>NC_081405.1:50533616-50891949 GCF_030272615.1 Cryptomeria japonica
GGATGCGCATCCAGATGAGACCAAAAATCCCCTTATTACTCCAAAATGGCTAACAACTTAGCCTTATTTAATTATTAAACGCTAACTTAGGAAATATTAAAAATATAACCCAAATAGCCACAAAATGCCCAACTGACATTACAAACCCTAAAATCATCCTGTCACCTGTCTGTGACTGAAGTCGGAAATCAAGGATTCACTGGTAGTCTCATCCCTAAAATCTAGGGATGTTCCTAAAATTTAGGAAACAAGCCCAATCTCTTTGAAACTGAAACCATCTAAAAGGTCATGAATAACCTCACGACTGGCAACTGTCACGACCTCCTAAAATTTAGGGATACCCCCTAAAATCTAGGAACTGCTCCAAACTGGCTCCAAACTGCCTGTAAAGCCAAAATCCAATCACTATATGCACTGAATGAGTCCCAATCAACCTCTGCTAGCCTACGAGACTCCAATGATAGGCCAACTCCTCCGTCTCCGATGTCCACTCTAGAAAGGGGACATGACATTGGTGTTATGTGATGTCCCTTTGTGTGTGAATGGATCTGTATTGGCACCCCTATTAATCGGTAAGTCTGCATTGTGTTAGATCCCATAATCGGTATACACACATAAGTTAAAGGAAAAAGATTGAAAACCATTGATTCACCCCCCTCTCAGTGGTTCATTGTGTCTAACACTTACTTCATTGCTAACACCAAATGTTTGGAAGGTCATGGCCGAATTTCGACCTAAACCTTGGCCTTGTAATGCCAAAAGTTCTACAAACACCGAACTTTGCTCAAGTTTTGGTGAACTTCGGCTTGAACTTCGGCCTTTGAAGGTATATTGGAAATAAAGCTTGCTATCTTTTTACTAGCAAACACCAAAATATGGGAGGATTAGATGAACTTTGGCCTTTTTCTTAGGCAATTTTAAGGGAATTGGGGAAAGAAATAATCTGACTTTCTACTTGCTAAAGCCGAACTTGAAGAGGTTTAGGATGAATTTCGGTGTTTTCTTAGGCATTTGGGAGCACTTTTAGGAATAAATTGTATTCTTCTATGATAGGATTGTCACAAGATCTAATTCACTTCATTTTCAACATTCCTCCCTAGGCCAAATCTAAATCTTTATCACATTCAGAGTCTTTCATTATTGGCTTGAACTTGAATTCTTGATTCCCTCTCCATGCCCTTATATTCCTTTGCATATTGCCAATTTTGGGGATTGATTCTTACCCCTACTCTTGGATTTGGGAGTTGTGCCATTGGGTTCCTCTACAAGAGTCATGGGAGATTGGGTGCTCCAGAGCTAATTCATTAAAACCCCTCCATCTACCAAACAACCATAGCAAGCCATTCCTCTCTGCAAACCTGTTTCATTTTATGGACCTTATGAGTTTCAACTCTCTCTTATACTAGCAAAGCAAAAAGGAAGGGTGTCCCTGTCGGAGACGGGAAGTGTGTGCACAGCTCAACAGAACCCATGTTTTGGCTCCTAGTAGCCCCAAGAACCCACAAAAACATCCTTCTAGAAGGCACAACCTTCAAAGAAGAAACACCTCTACTTCCCTTGGCACCAGAGAATGCCACATTTAGGGACACCTTCACAACATCTGCAGACCAAGCTGCATAGATGTTTTGACTGGCCCCAAAACAAAGGTCAGTCAATCATTCTTCCACCTCTTCTTCCGAAGATCCACACTATTTGTCCTCTTTATCCTGTTTCACATCACTTTGATCCTCCATGAAGCTAGGGCATGAAGGATTCCCACTTGCTTGCCTGTTGGGTGTTTTCCTACATGCCTGCTACTTGAGATAGTTTTGCATGTTGAAATTTGTATGTTTTAGTTGAAAATTTATGCAATTTTGCTGTAGACTAAAACAAATCTTGTGAATATTTAGCATTATATTGAAGGGATGTAAACATCTTCAATCTTCATGTATGTACTCTCTAACATGTTGCTCCTCAAGTGTCTTATTTTTGGCCTTTGAATTTGCTTTCTTGTGATGATTTACGAAACATCTGCCCCACAGTTCACTGTCCTTAGAAATTTACAACTCAAAATTTATATCTTCAGTACTCTAAATGCAGGTGATTGTATGTATGCGTGGGAGAGAAAAGCCACTACATGTTGTTTATCCACACTTATTTTTGACTTCGAAAATTTGTTTTTGACATCATAATTTGTCTGAATTTCCTTCCTACAGGTGGCACCTTATGATCAATTGCAAGGTATAGAAAGATTAGTGGATATTCCGAACCCTGCTCTACAGAAGAATGATGTTGCAAATGGTACTTCCACAAATCAAATTCAAGTCAAGCCTTCTACAGATAAGAGTAGAACTGCTGCAGGAGCTATTTTGGAACATGCCAGTGCACTCAAAGAAATGAAATAGGACATGATAATTTTGGTTGCTTCTTCAGTAGGTCCTCTCCTCTGTCTAGCATATGTATCATCGTGTAGTCAGTTTTATGAGGTTCTGATACAAAAAAAATGTATATGTTTCAAGAATCTTCTGTAAGGTTTCTTTTGTAATAGCTATGAGTAGAGTTCCTTGTGATAAATACTTACAGAATTATTTCTAATACTTGGTGCTTGGACAACTTGTTTCAACGAATGTACATAGCAATTTCAGATGAAATTTCATCAACATGTCCATAGAAATCTGATAGAATCAATAGCTCATGGCTGATTAGTACTAAATCAGAAATATCCTGATGTAAACTGCAAGTTCTTACACAAAAGGAAATGTTTTAAAATGCCTCTGCACTATTTACTTTGGAATTGAAAATGTTATCTAGAAACACATTGATTCGATCTCATGGAAACATTCCCTGCGGATTTGGTGATATATCTCATTGTGAAGGCAATGTATGTTGAAAGTTTCTTAAATAGTGCGTGCAAGATAGAAATTCTACTATGATCTTCATATTTCTGGGAAATCTGTACCACAAATCAATTGCCTTCCTATTCAAGACATCCATAAATTATATCTCGACTTTTTACCATCATTTCATAGAAATCCCTTTTTATTGAAGCACTACACTTTAGAGATAAACATTATTTTCTAACATTATATATTTTTCAGTTGAAGTTGTAAGTTATGCAAGCCTTAGCTCTTTTTCAGTTGAACTTAGAGACTGAACCTTAATTTTAAATAACAGTTGGTAAGATGCAGTGTGTTAATTATATGTGTTTCTTAATGGGCTATATGGATTGAAGTATCTATCTATTTTTTCCAAAAATATCAGTTTTGAAAGTAAAAACTGTTATCTGTATGATACGGTTCAAGTACAAATACTTAAAATGAGGGAAGAAATCTCCAACAAAATTCAACAAAAAGCGGAAGAAAATCAAAATTGAAAAATAAGACTGAAGACCAGCGCTATCGTACATATGCGTGAATTTAAATGGTAGTTTGTAAAATGCGTTATATTTACTTTAAAGATTACTTTCACAAATGGGGTATATTTACTTTAAAGATTACTTTGACAAATAGTTAAGTGATACCAATATATAAGAACACAGTGTAATAAATTTAATTAGTATATTTCTTTTTCCAAATAATATCATTCTATTGAAGAAATGTTATCTAGATTAGAAGGAATTTGAAAAGAAATCATGACAGGCCAATTCTATAGAATAGGATTATGAAAAAGCATACATAAGTAGAGTATTGATTTCAACACCTGTTAATAGGAAATGGTGAATGGGACCTGTAAGTTCTTTTCAATGTGTTGGATACTGTGTGTCGGCCATGCGACTATTTTTGCAATATTGATTTGGTTGGTTTAGTCTCAGATTTGATTCCTGTCTTGCAAATCCTTTACTTTCTCAGACACAGTTTTACTCCTATATGAATCATGTATAACGTTTGATATTTTTTAACAAGACCATCACCTTGGACGACCCTAATTTAAACTAAACATCCCTTTGCAGTCACAAAGCAACATTAATTTTATATATATATAAAGTACAAAATCTCAGAAGAGACAAGCAATAACAAATACATGAACTTGATGAGTATATGGAACACATGAAAGGGTTACGAAGAGTTATCTATGCAATTTGCTACCTCCTGGAATAACAGAAGAGTCACGGTGGGTGGTATCTCCTTTGAAATTAGTGAGGAACAGGTGAACCCAACGGATGATATCAGAATGGAAGGGGAGGATGTTAAAGAGATTGATGTCGGTGGTAGCTGTTCAGATGGTCAACCCACAGACAAGAAGCTGAAGGTGATGGAAGCTGAACTCATTAGTTTACTGATTCCTGTTGTTTTTGTTTTATGGAGTTTGGCTCCTATGATGAAGATTATGGTTAGTTACTATATGTCTTGTGCTAGTTATTGCTTCCCTGTTTGACTTTGGTTTATCCTTTTTAGTTGGGGTTTACTACTGTTTACGATCTGTTGTTGAACTAGATGGTTTTGTTGTTTTGCTTAGATTGTGTTGTAATTTTGTCTTTAAGGCAGTTGGGTTGTGGTTGTATAGGGACAACATCCTCATTTTGCTGCTCTTTAATATCAAAAAACAAATACATGAATTTAGCAAAAGGTGAAACAAACTTTAAAAAATAAAAATATATCAATCCATTTAATAGAAGACTTGTCACTACACACAGACAAAATGAGAAGAAACCACACAACTTAAACAAAGGACAATCAAATAATAAATGTATAATAGACTTGACTTCACCATAAACAAGAAAAAAATTCTAAACTCTTGAACCAAAGAAGGCACTAACAACCAACTTTTGATAAAGCAATAACCACCTTAAAAAACCTTGATGGATATTTAATATTTAGATCAAATTATTTTCAATCTATTTGATCATATTTTCTCAAGATGTTCAATTGATAAAATTATTCAACAAAAATAACAATAAACCAGAAATAAATTTAGAAGTAACATGTAGCATCTTTTGTATTACCAATGGCCGTGGCTAAATTGGCTCCAAAACGACACAAAATTTGTCAAAAATTAGAGATCATTGATCGTGATCAGCAGAATTAGCTGTGGCTTTGATTTTTTGAAAATTTTTGAAAAAGATAACCTCGTTTTGGAGCCTGTTTAGCCACATCCTATTATCAAGTCACTCAACTTCATTACATAACTTGATTTAAATTTGTCATCTATTTTAATTTTTAATCAATGTGTTGTACTCTTTAGAAATATATTTATTACAAATAAACTTTCACTAAAGTAAATTCTATTTCTCCATAAAATTCTCTACAATATTCAACCCTAAATTACTGAGTGATCTAACCTCATGTATAAGCAATATTAGAGGTTTAGTTTGTAAACTCCATTATATCAAATAGTTGGTAAAGTGGTTCCAAGGCTTTGGGTTCTTCCCATGTACGTCCAAGGTTCAACTCTTGCT
Organism: Cryptomeria japonica; assembly: GCF_030272615.1. Classification (NCBI taxonomy): domain Eukaryota; kingdom Viridiplantae; phylum Streptophyta; class Pinopsida; order Cupressales; family Cupressaceae; genus Cryptomeria; species Cryptomeria japonica. Next base: position 50,538,991 of record NC_081405.1, read on the forward strand.
CGTTAGGTTTACCTAGTGGATGAGTTGTTTGAGCTCGCTTAGTCATCCATTGAAGTATTCTCGTCTCAACTCGCCCACTCCATACCCCAAAACTCGACAAAAAGTAAGACCGAGGCAAGTTATGGTTGAGTTGGGTTGGGTTGCTGGGTTATCTCATAATATAAAAAAGAAAAAAAAAAAACTATTTGAAACCCAATAATTGTTCTTTATATTGCTAGAAATAATTTCATGAGCTTTTGTAAAATACTTAACAAAAATTTAGGCCTTTTAAATAAAACAAAAATAAGGGTCTCAAAAGGTTGTCTTAGCCAAACAAAATATCCCACAAATGTTAACCTTTTCAATTAGGACTCTTCTTTGAAACACTAGCAGTCAAATTGTAACTAAGTACTTGCTTTCAAGACTCATCACAATGCAACGCTTTAACAAACCACTTAATGACTAATTCTATCTAGGTTTTATAAACATATCTCAAGAAATAATATTTTTTTTATTGTCAAGTTACAAAGAATTTGATTGATTAAATAAGAAAAGGGAACCAAACATCAAGAAAAACAAAAAACAATGCATAGGAAGAGAGCACCTTGTGACAAGCCCATAATCTCCCAAAAAGAAGTAAAAGTGACCTTTCTATTTTGAATTTTTTTCCATTCATCATAACTATAACCTATCTCCACATGTTGGATAAAGGCAAAGAAAATACCAAGATACCTAATCATTTCATTTGGCCTCAAACACTTTCAACCTTTGCTCACTAACCAATTAGAAAACTTGTCAAACAAGTTTATGACTAGATTTATGCACCACAACTTTAGATCCTAAAGCAATGCAATATCCATCCTCCTATCAAGGTTGTTAAAGTTTGTCTTCTTCCATTTTAACAAAAAAAGTGGTGTTGTCAACAAATTGAAGCTCGATTACAAAGTCTATATATGGAAAGATCGATCCCCTAATAAAAGGACTTAAACAAAAATCTCTCAGTAAGTAGGAATTATAATTTTTGGTAAAATAACTTCTAAGGAATGCCTTAACAAAAAAAATGAAAGAAATATTTGATAAAGTAATAGACCTCTAATTTCTTGCTTAGTATTGAATTGCCTTATCTAGGAAAAAAATTGATGATACTATAATGGGTGGAAAATCAGGAATTAGGGTTTAAAATAACAAAACCACTAATAAGCCAAATTCGCCCATTACATTGAAAAAGGAGTGAAAAGTCCTTACCTCCATTACACTCTTTCATGTGGGCCAATCAAGTATGGCTTGAACTTTTTCATTATCCATCTTTAGTCCATCCTTGGACACCACAACGCTCAAGTAGATCAGTTCAGTCTACAAAAAGACACACTTATTGAGATTTATCTGCAACTTCTCCTCATGTAGCCTCCTCAATACTTGTCTCAAATGCTCTAGATGCTCTTCTTTAGACCTACTAAACACCAAAATGTCATCCAAATATACAATCACAAATTTACCGAGGAATGGTTTCAAAACCTCATCTATTAGTCTCATAAAAGTGTTGGGTGCATTAGACAAACCAAAAGGCATAAATAGCCATTCATACAAACCATCACCAGTCTTAAAGGTTGTCTTCCATTCATCAGCCGATTTGATTCTTATTTGGTGGTAGCCACTTTTCAACTCTATCTTATAAAAATACATAGAACTACTCAAACAATCCATTAAGTCTTTAATTCTAGGAATGGGAAACGTATATCTTATGGTAATTTTATTTATAGCCCTTGAATCAATGCGCATATGTCATTCCTCCCCTTTCTTTGGCACAAGTATTATGGGAACATCACAAGGACTTAGTCACTTAGGCATTCCCTTATCAAACCCTTCTTCAAAAGGTCCTCCACTTGCTTTCTTATCTCTTCATTTTCCATAGGTGTCAACCTATAGGCTACCTTGTTTGGAAGGCTATCTCCTGAATCAAATCCATATGGTGGCTAATGCTTCTCATAAGTGGCAACTCACTAGGTAAATCAAATGCAACAATATCTAGATGCTCATTCAAAATACCTTGCACTTCAAGAGGCAAATCATCAAGTTTCATGGTGGTAAACACATGCCTAGGTTTAAGAACCAAAGCAAATCGTACTTCTTCATTCTTCATTTCACGGATGAATTCCTTACCACTTACCAACATTACCTTACGGTCTTTACTACTGTGACTGTTCGCTTCTTGTTCCTTCATAGACATCAAATTATGTTTCACTCCATTTTTCTCAATTATATAGGTGTTCTCCCTTCCATCATGCACCACTTTCTTGTCAAATTGCCACAGTCTTCCAAGCAATACATGACAAACATCCATGGGCATTATATCACATAACACATTATCTTTATAACTTCCGATCTGAAAATCAACATAGGCCTACTCATTTACTAACTATTGATGTCCTTTTTATAACCATGGTACTGTATAAGGAGATGGATGTTTGACCCTTTTAAGGTCTAACTTATCTACCATCTTTGTTGTAACAATGTTATCCATACTACCACTATCAATAATCAATCTATAACATTTACCTTTGGACTTACATTTGGTTTTGAATAAGGCTCTCCTTTGAATAGGTTGTTGACTTTCTTTTTGGGGCTTTAACAATAACCTCTTCAACAATAATGACTCTCCTGATTTTGGTTCCTCTTTATGGTGAACATGTGACCCCACACTTTCTTGATCAACATGAACAGTTTGATTACTCCTTTCAAACTTCATATGTCCTCCTTGAGAAGACTCTTAGTGTTCCCAACTCTTGTGCCCAACTTGGTTGCACTTGAAGCATTTTCTAGTGAATCCTCTTCCTTTACCTTGTGAACCTCCTCTTCCATAGGATCTTCCACCTTTGTTTTGGTAACCCCCTCTATCATTGTTGATTTTCCCACTACTACTTCCAGCCTCTTCTCCTTGATGGTGTTGTTGTCCCCTGCCTCTAAAACCCCCTCCTCTCTTCTTCTCTTGTTGACTTTGTATTTGTTGCAATTTCTCCTCTACCTTTTAAGGCAAGTTGATAAGCCTCTTCAAGGCTCCTAGGGGACATGAGACTTAGTTCATCTTGCAAACTATACTTCAGGCCATTCATATATCGAGCTATTTTCTCCATATCTTCCTCACTTTGGCTAAACTAAATCACCAAGTTATAAAACTCTTCCGTGTAGTCTTTGACTGTCATGTCTTTTTGTTTTAGATTCTACATTCTTTTGAAAAGATTTGCTTGATAGTCTCGAAGAAGGAACTTGGCCTTCTATTTTGGAACCATTAGATCCCACAGACTAATCTTTTATTTATTCTTCCTTCTTCTCTCAGATTGGACAAAGTCCCACCACATAGCAGCGTGGCCTTTCAATTTGGTGTAGGAAAACTTAACTCTCCTTTTCTCTGCCATCCCCTCATACTTGAAGTACTTGTCTAAGTCAGTGATCCATTCAATTAGATCTTCACCATTGATGCTTGTCAAATATGTAGGAACCTTAGTCTTGGGTTTGGAACACACATTCAACACTGTCCTCAACAATCTCTCTTCAAACCTTTTTGTTTCTTCATGTATTTTCCCCTCATCCTCTTGGGGTTATTCTTCCTCTTCATTCTCACTCACATCATCTTCAGGGGTTCCCCTTCTCTGTTCCCTTTCCATGTCATCCATTCGAGCCATCAAATGTTGCAACATTTCTTGAATTCCTTCACCGGAACTCTTATGCCTCTTCCTTGGCCTCCACCTCTTCCCATTCTCCTTGGAGGCATTTTGTTCACTCATGCAAGCCAAATCTCTTTTAGGCTCTGATACCACTATGATGGAAAGCCTTGTTGATCACCAATTCAATAAATCAAACACAAAAACTTACAAGCATTGACAAAGACTTAATGATAGGAAGTTCAGGTATTAGCCCATGAAGAACTATATAAACATCAACGGTCTGCTATAAACATAACAAAAAATAAATAGTGCTTGTTCAGGAATCCATCATATGCAACAACAGAACAATGGAGACTTGTATTCCTATATGATTCACCACTTATTACAAGGATATCTGTTTCTTATTGAATCAGTTTGTCACACATCTACAAACACAAAATCTCCTTGTAGGCTGCCCAAGTTGATCTCCTTACAGGCTTGTTCGATCCTCCTTATCAATGCAATCCATTCGCTCTACACTTTTCATGTTATCCCGCTCTACTACTGATTATTTTCTCATTCGACCAACCCTCAATTCACTAACATACAACTTACAAATAGAGGAGAAGTTGGTTGGCGAACAATTGCCTGTTGGCATTACAAGTTGGGAGATTGTTGGCATTACAATAAGTTTGATGGTTGATGATATTGAGAAGGTTGTTGGAGATGAATGATATAATTGATAAAGGATGATTACTGTCTTAATATTATTATTTTGTCATTGATGTCAAGCAATTGATTTTCTGATTCAGTGTGATGTTGCCATATCTTAAAAAGTATGTTTTGATGAGTATAAAGATGTCAGTAAGTGACACAGAAAAAATGTGAAAATGAAGGGGAGTAATAAGTTATTCAATGGGCAACTATTACTGAGTTAGACAATGATGAGATTATGATGTTTTGATTGTTTTGATATCCTATATATATATGTATTTGAAGACTGAACAAGAAGGGGAAAAGATTTCATGTAATAGAATGAGTAAAGATTTGATACTATTCCATTTTACCGAGCAAGGAGCTAGTCGGTAAACTCCAAGGTTACCGATGTCGGTTAATGAAAGAAAAAAGTCACCAAGAAGAGAATGTCTACAGAGTAAAGTTCAGTATTAACCGAGTATCAACCGAGCAGTAACAGAATGCATTAAATAAGTGTATACATCATTAAATGTAGGATGCCAATGAGCTGGATGTTTATTGAAGATAGGAATGTTGTGCAAGAAGTTTGTTAAGGATCAACGGCAATTAAAATTCAAGAGTAAGATCTACAACATAGATTGAATGGTCCTAACCGAGCACAAGTACCAAGAAAGGTATACAAGTTTCAAGGCAAGATAAAACGTTTTTCAGATCGAAGGATACAATGAACCTAGTCAAGTTTGAAGATCTGATGGCTAAGATTGATCATGGGAAATGTGATTAAGGAGATTAAGTGGTTGGGAACTGCTTATAAATAAAGTAATGTTGTTGAACAAAGGATGCGAGCAAACTAAAGCACAGTGATGCTACAGAGGTGATTACCGAGTATAGAAGATTGAAGATCTGATTGAAGAACAGATTGAGAAGCCCAACAAGGAGAAAGATAAGTCTTATGACAAGATTATCTTGAGCACATTGAGCACATAGAATCTGCTTTAACATTTTAGATGTGAAGTTGCAAATATATTTTATTACTATTATTTATTTTTGTAAGTGACAGGAAATCTCTTAACCGAGTGGACTTAACAGTCTTATTTGTAAATCCTCTTGGAAGATAACATTCTGAATGAGTGTTTGAAATCCTTTGACAAGGTCACTTCTAACAAAGTGAAGATTCTAACAGATCTGAGGGAAATCCCTTGACCGGGTCACATCTAGAAATGTGTATGTAATTTTTAACAAGATTTGCTTTTAACTGAGCATACTCTAGAAGAGTATATTTTCTTGTGGGTCCGAAACCCCACAGTGCTTTTTCCCTATTAGGGTTTCCACATTAAATCTGGTGTCAAATGTGATTTGATGTTTCATGTTTATCTGTTTATGAGTTTGAATGATTTACAGTCATAAGTTGCATATCAAGTAAATGCTATCGAGGTTGAATCTGATTAGAGTAATAATTATTGAGGTTATCTGATTCACCCCCCCCCCCCCTTCTCATCTAACTAACAATTGGTATCAGAGCTTGGACTCTGGAAGAAAAGTTTAAAGGTACTTGAGGCAAAATCCGAAGATGTATAAAAGGGATGCACCAAAGATGAACAAGTCAAGTTTCACCACATGGCAGAAAAGGATGAAGCTGCACTTATCAGGAATTGGAGAATATGCAACATATTATCTTGAGAATGATTACATTGCACCTAGCACCTACCCTATGACAATGGAAGAAATAAAGGCAAAGCAGGAACACATTCAAGCCATGATAGAGATAACATCAGTTTGACTGACTCAGAGTTTAATGATCTAGAAGGTTGTAATGATGCCAACGCAATGTGGAATAAGCTCACATCTGTGTATGGTGGAGATGAACATGTTCAAAGAGAAAAAGTAGACAGTCTAAGAGGACAACTTCAATCCATGAGAATGAATGAAGGTGAGAACATAATCCAATATAGTACAAGGTTAAAGGAAACTGTCAATCAAATCAAAGGAGCGGGAGGAACTATTGAAGAAAAGGATGTAACAAGTAAGTTGTTGAGAACACTTCTACTTGCTTATGCCATTAGAGTCTCTGCAATTAATGAATTGAGGTCTGTACCAAACATGCCAGTCTCTTTGGATGCTACTATCGGTAAGCTACATGCTTTTGAGTTAAGTAATTTTGATAATAGTGGATCTTCAGTAAACAAAGTCGAATCTGCATTCAGTTCTTTTCATCTCAGTGAATCTGAAGATTATAATAATAGAATGTCTAAGTATGTTGAAGGAAATCATAGTGGAGCAAGTGAGAGATTTTGCAAAAACATGGAAGAAGTACACAAACTATATGAGGAAATCAGAAAGCAAGAAGAGTTTGAAGCATTATTGGCTAGAAGGTTACCGAGAGGCAATGGTAAGTATAAAGGGAAGCTACCTTTAAAATGTTTTAACTGTGATAAAATTGGACATATGGCTTCTAACTGTCATGACAAAGATGATGAAAAGAAAGAATACCGAGATGACAGATAGAAAGACAACCAATACAGAAGGCATTGAGACTTTAGAAGGAGAGAAAGAAAGACATGCCTAGTAGCTGATGAGGAATCCAATGATGATAAATCTGATGAGATTGAGATAGAGGAAGTTGTATATGTGGCTATCAAAGATGGATTAGATGAAGAAAGGTATGAAGAAAAATCCTTAATATTATACATAAATTAAAATGATTCTTGGATCATAGATAGTGGATGCTCACATCACATGACAGGTGATAAACACAAGTTTGTTAAATTAGAAGATTATAATGGAGGTCATGTAAGATTTGGTAATGATGCACCATGTCTTGTGAAAGGTAAAGGTTCAATTACACTTCTTGACAATGCTAAATGTGATGATGTATATTGGGTTGAAGGTCTGAAATACAATTTGTTGAGTGTAGCACAACTAAATAATACAGGATACCGAATAGAATTTCAGAAAGGAATTGTCAAAGTTCATGACAAACATGGAAAGTTGGCTGCTACCGGGACTCAAACAAGAGGTAATACATTTCACCTTGACTCAACTCGGAACAATTGTCTATATGCAAAAATAGAAGATACTTGGTTATGGCATAAAAGGTTTTGTCATGTAAATTTTGATAATCTGATCAAAATAAGTAAGAATCATTGTGTAAGAGGTCTACCGAGCTTGGAAAAACCTGAGAATGCAATATGCCAAGGATGCCAGATGGGTAAGATGACAAAGTCAAGCTTTACAATTAAGTCTTACACTTCTAAAGGAATTTTAGATCTTGTACACACTGATCTTTATGGTCCTATGAAAGTTCAAAGTTACTATGGTGATAAATAGTTCATATTATTTGTGGATGATTACTCAAGGATGATGTCAGTTATGTTTCTAAAAGAGAAATCAGAAGCTTTTCAAATGTTCAAATGGTATAAGGCAAGAGTTGAAAAAGAAACAGGAAGACAATTGAAATGTCTTAGATCTGATAGAGGAGGAGAATTCATTTTTGATGAATTTAACTTATTTTGCAATGATCATGGCATAAAGAGACAAGTGTCAGCACCAAGGACACCACAACAAAATGGAATATCTGAAAGAAGGAACAGATCAATTGTAGATTGTGCCAGAACTTTGATGATAGAAAAGAGAGTACCTCAAATATTTTGGAGAGAAGCAATAAGCACTGTAGTTTACACCTTGAACCAAGTATAACTGAAGAAAGGAACTATGAAGACACCTTATGAAATCTGGTATGACAAGAAACCAAATGTAAGTTATTTAAAAATATTTGGAAGTAGATGTTATGTTCACAAAGATGATAAAAATGGAAAATTTGATCAGAAAAGCGAGGAAAGAACATTTCTTGGTTATTCCTCTAGGAGTAAAGCATTTAAATGTTTGATCAAATCATCTAAGAAAATTGTGGAAAGTGCAAATGTGAAAATTGATGAATTTGCAGAAAGGAATGATGAAGAAAACTCCAAAGAACCAGAAGATTATGAAGAGTTTGTGTATGTACAACCGACAAGTTTTACCGAGAAAGCCAATGAAGAAATTACTCAGTTACCGAGTGATGAAGAAGATCATACAGATCCTACCGAGCCTATATTAGCAAAATGTGTCAGAAGAAATCATGCATCAAGTCAAATTATAGGAGATAAGGATGCTCTAGTGATGACAAGGAACAAAGTGAGACACAACACATGTTTGATATCCAAATTTGAACCGAGGATAGTAAAAGAGGCATTAAGCAATGAAGATTGGGTAAATGCTATGACATAAGAGATTGATCAAATCAAGAAAAATGAAACATGGACACTGGTCCCAAGACCAAAAGAGAAAAATGTAATTGGTACAAAGTGGATTTTTAGGAATAAGCTAAATGAAAAAGGTGAGGTCATTCAGAATAAAGAAAGGATAGTTTGCAAAGGTTATGTTCAAGAAGAAGGAATAGACTATGGAGAAACTTTTGCACCTGTAGCAAGACTTGAAGGAGTAAGAACATTGTTGGCATATGCTGCTTACAAAAATTTCAAGGTATATCAAATGGATGTTAAATCTGCATTTTTGAAATGTATACTAGAAGAAGTCTATATTGAATAGCCTGAAGGATTTATTGAAGAGAAGAATAAAGATCAGGTATGTAAGTTGAACAAAGCTTTATATGGTCTAAAGCAAGCACCTAGAGCATGGTATGAAAGGTTGCACTCTTACTTATTAAAGATTGGATTTATGAGGACTAGTGAGAACAACAACATGTATATGAAGAATGATGAGAATGGAATACTGATGTCAGCCATATTTGTTGATGATATTATTTTTTGTGGAAATGATTCTTTATGTAAGAACTTTGGAAATGAAATGTGCAAATAATTTGAGATGTCACTAATCGATGAGATAAAGTATTTTATAGGTTTACAAATAATGCAAATGAAAAATGGGATTTTCATTACTCAATCCAAGTATATAAAGGAAATCTTGAAGAAATTTGGAATGGAGGATTCTAAACCTGTAAGTACTCATATGATTACTAATTGTAAACTATCAAAGAATGATGAATCTGCATCTGTTGATAAGACACTTTACCGATCTATGATTGGAAAGTTGCAATATGTAGTTCACAGCAGGCCTGATATAGCACATGCAGTAGGTATAGCTACAAGATTTTCTATAGATCCCAAAGAAACTCATATGACAGCAATCAAGAGAATTTTTCAGATATTTGAGAGGCACTGAAGATTATGGTCTACTATATGAAAAGAGGAATGATTTTGACTTAAAAGTCTATACTGATGTTGATTGGGCAGGAAATATTGATGATAGGAAAAGCACAAGCGGTGGAGCTTTCTTTTTGGGAGAAAGACTAGTAAGTTGGCTTAGCAAGAAACAAGGATGCATTTCATAGTCAACAGCTGAAGCTGAATATGTCACTGCGGCATTGAATTGTACCAATATAGCATGGATCAAACAACTGTTGGAAGGAATGAATGAGACAGTTACTGAGCCAGTAACTATATTTTGTGATAATACAAGTGCTATTAACATTTCAAACAATCTGGTAATGCACTCTAAGACAAAACATATCTCTATAAAGTATCATTATCTTAGAGAAGAAGTTCAAGAAAAGAATGTTGTGCTGGAATATGTTAGCACAAAGGAACAAATCACAGACATCTTCACAAAGCCACTGCCAAGGGACACTTTTGAGTATCTCAGAAGTAAGTTAGGAGTCCTACCCCTATCCAGCACTCACTGACAGAGTTCGGTGACAACATCAATTCTATGACGCCAAAGAATACTATTTGTAAGTTGATGTTGATTTACACACTTTAGAAGGATGTCTAAATTTGTGCAGGAAATAGTGAATGAAGACAAGTTGCTCTGACCGAGATACATTTGTATATGTTTGAACTACAAGGAAATTACTTCACAGGGGGAGTAATTATGGATTAGTCTTACTTTTGGTATTGTTGTCAAAGGAGGAGATGATTGTTTACAGCTCAAGGATAACAGGAGAAGAATAACAACAGTTTGAATCAATTGGAAGAAATCAAGTTGGTATTGCCATCAATTCCAAAGGGGGAGATTGTTGGCATTACAATACGTTGGGAGGTTGTTGGCATTACAATAAGTTTGATGGTTGATGATATTGAGAAGGTTATTAGAGATGAATGATATAATTGATAAAAGATGATTACTGTCTTAATATTATTATTTTGTCATTGATGTCAAGCAATTGATTTTCTGATTCAGTATGATGTTGCCATATCTTAAAAAGTATGTTTTGATTAGTATAAAGATGTCGGTAAGTGACACAGAAAGAATGTGAAAATGAAGGGGAGATAAGTTATTCAATGGGCAACTATTACTGAGTTAGATAGTGATGAGATTATGATGTTTTGATTATTTTGATATCCTATATATATGTATTCGAAGACTGAACAAGAAGGGGAAAAGATTTCATGTAATAGAATGAGTAAAGGTTTGATACTATTCTATTTTACTGAGCAAGGAGCTAGTCGGTAAACTCCAAGGTTACCGATGTTGGTTAATGAAAGAAAAAAGTCACCGAGAAGAGAATGTCTACCGAGTAAAGTTCAGTATTAACCAAGTATCAATCGAGCAGTAACAAAATGCATTAAATAAGTGTATACATTATTAAATGTAGGATGCCAATGAGTTGGAGGTTTATTGAAGATAGGAATGTCGTGCAAGAAGTTTGTTAAGGATCAACGACAATTAAAATTCAAGAGTAAGATCTACAGCACAGATTGAACGGTCCTAACCGAGCACAAGTACCAAGAAAGGTATACAAGTTTCAAGGCAAGATAAAACATTTTTCAGGTCAAAGGATACAATGAACCTAGTCAAGTTTGAAGATCTAATGGCTAAGATTAATCATGGGAAATGTGATTAAGGAGAATTGCCTATAAATAAAGTAATGTTGTTGAACAAAGGATGCGGGCAAACTAAAGCATAGTGATGCTACAGAGGTGATTATCGAGTATAGAAGATTGAAGATCTGACTGAAGAACAAATTGAGAAGCCCAACAAGGAGAAAGATAAGTCTTATGACAAGATTATTTGAGCACATTGAGCACATAGAATTTGCTTTAACATTTTAGATGTGAATTTGCAGATATATTTTATTACTATTATTTATTTTTGTAAGTGACAGGAAATCTCTTAACCAAGTGGACTTAACAGTCTTATTTGTAAATCCTCTTGGAAGGTAACATTCTGAATGAGTTTTTGTAATTCCTTTAACAAGGTCACTTCTAACAAAGTGAAGATTCTAACAGATCTGAGGGAAATCCCTTGACCGGGTCACATCTAGCAATGTGTATGCAATCTTTAACAGGATTTGCTTTTAACTAAGCATACTCTAGAAGAGTATATTTTCTTGTGGGTCCGAAATCCCACAGTGGTTTTTCCCTATTAGGGTTTCCATGTTAAATCTAGTGTCAAATGTGATTTAATGTTTCATGTTTATCTGTTTATGAGTTTGAATGATTTATAGTCATAAGTTGCATATCAAGTAAATGCTACCGAGGTTGAATCTGATTAGAGTAATAATTATTGAGGTTATATGATTCACCACCCCTCTCATCTAACTAACATTGCCAACATGGCTTTGGTAAGGTCAGCTGCCATCACGAACCTTTGCAACTGACTACCACCTATGTGCAATTGTTGATCGATAATTGTGATATTAAAAACCATTGAGAACACAATTTCTTGTCACAATTAAGAGAGGAACAAAACCAAGGATTGACTCACACAAATTTGTGACAGGAACAAGAAGGGAGACCAAAACTCAACCAAAACCAAAACTGAAAGAAAAACAAAATGCCAAAGGAAAAGGGATGCCCCTCCATCAAATATTCAACCATAAATTACTAAGTGATCTAACCTCATGTATAAGCAATAATAGAGGTTTATCTTATAAACTCCATTATATCAATTAGTTGGTAAGGTGGTGCCAAGGCTTTGTGTTCTTCCCATGTACATCCAAGGTTCAACTCTCGCAGGTTAGATTTACCTAGTGGATGGGTTTTTTGAGCCATCTTAGTCATCCATCGAGGTATTCTTCCCTCAACTCAGCCCCTCCATACCCCAAAACTTGACAAAAAGTAAGATCGAGGCAAGGTATGGCTGGGTTGTTGGGTTGGGTCATTGGGTTATCTCATGACATAAAAAAGAAAAAAAATATTCAAAACCCAATAATTGTTCTTTATATTACTAGAAATAATTTCATGAGCTTTTGTAAAATCCTTGACAAAAATTTAAGCCTTCTAAATAAAACAAAATAAAGGGTCTCAAAAGGTTGTCTTAGCCAAACAAAATATCCCACAAATGTTAACCTTTTCAATTAGGACTCTTCTTTGAAACACTAGCAGTCAAATTGTAACTAAGTACTTGCTTTCAAAGCTCATCACCATGCAACGCTTTAACAAACCACTTAATGACTAATAAAATACACTTTTGAATGATATTTTCAATCTCATTCTATCTAGGTTTTATAAACATATCTCAAGAAATATATTTTTTTTTATTGTCAAGTAGCTTTCATATCAAATAATTTTATTGATTGAATAATAAAAGGAAACCAAACACCAAGAAAAACAAAAAACAATGCATAGGAAGAGAGCACCTTGTGACAAGCCCATAATCTCCCAAAAAGAAGTAAAAAGTGACCTTTCCATTTGAAATTTTTCCATTCACCATAAGTATAACCTATCTCCACATGTCCTTGAGGGATGGATAAAGGCAAAGAAAATACCAAGATACCTAATCATTTCATTCGGCCCCAAAAACTTTCAACCTTTGCTCACCAACCAATTAGAAAACTTGCCAAACAAGTTTATGACTAGATTTATGCACCACAATTATAGATCCTAAAGCAATACAATATCCATCCTCCTATCAAGGTTGTTAAAGTTTTTCTTCTTCCATTTTAACAAAAAAAGTGGTGTTGTCAACAAATTGAAGCTCAATTACAGAGTCTCTATATGGAAAGACCGGTCCCTTAATAAAAGGACTTAAACAAAAATCTCTCAATAAGTAATGGACAACCTTAACAAAAATAACAAATAGAGATGGGGCAAGAGGAGAACCTTACCTAATTAATCTTTGCAAAATGAATGAACCCTACAAATCACCATCTATACAGACTTGTGTAGAAACACACTTGAACAAAACACTTACCATTTTGTAAATTTTTTTTACCAAAACCAACTTTTATAGCCAAGGTAATAAAGGTTTTTCATTCTAGTTATAAAATTTTTCAAAATCAATTATAGTGATTAGCATGTTATGATTAGAAAACATAACTCAATTCGTATCTTCCCAACTAGTTAAATTATTGTCCAAAAATATATTTGTTCTCCACAAAACCTCTTTGAGTAGGAATTATAATTTTAGGTAAAATAACTTCTAGGAAATGCCTTAACAAAAAAATTGAAACAAATATTTGATAAATTAATAGACCTCTAATTTCTTTCTTAGTATTTAGTTGCCTTCTCTAAGAAAAAAATTGACGATACTATAATGGATGGAAAATTAGGAATTAGGGTTTAAGATAATAAAACCACTAATAAGCCATATTTGCCCATTACATTGAAAAAGGAGTGAACCTAATAGGTCTAGCCACAATCCAAATAAGGAAAGGGCTGAAATTTTGATTAGATTCACTAGTTGGGAGTAGTTATCTTCTTTCTTAGTTTAATTTGGAATCTAATTATGAAATTAGGGTAAACCATGGATAATCTCAGTCAACAGTAAAAAATAGACTGCTACAAATATCCCACTGAGCCACAAATTGAGATTTGGGCAAAGGAAGATGATTAGAACTTGTTTCTAGATGTTCGGCCTATTTTTTTGAGACCACGTAGTACAGATTTTCCTTGGTCCTCCGAATTTTCCTCCATCGAAAACTGAACATGTTCGTCACTGTCAACTCTGCCGAAATTCCCAAGTACATCTCCTGCACCTATTTCTTGCAAATAGAAAGTGAGGGAAAGATGTTGGGGATAAGAGTTTGCCTTAGGTCAAACCCTAGTTTAGGAATTAACCTTGAAATTGAAATGGAAATTAGTGCAAAATGCTTTCCTTTTGAGGGAAATGTCAAATCTGAAATTGAAGTGTTGATAATTGAAAGCAAAATATTTTCCTTTTGAGGGAAAGGTCAAATCTGAAACTGAAGTGTTGATAATTGAAATACACCTTGATAAAGCTGTGTTTGATCCTCATGCACGAGTTTTAGAGTTCTCTTGTAGAATGCCTTCAAAGAAGATTGATCATGGATGCCATCTTGAATGCATAACTTGACTTTACTTTTGCTCCAATGCTTGATGAATGACAAATTGTTTGCTCACTTGAATTTCTTAGAATGTAATTTGGATCTTTATACATCTTAGAGGATTTGTTATGTTTCAAATGAGAGGGTTAGACCTCCTTTTATACTTGACTGCCCAAAAATTAGCTGAATTTTTGGAGTTGGCCAACACAGGGTCAAATTTCCCACTTCTTTGAGATGATCATTGTGGGGACCCAAAATGGTTCCTGATTAGAAGGACTAGGGTGCCCAATGCCCTAGTCCTAAGAATCAAGACTCTAGCATAAGGGGAAATAGTGGATGTGATGAAAATGTGAGGTTAATAGGTGGTGTGGGGAGCATAAGGACAATGTATCGAGCATCGGACACTGAAGCACAAAAGTGAGGTCTAGGTGAGGATGAAATTGTATGTGGATACAATTTACAACGATACAAATACCTTTATCAATTTCACTTCCTAAGTATCAACAACAATATTTTCTTCATAAATTTCAAAGGCTTGCTAATACAATAGATAGTATTCTTATAAAATTCAATACAAAAATCAACACATGTGAAGGTTTTTCATTCTCTATACAACAACACATCTTTAATTTTATCTAATGAAATCTCTCCATCTACAACATCTTTTGCATCAAAGCTTCTATGGAATAATTTTAGAAACTCCCTTTTATATTAGAAACAGTATCATTACCATCAAAGTTGAAGAGCTCACCATAAAAAGATTGATAGGCTTATCTAATTTCAACCTTATACTCAACCCAAACACCCCCTACATCAATATCATTAATTTATTTATTTTTGCCTTAAAAAATCTAAAATATGGGACCCTATATCTCCAAGATGAAACCACATTAATCTAGATTTAAACTTAGCACCCTGGTTTCATTTAAATTATCAAGCCGTGATTTTTTTCAACTCAACATATTATGGATAAATTGAAGACAACCTCCAAATTTTATTAGCTCTTCCTCAAGCCTTCTAAACCTAACAAACATGGCTTTAGCCTTATTTGTAATTTCTTTTTTTCTTTTTTTAATTGATAAATACACACCCTTTAATCTTTATGGTGTATACAAAGATGTTTCTTTGTATCTATTTACCAATTGCATAATTATGGGGGGGGGGGGGCAAAGGGAGCATTTTAATAATTAAATTATTGCCTCTAGCATTTAACTCCACCAAAAGGTTGGTTTAATATCTAACCACCTTGTTTCTAACTCTTTTATATTACTAATCACATTCCCATCTATCGTTGAACATGTTGGCCATTTGATGGAATTGATTGTGTTGCATTGATGTTTTGTCATTGATGTCAACACTAGCTATTTGGATGCTTTACCAACACCCTTTTGGTTCTAGTAGGTTGAGTGGTTTCTAGTTAACTTGGATCCGGTATGATCCGGTAGGCTCTAGTATAGTCTAGTGATGGAATTGGCTTGTTCATGATACTAATACTCATATTTGGTTAGTTGGTTTCGGTCTGGTGATTGGATGCTATCCTACTTACTTAGAAGCTTGGTTTCTGGTTTTGGTGAGGGTTTCACCGACAGAGCTTTTGATAGAGATCTTTGATGAATTGCATAAGTGGTGTTGGTGCAACTTCTGATGGAGTTTCAAGATGGAGTTTCAAGATCATGTTCGAGACTTGGAGGTTGAAGATCATTGCTGAAGCATGTGGACCTATACTTGGTCCCGATTGATCTAGGTTATGGACCGACTTTAATGTACCATGTGGATAGGACCTATTGATGCATTTTCGAGATGTCTTATGTGTTAATATTACTTGTTTCGTCTAAGGCCGACATGGTTTGTAATTATGTAATTGGTTTGTTATCTGGTAGTCGACTTGATTGTTTGTGGTCGAGGGTTTGTATATATAGATGTAAGATATCATTGTAGATCATCATGGTTAATGTAAGAGATCATGGTCAAGGAATGTAATGTGCGAATAATGTAATATCATTCAGGCAGAGGAGTTGGTCGATCATTGGAGATCGAATTGGGTTTATGTAAGAGGATTTAGTCCTCTGGTATTGAGCTTAACTGGAACTGTACTCATGCATAGGGGATACTATCTTTTGTAGTTCAACACTTCTCCAGATTGTTGTCTGGATTTATATGTAGTCAGTTTGGCTCCTTTTGAGATGAGCAGTGTTCTCTAGGCTATTGGCCTTCTTACAAGTGCAGGCCCCTTCATTGTAATTCACATACTTGCTGCAGAAGTATTATCTGACTGTGGGTAGGCTTCCCACTGTGGTTTTTTCCCTTTACCGGGTTTTTCACGTACAAATCTTAGTGTTGTGTGGATGGCTTTTATTCTGTGATTATTGTGTATACTTAATTGGTTTAACTGCTATTCCAGTATTATTATTTTGGGTTCCAGTATTAAAGTTTAATTGTTGAATGTTCCTATAATATGTGACAATTGATTCACCCCCCCTCTCAGTTGTCTTCTAGTTATTAGAATTGTCTAACAATTGGTATCAAATTTTGGTCCTCTCTGCAAAAAGCTTAACCGCTTGAGGAAGACCTTATGGCGACTATCAGTTCAAGTTCATCCAGTTCTTCAGGAGCTATCTTTTGAAGGGATATTCTGAGGCTTGATGGAATAAATTACACAATATGGAAGATTCAGATGGAGACTCATCTGAGATGTCCTGGCAAGGATATTTGGGAGATCACACGGAATGGTGTCACACCGCATAATCTGGGATCTGACAATCCTCCTTCAACAAACCTGGACAAGGATCTTGAGAATGATTATAGAGCAAGAGAAACCCTCTTGTGTGAACTTTCTGATCAACAAATAATGGGATTAACAGACAAATTATCTGGAAAGGCTATATGGAATAAGTTGGAGACTCTTAATGAAGGTGACCCTACAGTGAAGATTGCTAAACTTGATGGTTACCGGGTGAGATATGAAAACCTAAAGATGGAAGAAGATGAAAGGATTACTACATTCATCGAAAGGATAAATGAGATTGTTATGGGAATTCAATGCTGTGGTGGAACTCTGAGCGAAGATGAAATTGTTTCTAAAGTCCTGAGAGCCCTACCACTGAATTACAAAATGAAGGCTACTGCTATTAATGAGTTGAGAAAAATGGCTAATACATCTATCAATAAAGATACCTTGGTCGGGAAATTATCTTCTTTTGAGCTTGAGGAATTTGGACCTTCTAGAGCTATGAAGACTAAACCTGCTTTTCATGCATCTACATCTACAACCAGTAAGCAAACTGGAAAGCTTTATATGCAAAAAAAATAGAATATATGAAGAGAGAAGATGATGAGTTTGAGCAACTCGAGGCACTATTTGATAGAAGAGTGCCGAAAGGACCAGTAGGAAGTAAGTATGAAGGAAAAACACCTTTTAAATGTTTTGCATGCAATAAGATTGGTCATTTTGCATCTAGATGTCCTGAAAGAAATTCAAGATTTGAAGAAAGAGTTAAAAGATCATTTAAGCCTAACCCTGGATATCAGAACAAGTAAAGATTCAAGAAAAACATATACAAATCATGCTAAATAGCGGATGAGGAAGACATTACTGATTCAGATGATGAACCGGCAGAAGACTTTGCTAGTGGATCTGACAATGGGAAAGAATGGGTATTCTTGGCTATCAAGGAAGATGATTCGGCACTAGAAGAGAATGTACCTGAGGAGAAGGCACTTGTTGCTAAAATTGAGGACAAGGATGAATGGGTAATTGACAGTGGTTGTTCACATCATATGACTGGAGATAAAGGGAAGTTTTTGTCTTTGCAATAATTTGATGGTGGACTAGTTAGATTTGGAGATGACAAGGCATGTATGATTAAAGGAAAAGGAACTATATCATTGGATGGTAAGAACAATACTGACAACTTTTATTATGTTGAAGGTTTGAAGCATAATCTTTTGAGTGTAGGATAATTGGTAGATAAGAGATTTCAATTGCAGCTCAAGGATGGAAAATGCAAAATCATTAACAGATCTGGCTTGGAGATTGCAACCGGTACACAGACAAAAGGTAATATATTTCGTTTGAACTTCAGTGAGAAGACATATTTGATTACACAGATTGATGAGAGTTGGATATGGCATAAAAGGTTGTGTCATGTGAATTTTGATTACATTGTGAAGATCGATTCAACTAAGGCTGTTAGAGATATACCTAAGATTATGAAGCCCTATAATCTGGTATATAAGGAATGTCAAATGGGTAAATAGTTCAGAACCTATTTTAGGAGTATACAAGATAAATCAAATGATGTTCTTGATCTTATTCATACTAATTTGTGTGGTCCTGCTAGATTTAAAAGTTTTCATGGTGATAGATATTTCATGTTAATCATTGATGATTATTCTAGAATGATGTGGGTTACTTTTTTTAGAGAAAAATCTAAAGCATTTGAAAAGTTTAAAATCTTTTAGGCTAAAGTGGAAATTGAGATAGGA
Source organism: Cryptomeria japonica (assembly GCF_030272615.1). Classification (NCBI taxonomy): domain Eukaryota; kingdom Viridiplantae; phylum Streptophyta; class Pinopsida; order Cupressales; family Cupressaceae; genus Cryptomeria; species Cryptomeria japonica. The sequence continues at coordinate 50,558,077 of NC_081405.1, forward strand.
TTGAAGATTAAATGTTTGAGATCATATCAAGGTGGAGAATTCACATCTGGTGAGTTTAATAACTTTTGTGACAAGCATGGTATAAGAAGACAATTTTCTACTCCTTGGACACCTTAGCAGAATGAAGTTGTGGAAAGGAAAAACGAAACTATCTTGGATGTTGCTAGAACAATGATGATGGAAGCTAATTTACCTCATATCTACTGGAGAGAAGCAATGAGTACAACGGTTTATACATTCAATGGAGTACATATCAAATAGGACACCTTATGAATTATGGTTTGGCAATACACCTACAGTTAAGTATTTCAGAATTTTTGGTAGTAAATGTTATATCAGGAGAGATGACACTATTGGGAAATTTGATCCTAGAAGTGATGAAGGTATATTTCTTGGTTATTCTAATGAAAGCAAAGCATATAGATGTTATAACAAGAGATTGAAGAGAACTGTGGAGAGTGTTAATGTCAAAGTAGATGAGCTAAGAAAAAGTCAAATTAGAGTTTATGAGAAGGAACCGGCAGTGGAAATGATTATATCTATACTCATAGCACCTTTACCGGAACAAAGAGTTGAACCAGTTACTCTAGCAACATCGGAGAATTCTATAGTAACTGAAGAATAGGGAAGAGGAAAAGAGAGTCGGAAGACTCTTAGGTATGTAAGACTAAATCATTCTGAACATCAAATCATTGGGGATAAGAGGAATGGAGTGATGACAAGAAGAATACTGGCAACTAATCAGGTATGTTTAATTTCACAAGTTGAATCGGTATCTGTAATTAAGGCATGTAAAGATGAACATTGGTTAATATCTATGGAAGAAGAATTAGATCAGATTGAGAAAAATAACATATGGACTTTGGTTCCCCATCCTAAAAATAAAAATGTTATTGGAACTAAATGGGTTTTTAGGAATAAATTGAAGGAGTTGTTATAAGTGATAAGGAATAAGGCTAGATTGGTTTGTAAAGGATGTTCTCAGAAGGAAGAAATTGATTATGGAGAAAATTTTGCACTGGTAGCTAGGATTGAAGCTGTAAGACTATTTATTGCTTATGTTTCTTCTAAAAACTACAAGGTTTATCAAATGGATGTTAAATGTGCATTCTTGAATGGGGATCTTGGTGAAAATTTTTATATTGAGCAACCTGATGGTTTTTCACTATCAGATGATACTAATATGGTTTGCAGGTTAAGGAAAGCTTTATGTGGATTGAAACAAGCACCTAGAGCTTGGTATGAAAGGTTGGATAAATATCTTTTGAAGCTTGGTTTTACTAAGGGCAGTGCTGACATTAATTTATATTATAAAATCACTGATAATAATATACTGATTGTTGAAGTATTTGTTGATGACATTATTTTTTGGAGGTGAAGATAAATTGTGCATAGAATTTTCTAAGAATATGGAAAAGGAATTTGAGATGTCTATGATTGGTGAGATGAAATTTTTCTTAAGTTTGCAAATTACTCAGACTAACAAAGACATTTTTATTTGTCAAACTAAATATGCTAAGGAATTATTGAAGAAATTTGGTATGGGAGACTCTAAACCAGTAAGTACTCCTATGGTTACAAGTGAGAAATTGACAAGAAAAGATGTTTCTGCATCGGTAAATCTTACAAGATACAAATCTATGATTGGAGGTTTGTTTTATTTGACTCAGACTAGGCCTGACATTATGAACGTTGTTTGTATTGTTTCAAGATTTCAGAGTGATCCTAGAGAAAATCATGAGATGGCAGTGAAAAGGATTTTTAGATACTTTCAAGGTACATCAGAATATAGCTTATGGTACCCTAAGGATGATAACTTCACTTTATGTGTATATACAGATATTGATTGGGTTGAAGATGTTGACGATCAGAAAAGTACTTTCAGTGGAGCTTTGTTTCTTGGAAATAAGTTGGTTTCATGGATCAACAAGAAATAGTCATTTACTTCTCTATCTATTACTGAAGCTGAGTATGTTGTTGTTGCTACCAATAGTACACAAGTTTTATGGATGAAGCAAAATTTGAAGGATATAAAGGTGGATTGTGATGCACCGGTAGTTATTCACTATGATAACTCTGCTGCTATTGATATATCAAAGAATCCAGTATTTCATTCTAAAACAAAGCACATATCTATCAAGTATAACTTTTTGAAGGAGAAGGTGGAAGCAAATGAAGTTAGACTAGCTTATGTGAACACTAAAAAATAGATTTTAGATATTTTCACTAAACCTTTATCCAAGGAAGCATTTGAATTCCTGAGAGACAAATTGGGAGTTTCTGCCCCTCTGGTAGAAACTTGATTGATGTGGTTTGGCATCAGTCCGACATGCATTATCAAAGATACTATTCATTCTGACACTGATGTGAGATGCTACTTCTCAGGGGGAGTAGTCAGCTTTGAGATTCAGAGGCTTTGATATTTTTGTCATATTTTTGGCATTGATGTCAAAGGGGGAGAGATAGTGATGTGAAAAAGATAAAGGGAGTGATATTGATAAAATAAATTCAAAACTTTACAGAGATATTGTTCAAAGGGGGAGAGATTGATATTCAGAGCTATATGCAGGTGGTTGTTGGTTTTCTTCCACATGGGGAGCCTTGTTTGGCATTTCTTGGTACTTAGATGTTTTCACATCTAGTGTGTGCCATCAATGCCAAAGGGGAAAATTGTTGGCCATTTGGTGGAATTGATTATGTCTTGCGTTGATATTTTGTCATTGATGTCAACACTATCTATTTGGATGCTTTACCGACACCCTTCTGGTCCTGGTAGGTTGAGTGATTTCTGGTTAACTTGGATCCAATATGATCTACTAGCCTCCGATATAGTCTAGTGATGGAATTGGCTTGTTCATGATTCTAATACTCATATTTGGTTAGTTGGTTTCACTCTGGTGATTGGATGCTATCCTTCTTACTTAGAAGCTTGGTTTCTAGTTTCGATGAGGGTTTCACCGCCAAAGCTTTTGATGGAGATCTTTGATGAATTGCATAAGTGGTGTTGGTGCAGCTTCTGATGGAGTTTTAGGATGTTGTTGGTGATCATGTTTGAGACTTGGCGGTTGAAGATCATTGTTGAAGCGTGTGGACCTATACTTGGTCCCGGTTGATCTAGGTTATGGACCAACTTTAATGTAACATGTGGATAGGACCTATTGATGCATTTTCAGGATGTCTTATGTGTTGATATTACTTGTTTGGTCCAAGGCCGACATGGTTTGTAATTATGTAATTGGTTTGTTGTCTGGTAGTCAACCTGATTGTTTGTGGTCGAGGGTTTGTATATATAGATGTAAGATCTCATGGTAGATCATAATGGTTAATGTAAGAGGTCATGGTCAAGGAATGTAATGTGTGAATAATGTAATATCATTCAGGTAGAGGAGTTGGACAATCATTGGAGATCGAATTGGGTTTTATGTAAGAGGATTTATTCCTCTGGTATTGAGCTTAACATGAATTATACTTAGGCATAGGAGATGCTATCTTTTGAAGTTCAACACTTCTCCGAATTTTTGTCTAGATTTATATGTAGTCAGTGAGGCTCCTTTTGTGATGAGAAATGTGCTCTAGGTTGTTGGCCTTCCTGCAAGTGTAGTCCCCTTCATTGTAATTCAGATACTTACCACGGAAGAAATTATCTGACTATGGGTAGGCTTCCCACCGTGGTTTTGCCCTTTACCGAGTTTTCCATGTACAAATATTGGTGTTGTGTGGATGGTTTTTATTTTGTGATTATTGTTTATACTTAATTAGTTTAACTGCTATTCTGGCATTATTGTTTTGGGTTCCAGTATTAAATTTTAATTTCTTAATGTTCTTGTAATCCGTGACAAATGATTCACCCCCCCCTTAGTTGTCTTTGGGTTATCTGAACTTTCTAATAGAACAATCCTTTTAGAATTAGGGATAATCCTTTTTAGTTATTTGTTTTCAAAGTTTATTGAACTCTATAAAGCTAACTATGATTTTTGAATTTTCCTCAATGCACATCTGTTTCCCCCTTTTTCTTATGCAATCAAAAGACCTATCCATAGTTGTTTAGCCTTATTCTAAGATTTAGATACAAAATGAGAATTATCTCATCATTTTCATTCTTCACTTCAACTTCTAAACCTACAAATCTAAGGTTTCCTTTAGCAACCCCATCATTTAAAAAAATTGCCTATGAAAGCCATCCAAATTTCATGTTATTTTTTCCCAAGGGTATTTACAATAGAAATGCTATTTGAGGCTCCCTCCATGTTCTTGTAAATTATTGCATCTAGGGGATTGATCTTCCCTCCCTTTAGAAACCTAACCAAAGTAGTCCTCTTGCACTTTTTAGAATTTTGCCCCATATTTTATTCATCAATAATTATTATTTTTTATGAACATCCTTCAAGTTCTTTGTAGACACACATTTACATGGAAGACTTCATTGTGGGAACATTAATTTTATTTTGTTGGAATACAATAACACTGAGAGGTGCGCGGGGGGGGGGGGGGGGGGGTGAATCAATGTTATACCGAGAAGTCCAATTTTAGCCTTATTAAAACATGCATACACCAACCGGTATACAGGTACATACAAAATTGAAAGAAATAAAGAAACCAATAGGCCAATCACATAAATGAGAACCATAACACACATAATTATACGTGGAAAACCTCGAAGAGGAAAAACCATAGTGGGATTTGTGACCCACAATATCAATCCACTAGCCATATGAAGAGATATTACAAAATAAAAGGGGCCTACATTTGCAGGAAGGCTTACAGCCTAGAGCACACTGATCAATCACAAAAGGAGCCTCACTAGCTACATATAAATCCAGACTACAATCTAGAGAAGTGTTGAACTACTAAGATAGCATCTTCTATGTCAGAATACAGTTCCAATTTAAGCTCTATCTGTTCCGGTCGAAACCCTAAACCCTTTACCAGAATAACCCTTACAAAAATATCCTTACATACATGATCTCTTTGATATATTTCACATCATATAACATCCACATATCCATCACCATATCTATATAAAAAATGATCTAATCCAACTGACCTATATACCCTATACAACTTATCATGCCTTATCTGAGCTTACAAAGGTTATTACAATATCAAATTACATGTCGGCTAGATAAAATATAAAATTTTTTTGCCGATGTTGGATCCAAGAGATGATGTCCTCCAATAAACATAACCATATTCTAAATCATGTCATCCTACATTGCCGGTAACCAAAGAAATCCTTCTATCCTGCCGGTGCCGGTGTAGTGTCTGTGAAGTGCCTACTGGTACACAACTGAACCAAAACATGAAGCTGGAACAAGATACCATGTTACCATCAATGAAAACATAGTGAAACCAACCAATTGAGTGTCAATTGCCAACAATCTCCCCCTTTGTAATTAATGGCAACACTCATGTTAAAAATGGTCAAGGTTTCATCTATCGGTTTCCTCTTGCCTGCTCCCCCTGAGTTGAATATTCATCAATGCAAAATACTCCAGACTCTCATAATATATACAACTCCTTTTCTTTTTTACATCTATATCACTCCCCCTTTGACATCAATTCCATCAAAATTTCAAAAGAATGTCAAAGATCCAAAAAACTGTACAATGAATATCCCAAAAATATCTTACTGGAGCCTAACAAATTTCAAAATTTTGGGATAAGCCTTCTGCAATAGCTCAAGATAAGTATCCCAACCAGTTTTGAAAGTGTTGGAAATAGATACAAGTCCATTTAATAAATGTGCAAATGACTCTTTCTCACTTACCTCTGTCAGTGTGGGCTTTCCAACCATATCCATACATTCCTTCTTATGTACACTAAGTGAATCCAAATGGGGAGTCACCAAACCTCTCAGACTTCTGGCTCTTCTTATGATTTTGTATTTTTCCTTCTCAAGAACACAAATTTGTGCTTCCAAAATCAAAATTTGACCATCAATGGATGTAGTCAATGAAGTCAATCCATCAAAAGAATTAGCTATATTTGCAATCTTCTCCTGAAATTCCTTTATCTTCTTATCCACATTAACTATAAGTATATCTGTGTTACAACATACCCTATAAATATTGTACACTGCTCTAAAGAATTATCTATCAGTTTCAACTTTTCATCAATTTTCTTCTTCTTAGATTCAATCACCTAATCAAATGCAACTCTTTTAGCCTATGTGAACCTCTCCAGTGCTTGCCTATTTGAAATCTGTTGCAAGGATTGAAAATCCTTTGAAATGTGCTCAATAATTATCTTCATCTTGCCTGATGGGCTCACTTCATTGTCAATCTTGCACTTCGGGACTAGTTTGTGTAAAACAATGATAGACTGATCAATAATCCCTTTATATGTAGATCCCTCCATTAATTTTTGTGTTGCTATCATCATGAGTTTAGTAGGACTCATCTTGGTTATGTTTTTCTTTACAACCTGCAAGGTGTCAATTGACAACAATGATGGACCTACTACCGGTTCCCTGTCATATTCTTCTTTCTTCTCCTCTGATGATTTATCCTTTATTGCTTCCTCACTTGCACTGGTGGCTTGGCCACTTGGTGCAGTCTCTGTAACTATTAGTTCCTTTGTAGGAACTATAACCTCAACCTATACATTTATATCTGGAGGACTGTTATCCTCAATATTAGTATCATGTACATCATCAACCTTTTCACTATCAGTTTTAGCTGGTGTCTCAACATTTTTCTGTACATTTGTATCTATCGGGAGCTTGATTTCCACTATCTTAATGTTTTTCAAAACTAAGGGTGAAGTACCCATAATCCCCTTTCCTCTTCCTTCAATCGGGGTGTTTGTAGTGTCTGTCTTTGATTCTGGTGAAGTAAAGAAACCTTTGTTCTCTCCAAAGAACTTAACTCATGCCTTTTGAGTCTCCTTTATTATCTCATTTACCCTTCCTAGCATCAGACTAGTTATTGTATGTTTGCTATTAAAAACTTTTCTATATGTCACCTCAAGTGTCCTTTCCATTTCCTCTAGAGAAATAGTAACACAAACAGATAATAACTCTTGAATTTTAATATGCTTGTCTTCTTGCATTGCTGACAACCTCCTAGCAGCTAACATATCATACAGTTCTGCTGGTATTTGGTCTTCAATTTCTATCAAGGCTTTCTTATAAATATCCAAATATAACAAAACTGCCTCCTCTATCTCTCTTTGTTCAACATTATCTAAATGATCATAGTAAAACTATACATTATTTAACATTCTATCCTTAGTGATTTTATCTACTAACTCTGCATAAGTTTTTGGTGGAATGATAGTTACATTACTAGATTAAATAGATGCATCAATGTCATTCTTCTTCTTCCTTCTTGCAGTACCGGATGGGGCTGAAGGTGTTACCTTTGATGCCTGCTTTTGTGGTGATATTTTGAATGTAACCTTCCTAACATGTTGCTTTTCAACTTCTACCATTGTTTCCTCTGTTTCTATCTTAAAACCCTCTTGAATGCCAGGGGTGTATCATCCTCAGATTTAGACTCAGCTGTAACAGGCTCGATGAGTACTTTTGGATCCTTCCTCTTCCTACCTTTCTCCAGGACAACATCAATTAGTGATTTAATGTCCTATGAGACCTTCTCAACAAATTTCAACCTATTCCTCTTCTTGCTTCTCTCTTTTCTTTCGGCTGAACTCTATTTCAACCACTTGTGATTTCTGTTTTGCAGTCCCACAAGGCTTCTCTACCTCATCAATAGGTGCATCAATCAATATTTTTGCATAGGCATCAAGGATTTGTGCATCAACTTCATAGCCCATTTCCTCAATCTAAATATTTCGGGGCTTAACCGCTTCCATAAGTGTTTCATCCTTCTTCACCATGGAGCATATGTCAGTTGAGTATTTCTCAACAATATGCTTAGGAACCCTTTCCCTAGATTTCATAGATTTATGGAATCCCTTAAATTAACCCCATGCTTTATCATCTCTTGACTGACTAAAGTATCAATTGACTGTTTGAATTGTCTCCCTACTGGGATATCAAATGCCCATTGCCTCTTCCCAAAACTGGGAGTGTCATTCATGAAAAATAACATTAAGCAAACAATTAAGTTGCCATACCAGAAAGTCCCTTTCTTTTCACCTTAAATCTTTCCTAGGTTTATTAATAGTTCATCTAACATCCAACTGCATAGATCCAATTTCTCATTTTCTCTCATCATTTTGTATGCTATGAAAATGCAGGAACTAGAAACAAAATTTAGTCGGTTTGACTGAGTTACCTTATACCTGATGACCATGCTATTGAATCTGATGTCTATGTCGATAATAGTGCTTATTCTCATAGATCGCTTGTCGAATGTCCCATTGGTGATTTTGTTGACATAATCATTCGAAACATTCTTGTTTGGATGATTCCCAACCTGTGGTAAACCAGTGATTTCCCTAATGGCTTCCTTGGTGATCTTGTGAGGTCTATCTAACCAGATAAACTCCCCATGTACTCTGCTCAAAACATACCTAATTATTTCATCTTCGAATTTTGGAATATCTAGAATGTCGGTAAACCCTAAGTCTTTAATGTGTTTGTATGTTAGTTTGATCTTCCAAAGGTTCCCCATCTGGTGTCGAGAGCTGATATGCACCAGATCCATAGACTGTTGTAATGATGTAAGGACCAAGCCAATTTGGTTCGAATTTTCCCTTCTTCTCTGTCTTGATGATTCTTAGAATTTTCTCTGAGAATTAGGTCACCCACCTCATATGTGTGAGGCTTAACCTTATGATTGTAACTTTGTCATTCCTTGACTGAATGATGTGTAGCTCGAGTGACTGTCTTCCTTGATGTAGGAACTGAGATAGAATTACTAACGTGTGGACTACATAGGCCCATATGTGTGTCACCTACAGAATTTTGGGCTTCCCTGATAACAAAGTCCCTCGAGGAAGCTCCATTAAAGGTCCATGATGTATCGCCAAAAGGGAAAGGATGTGCAGAACAAGTGGATGAGTGATGAAGGCTTATGATTGCGAAAAGAAGTGAAAGTAGGATAGCATGATGGAGACTTAGGATCAACAAGTATGCTTTTTTACTTAAAATTGTATAATTTTTGCCCCCAATTATTTTGATATTAGGGGAGATCATCTCTTGTTCTTTTCCTTTCATAGGATTTTTATCCTCGACCTTGATTTTTTCAGAGTCCAATAGCTTTTGATTTTGATTTGGACTGAAGGACTTTTCTTTATTTTTGACTTTTAGATTTTTCTTTTCAAAGCTTGATTTTTTATCCCCAATAAGTAAGGGCTTTTTTTATTCTTATTGATCCAAGTTTGGGAGAGGAGTGGAAATGGAATGAATGGATGAAATGGTAAGGCTATGTGATCTCTCAAGAGGGCTGGCGATATGCTCAATAGATTCTTTGTTGGAACCACTCTTAGGACTATTGGTATCAAGAGCTTCTTACACCACTAGAGGAGATTTGCATTCAGACTTGGTAACCACAACACTAGGTGGTTCACACCCAATTCCTTGCAAATTGTATATAGATTGTTCCTGTCGATTGAATACCTTAGGAGATAGTGGGAGTTGATCAACATGAAAGATATACTCACCACATCCAAGGTCTTTAACCTTGAAGTTTTCTTTTAGCTCTCCTTGCTTTGATGTAGAAGCTTTCAAGGATTTTGGATCAACATATGTTGATGAAGGAACGACCTCTCAATTGATAGGGATTGTTATTTCTGATCTAGGGCACAAATTGTTGCAATATATGAATGAGTTTGGATCAGCTTTGACAGTCACTTCAACTCCATTGTGTGGGAACTTGATACATCGATGATATGTTGAGGGAACAACTCTCATTTCATGAATCCATGGGTGTCCCAAGAGTATGTTGTATGTGAGATCTAGATCAAGGACTTGACAAACCACATCCTTCGTAACAGGCCCAACTCTGAGAGATAAGGTGACTGTGCCCTTGGATGAGTGCTCTTCATCATCATATGCTTTAAAGGTGATTGTATGTGTAGAATTCACAACCTTTTTAGAATATCCCAATTGTATTATTGTGTTCAAAGTACATATATTGAGACCAACTCATCCATCTATTAGGACTCATTTTATTCAATGTTTGTGTAGGAAGGCTTCAATGTGTAAAGGTGCATTATGCGGTTGTCTTATAGAGGCATTGTCAGCTTCAGTAAATGTGAGAGAATGTGGAATGGAAAGGTATCCCACCATGGCTTGAAACAGGTCTACATTCAGATTAGTGGGGACAGAAGTTTCTCTCAAAGCTTTATCAATAATGGCTTTATGCGCAGGGGATATGCATAAAAGCTCAAGGATGGAGATAAGCGTGGGTGTCTTCCCTAACTGTTCTACTAGGTTGTACTCAGGTTTGGTCGATGAGGAAGCGGTGGTTTTAGCTGGAGTACCTTGAAAAGTGACCTTACCTCATCGAGTTGTGATATTACATTCAGAGGTAGATTCAGAAGAAGGTCCAATGCCTTTTAGGACAACTTTGGCTCTTTGGGTAGAATTTTCAGGTGTTTTGTCCTTTATGATAATGGTAGAGACATAATTGTCCATCAAAATGTGATTAACAATTGAATCATAGTTATAGGACACTCTGGTATAGTTATCTTTCTTATTTGTGGTTTTGGATTTTCCCTTTTCATGTTTAGGGAATGGTTCCTTAAATATCTCATGCTCTTGATTGGATGTATGTCCTTCGATCTCAATGTCACCTCTATCAATAAGATAATGCTTGATCTTCAAACGATGATAATTTCCTGTTTTATGTCCCTTGCTCTTGTGATATTCACAGTAATCATCATTCCACCAATTTGGTTTGACTTTTGGTTCATATGGAGGATTGTTTGGAATTGTTATTATCTTGTTTGTCACTAGCTTCTTAAAAGTTGATTCAAGTGGTTCTCCCAGTGGGGTGTATTTCCTTCATTGTTTTGAAGTTGTTTGAGTATTCACTTGATTGTGTGTAGAACTTGATCCAGAAAGAATGATTTTGGGTCTCACTGTGTTAGCATCAACAACACCATCATTAACTGTGCTCTTGTTTTTGTTCCAAAATCTTGGCTTGTTTTTTCCTTTAAAGTCCTCTTTGTTTTCTTTGAATATCTTAATGACTCCTTGTTCAATTAAGACCTTCTCTATCACTAAGCCTTTCCCAATGACGTCCTTGAAAGTGGACAAACAAGATTTTCTCAAGTCATAATCAATTTCTCTGTAGACATTCTGTGTGAACATCTCTACCATTTGTTTTTGTGGAATTTCACAAGAGAATCTGTTGGATAAATTCCTCCATCTTTGTAAGAATGATGAAAATGACTCCCCATCATTTTGCTTGGTGTTGCACAAAGTGGTAATTGATATATCTGTCTCTATGTTGTATGAGAAATGTTGGATTAAATCTTCTGCTAGATCACCCCATGACTTAATTCAAGGTGGAAGTTGGGAGAACCATTCCATAGTTTGATCACCTAAGCTTTATGGGAACAATCGCATCAAATATGTTTCTTCTACTGCTACCTCAATGCAAGCTATGAAAAACTATCTTATATATGCCTTAGGGTCTCCTTTGCCTTTGTACTTATCAAACTTTGGTATTACAAAATGTGTAGGAAAAGGAGGCATTGGAATGCTTTTATCAAATGGATAGGGACATATGTCTCTCATTGTGTAAGCTGGCTTTGGTGTATTAATTTCCTCCATTTTCTTTTGTAAGTCCTTTATCAGCTGCTCCAAATTGTTCTTAGATGGAGACTGACTTCTTGGACCATATCCCATGCTTGAACCACCAGGTGGAGGAGGAGGATACTGCATATATGGATGGTATTGATCAAAAACATGTTCATATGGAGGATGTATATAATGATACTACATATAGGAATCACCGGGTATAGAGTCATAATGAGGAATGTGATGAATAGTAAGAGGGGGGGGTGAATTAGTATACCAAAAAATATTGTACTTAAACTCTTAAACAATTTAGAAGATAACCGGTATAACAGATTCACTAACAAATCGGTTAAGATAAATGCAAACCAAATAGAAAATAAAGAATTCACCCACAAGAGAACAATCACTATAATACAAGATATTTGACATGGAAACCCAAATGGGAAAAACCACGGTGAGTAGAAACTCACAAGTAACTATCTGCAGAATAGAAACCAGACCGGTTAAGGTCATACAGTGTTCTTCACCAGAACAGATCCTATTAGGAATCTAGATCTCTGTTAGGAGATAAGTCCTACTAAAGACTACCTTGTGAGAGTATTTTAGATCCATAGTTCTGAACCACCTTGTTAGAGGATTTACAAAGGCTTTGCTAAGTCTACCTAGTTAAGGGTTTCAGACTTGTCAAAGATGTGAGTAATCAACAAGTGAGTGATCTAGATACTAGCACAGTATGCTTGGTTAGATCCTTGATAGCTCATTGTTAATGCATTTCAATATTACTTCAGTCTTCAATATCTCCACACTCTAACTCTTCACACAGACCTAATATTCTCTACAAATATTGCACATAACCTTCTCATACATCATACATCTCTCACATATGAAAACCCTAGACATGATGTCCTTATAAAGGAAACTAATTTCATGTCAATCCAATAGGATTAAACTACAAGTTCCTAGGTTTAGTGCATCTATACACATTTGGTAACAGGACACAAAATCACCGCCAAAGTGTCAGTGGATGATAACTCATCACAGAAATACCAGTTCATACAATATATCGATTACCGGTTGTCAAAAATGAAGACTGGAAAATGTTAACTACCGCTTTGTTCCTTCATACCGCTTGAAACCCTCGAACTGCTTGAGGTCTTCATACAATTTGTGATCGGTAAACATTAGCTGCAAAATACCGATAGTCTAAAAACTATAATACATAATACTGGTTGGAACAATTACTGGTTGAGCATAACATAACATCAAGAAAGTGTGTGTCCATCAATGACAATCAAAACATCATCAAAATGCCAACAATCTCCCCCTTTGGCATTAATGGCAACACTTAGGAAAAATTTGACATCTAAGTGTTTTTACAACAAAAATATGTCATAACCAAAATTACTCCCCCTAAGCATATACACTATCCTTTTTGCAGAAATTACAATGTATACTACTCCCCCACCACATGAAAGTATACATGAAATGGTAACATTCACCAAAATTTTAAATGCTACTCCCCTTTTGCCAACAATGACAAAGTAATGCAGAATAACCCCTGTTTCCTTATATATAAAAATATAGTAAATGTTTATGACAATAAGGAATAAAACTTATCAAAAATAGATTTAAAATCCTGCATAAAAGTTTTCATTGCCAATGTCCATGACTCAAGTAATGAGGTAGCAACCTCACTTTCTGTCTGCATCTGGAATACCAGTTCTTCCATAGCATCAATGGTACTCATCTCTTGAGTTATCGTGATGGCTTCCAGATTGAGAAAATATTTCTGAAGAATTTGTAGTCTGGGTAATAGACCAGTTGAAGCTCCTTCAAATCTTTTGTTCGGTTGCAGTTTTCTGATTCCACCCTGGTAGTCTGTAGCTGATAATGATAAACCATTTGCCCATATGTAGTAAATGAATCATATGGCATCTTGAAGGTGCTGATGTATGCCTAGAACTTCGATTGGATATTATCTTTCTTCTTAAGCACATCATCACAAAATAAATGGGGTTGGCAAATTTTACTCAATAGTAATTTGCCCTCATCCATAGCACCCATGATATCCTTCTGCTGCCTCAGAAGTTGTGACCAGAGCTCATTCAGTTTCTTGAGTAAGGCAGTCTTGAGTGCCTTTTCATGGTTCTTCTTCGCAGTGGTTGCTACAACACCTTCCAAGCATTTCACCTGGTCCTCCATTACGGTACAAAGAAGATTCATCTTGGACAGAGAGGAATCGGTACTGGGGAGGTTAGTATCGGGAATCAGACTGGTAAGGGTGTCAACCGCAGTCTGTATGACATCCCTTTCCTTCTTCCTTTGTAACTCTTCTAGTCTTTCTTGTGCCAGTTTGATGCCTCACAATAGCTCGGACTCATCTGTTTATTGAAGGTCAATCGGACTGGCGGTGTCAACCGGTTTGGCTTGACCACCTGTTGCCTTGGGAGTCTCTGCTTGTTTGGTTTTCTCTGCTTCCTTCTCCTCTACTGCTCTTTTCTTTTCCTCTTCTTTCTTCTTTTGCTCCTCTTCTTATTTCTTCTTCAGTTCTTCCTTCTTCTTGTCTTCTTCCTTCTTTTTATTTTCTTCCTCCTTTTTCTCCTCTTCTTTCCTCTTCTCCTCTTCTTTTCTCTTCTCCTCTTCTTTTCTCTTCTCTTCTTCTTGTTTCCTCTTCTCCTCCTCTTTCCTTTTCTCTTCCTCTTTCCTCTTGTCTTCCTCTTTCTTTTTCTCTTCCTCTTTCCTCTTGTCTTCCTCTTTCTTTACTTTTTCCACTTGCTCTTTCTTCATTTGTTCTTTGTCTTGTTTCTCTTTCTCTGCTTTTTCTTTGTCCCGTTTCTCCTTCCTTGTGCCCAGAGTAACATCCTCAACATCTAATGCATCCACATCAATGAGATCATTTTTCTCTATCACTCTTTCCCCTTCACTGTCAAATGCTTCGTCCAGTTTGCCTAATGTTAGATCAGGTGCTTGTTTAGTCTTTAGATTAGCCTTAGACACTTGGTGTAACTGGACAACAACTTTGGCATGTAAATGTGTGTCCTTCTCCACTTTATAAGTGTTACCTTCCAGTAGCTTGAGTCATCTTCTTCTCATGAAGAAGAGGCCTTTGTTCTTATCCATTATCTCAAATAATTCAGAATTAGAGGCATCGGGAAAGTATTGTGCAAACACTCTCTCCCTTATTTCCTGTTCCTTTTCAATGGCAATGCATCATTTATTATCTAAAGAATTGTACAAAGAATCTGTTATAACTGATCTGATTTCAAACAATGACCGGTCATTGACACACAAATATTTGATAACTTCCTGCTCTACTTCTTCTTTCTCATTATCAGTGAAATCATCAAAATACTCTTTTAAATCATCAAGCACTTTCCTCTTTATATTCTTTAAATTCCTTTGACAATGTGTCATTGGCTTATAAGAGGAAATATCTATATTTACCAGTGCAGAGATTGCAGGAACATTACCGGTAGACTTGTCTTTCTTGCTTGTTTTCCTTGTCTTCTTTGGTTGGATTTCCGGTTCAGTATCCTCCGACTCCGGTGAGTTGGTTTTTGTTTTCTGCTTCCTCTCAAAGACTTTAGCAGGAATAACCTCTGGTTTCTTCTTAGTAGGTGATCGCTGAAGAGGGGAAAATAGATTTGAAGGTCAAATGATCAAAACACAATGAAATAAACATGCAGAATGCTAAAATATCATTAAAAGACCATTTCACCTTGCTATTTTACCTTCTCCTTTGGATTGAGCTTGATGAAGTGAAGGTGCCCTTTGATAATGCTCCACTTGATGTGCTCCTTTGATTGCTGGATGTGGATGGCTCTCCAATGTTGTGCACAAATGGAATGGATTTGAAAAATGATAAGGATGAGATGATCAAGTTGCCAAGATGATTTCCTAGGCTCAAAAGGGCAGCATAAACTTACTGGATTTCAAGATGTTTTGAATGAAGGGATGGAGCCCTATTTTATAGGAAGAGGAGAGGAAAACAGATGGCTAGAATGAATTCGAGATGAAGGGCTAAGATTTACTTGTGAGCTCACACAAGCTCCAAGAGAGGGTGTGGAGACCAAGAAATATGCCTTAAAGGCATTTCGTATCTCCACACTCCACAAGATGCATTGGAGGAATTAAAAATTCTCCAAAAAAGGATATCATGGGGATTGGAAGAATAAAAAGGAATTAAAAATTCCTTGGGAGAGGGGATGCCTAGAGGAATGTGTGATTTCAAAAATCTTACATTCACCTAGGAAAAGAACATTTAAAGCTAGTGGCTGGATGAAAAGGACAAAGAGTTGACTTTGTGACTAATCATGATGATTAACCATTAACGACTCATTAGGAGGGGGATTATAGGAAATGTTAGGTGGGATTAATATTTGTAGGAGAATTTGACTAGGAGAGAGAATGAGTGGAGGGAATAAAAAATTAGAAGAATAATGTTAAGTGAGTTTAGGGAGTTTCTAGAAGAATTTATTAGGTTAATGATGAATTAAGAAGATGATTTGTAGGAATCATGTAGGTTAACTAATTAATTGAAATTAATTAGCTAAGAGGAAGATTTGTGAGGATTTGATTTTTTAGAAGAATAAAGAAAGGGATTGATTTATTAAATAAATCAATCACATGCTATAGTGACAATATTAATTATATTTAATTAATATTGAGGAGAATTTGAATTAACATAATTAATTAAATAATTATGTGAGGCATTAAAAATAATTAAAATAATTATTTTAAAGTGTCTACATTTTGCCCCTCTTTGAAGCAAGGTGTGATGACACATTGATTCAAAGAATAATCTTGTTTTGATGTTGATATTGGTTTGATAGGATGCCTCGGCTCTTGATTGATAGATTATGGTATGGTGATGCCCCCTCGGGAGACCAATTGAGGTATTTGATCTTTGGAGTTTTGCGAAATTGATATCCCGATAGATTTGATTTGATTTGATTGATAAGATCTAGATTCAGTATGGTTTCAAGAAGAATTCATCTTGTATAAGACAAAGATTATCAAAGTGTCTAGTTTCAGGAAGGATTCATCCTGTATAAGACATGATTGATCACAATATCTAGTTTCAGGAAGGATTCATCCTGTATAAGACATGATCGGAGTGTCTGGTTTTAGGAAGGATACATCCTCTATAAGACATGACTGATCACAACATCTAGTTTCAGGAAGGATTCATCCTGTATAAGACATGATCAGAGTGTCTAGTTTTAGGAAGGATATATCTTGTATAAGACACGACTGATCACAACATTTGGTTTCAGGAAGGATTCATCTTGTATAAGACATGATCGGAGTGTCTAGTTTCAGGAAGGATACATCCTGTATAAGACATGACTGATTACAACATCTGGTTTCAGGAAGGATTCATCCTGTATAAGACATGATCAGATCACAACGTCTGGTTTCAGGAAGGATTCGACCTGTATAAGACATGATTGATCGCAATGTCTAGTTTCAGGAAGGATTCATCCTGTATAAGACATGATTGATCACAACGTCTAGTTTCAGGAAGGATTCATCTTGTATAAGACATGATCAGATCACAACGTCTGGTTTCAGGAAGGATTCATCCTGTATAAGACATGATCAGAATCAAAATTGATTATGTGAGGAAAAAATAGAGGAAGAAAAATTAGGGTGGAAGGGATAAATGAGGAACAAATATGAAGCAGTCGTGAGGTATTTGGAAAGAAGAATACGAGATGTGAGACCACGGAGGAAAATGGGGGCAATTGAGAACTCCATGGGATTATTGAGTTTAGGATTTGATGGAATGATGGTGAGATTTTGTGCACAACAAATGTGGAGAGCCAACCTAGTTTGATGTTGCCCTGAGTGACTTGTACCACTGATTATAGAAATCAGGATGCCATGAGAAACGCAAGGCGTGGACTAACTCTGAAGACAAACGAGAATTTCTTGCACACAACAATGCGAGTGTTAAGAAACACTAATACAGAGTTGTGGGTTTGTGCAAGGAAACCCTCAAGCACACCGATACCTCTTGTACATGAGAAGGTAAGTGTTGATAAACACTAGTACTAGGTCACCGATTTATACAAGAAGGATCCAAAACATGCCATACTATGAAATATGCCCTAGTATGCACCTATCATAACATTCCTGGATATGGAAGAACCCAGGCAGTCGTAAATAGTGGCAATCGTAGGGCAAAAGATGCAAGCCTATATGAAAAGATCTAACAAAATCTAACAAATGATACCTCTTGCCAAGACTAGAACTAGGATGGAGGATTAGGTTGCCAGGTGAGGGAAGGAGTCATCCCTAGGGCAAATCTATATTGGGGAGCAGGAAATTATCTTTAGGACAAGCTATATTTAGATCTCAAAAATCTGTGCAGATGCGGATGCCCCCAACAGGTTTGCCGATAGGTACAAATGTTTTGGGAAGAAGGAAGATTAACTCCTTGGATGGTTATGACATTGACATGATTGTCTACAGGTTCAATCAATACGACCTACTAAAAAATCAAAACCGGTTATGTGATTAGCGTAGTCATAACCCATTGCTTTAGATGATGAGCCTTTTCCTTTATCATGATTCGAGAAGGGTTCCTGGTACATTTTGAGTTTGTCATTGTTATTACCAGGTTTTGCATTTGCTACTTCAATCTCATCTCTATCAATGAGATCTTGTATGCAGATCTTTAGTTTCATACACTTCCGTGTATCATGTCCCTTGATACGATGGTATTCACAATACTCATTTTCATTATACCATCTTGGTTTAGGTTGATTGGGGTCAAATGGGTGAGTGATTGGAAAAACCACTATACTTGCTTGGACAAGTTTTTGAAACACCACTTCAATAGGCTTAGCCAAAGGAGTGAAATCTCTTGGAGTCCTATTATTCGATCAGGGTGGTCGTATTTGGATTGAGACATTGTTGTGAGGTTTTTGGGATTGATTTTTGTTGTTGAACTGATGATTGTTGGTGGTGGATTTTGGGGGAGCAGCCACGGTTTGGACCCACTTTGCATCAATTATACCATCATTGACCACATTTTTGTTTTTGGACCAGAATTTTGGCTTGTCGTTATAATAAGAGGAAGAACTTTGTGTTGATTTCTAGTAATGTTTCAAGGTTCCTTCCTCCAACAAGACACGTTCGAGGGCGAGGCCCTTATCTATCAATTTTTGGAAGGATTTGATACATTGAGATATTAAAGGTCTTGAAAGTTTAGGCACCAATTTCTTTTGGAATAGCTCAATTTGATGTTGTTCTAGCATGTCCCACTAGAATTTTTTGATAAGATGTCGCCATCTTTGTAGGAAATTGGTGAAGGTTTCTCCGGGCCTTTATTTTGTATTACATAAGTCCATCATAGATACATCATTACCCATCTTGTATGCATAGTGGGCCACAAATTTTTCTGCCAAGTCTAGAAAAGAGACAATGGAACCTCGTGGTAAAGATGAGAACCATGCCAAGGCGTCTCCCGTGAGACTCTTGGGAAAGAGTCTGCAAAGATAAAGGTCACTATAGGAGATTTCTTGGCATAAGATGTGGAATTCTCAGACATGGTCACGGGGATCTCCTTTGCCTTCATACTTGGTGAATTTAGGGATCTCAAATCCCAGGGGATATAGTGCAATTGATATAGATGGGTCGTAAGGACAAGGGAAAAACTCTTCGAATGAGTAAGTTTTTCTTTTATTATTCCTTTGTTTCATGTCCTTGATGATATTCTTCATGTCTTGAATTTCCTTGATGAGGTCTTGTTGTGGACTTTGATATTGATGAATTGTATTTGCCCCAAGAATTGGATGAACCAAAGAAGGTGCACCACCACCAATATATTGATATGATGAGGATGTGGGAATGTGGGATTTGATGACCGATGTCACTGGGGTTTGAGGGACAGTTGGTTGTGGTCCGCCAATTGTTGTGACGGGATTGAATACGGCCCAGATAAAATTTGCAACATTGTTGGGAGGAAGGGAAGTTTGTGGAATAGAAATTTGTGGTTGAATAGAAGGAGGTGGTATAGAAGTTTGTTGGAGAATGGATGAGATCGGATTTGATAGTGCTATGGATGGTAAGGAGGAAGAAGGTGGGATGGAGACCACGGTGGGAGGTATTGCGGGTGGCATTGATTGAGCCTGGATGATTGATGAGGCACTTTGTGTGGGAGCGAGGTCTCCTTGTGGTTGTTGGGTGAGAGTGGATCTATTAAATTTAGGTGAAAGTTGAGCTCCATGTTCAAGGAGAGTTTTCAGAAGTGCAGTAGGATTGTGTTTAATAAACTTTTCCATCATCTCTTGGTTATAAAAATCCACTAGGAAAGTTTG
The DNA here is from genome assembly GCF_030272615.1 of Cryptomeria japonica. NCBI lineage: Eukaryota > Viridiplantae > Streptophyta > Pinopsida > Cupressales > Cupressaceae > Cryptomeria > Cryptomeria japonica. The sequence goes on from NC_081405.1 coordinate 50,578,060, forward strand.
CACTTCTGGACAAAGTTCATCTTGGTTAACTATTTCAAGATTTTGACTTTGATCTTGATCGCTAGGTTGCCCACTTTGTGTATGATCTTGTGTGGGATCTTCATATAGGACACCAATGTCTGGCATGCCATATTGTTGTTCAGCCATCTTTTTCTTTTGGGATCGAGTTGCAACCATACACGATATTTGTGATGAAAAGACTTAGGAAAAATGTGATGAAAGAAATTAGAAAATTTGTGATGAAAGGATTTAAGAAATTTGAGGATGAAAAGACTTGAGAAATTTGTGATGAAAAAAAAAAAAATTTAAGAAATTTCAGGATGAAAAGACTTGAGAAATTTGTGATGAAAAAAAATAAAATTTAAGAAATTTCAGGATGAAAAGACTTGAGAAATTTGTGATGAAATGATTTAAGAAATTTGAGGATGAAAGGACTTAAGAAATTTGTGATGAAAGGATTTGAGAAATTTGTGATGAAAGGATTTAAGAAAATTGAGGATGAAAGGATTTAAGAAATTTGAGGATGATTGATGAAGAAGGTATGGTAGTGATGGTTTAGAAGAAACTTGATAACTAGGTTGTCTTTGACATGAATACGACTTAATGGAGGATCAATTTGAATGGCAAGTTGTATGAAGGGATATGAACACCCTGATTTGGACGATAATAGGTGTTTCAAAGGACAAACTTGAATGTTGACATAGAGGATAAACTCTTAACTTCTCTCTTGAGCTTATGAAAAATGGGACGGACAGAGCTTTGACGCAATTTTGGACTTTGTGTGGGTAATGACTTGGACAATTGTTTGTGTCTTGACAAGTGTTTTTGCAAAGTGTTTGGGGATAGTGATGTGTTTTAGTCTACTCTTGGCAAGTATGTATCAAACAAAGCAAACACAGTGATCAAATGCATATTATATCAAAGACACTCATGCTCATATACAACATTCTTAAGGCTGACAGGGACAATAGTCATTGAATCCCAATTGGTTTCCCATCTACACTTACCTAGAGCGGACACTTAGATGCTTGACCCCACTGGCTCCCCTCCACGACACTCACTTCTCGGGGCAGCCAAGCATCAATTCCCATGAAAACTCCTCATGGCGAACTTTGTGTCTCTACTAAGGGCCGTAAGAATATGGGCCGCTTCAGAGGTCCGACCTCCTGCACCAATGACTAGAAGGTTTTTGGCCACTATGAACAAGGTGTTTAGTAAGTCTTCCCGTTAAGAGCTACCCTTCGAAGTTGCGCAAACGCAATTGAGGCCTATAGCCCAATGAAGCACCAAGAACTTAGTAGTCACGCAAGCATGATTGAAATCTCTAGGATCCTACTAAGCACCCAATGTGAGAGTGAACTCTCATATAGCCCCAACCATTAACCCTTTCGCAGTCAATGGCCTATTTATTATAGTGAGTTGGGAACCCCAGGTCTGGGTGTACTCACTTGGGTCGTTCTCCTCTTACCTTCTTAAAGAGCAAGTTGGGAGGGCAGGCCCGCTAGAGGTAAACACATAATCAAACAAGAAAAGGTTGGAGGGTTTGGATTTCTGATCATCTAGTAAGACGAGAGCATACTTTCCTACCTTTATGCTTTTCTTAAAGACACATAAGACAATGGTTCATTCCATTTTAATTAATATCTAGGTGCCTAATTTAAATAAATGCACAATATTTGGTTGAATCAACTAGGCAACCTGCAAAACCACTTGATTAGTAGTTTGAAAAATGGAGTCTTCAAAAAGCGTCCTGCAAAACAACTTGATTAGTACTTTGGAAAAATAGAGTCTTGAACAAGCGTCCTGCAAAAAACAACAAAATGATAAAAATATTAATTTTTTTTAATTTTTTGGGAATGAATAGAAAAACATGAATAAATTTTTTTTTACTAATGACAAATGTGGATTTGAAGAAAGCTTTAATGGGTAAATGGGGTTTGACTAGGTTTTTGTCACTTTCCAAGGGATAGGCAAGCGAAAAATGGGGATTTTGGAGGAGAGATGAAGGAATGGGAAAATTTGTCCAAGAGGGATAAAGAAGCAAAAGTTGGAGATGGATAATATGAGAAAAATTTGGAGGTGATTGGATAAAAGGGGGAGGAGTTATGACAAACCCTAAAAATAGAGAAATATGAGATTTTGGGCTTCAAAAAATGGATTTTTGAGATAAGGCCTCCAAGGAAGGAAATGTGGAAAATGGCAATACAGAGAATTTGGTGAAGTTTGGAGGAAAATGGAGTCAAGATAAAGAAGATATGGTGAAAAAACAAAGCAGACAGAAACCCTAAATTCAACAGAGTAGACAGAAACCCTAGATTTAACAGAGCAGAAACCCTAAATTTAACAGAATAAAAAAAATGTCAAAGGTCCGGATTTCTGATTGTCTAGATAGACAAGAGCATAATCTCCTACTTTCACACTTTCCTACGGTCAGACAGATTATATTTAAACAGAGCAGATAATAGGAAATAAAAAAAAAAGAAATGCAGACTACAGTTAGCGCCTAAAAATTTCAGACAAATTAACATAGCAGACAATAGCACTAAACAGATGGAAACGTGTCAAAGGTCCGGATTTTTTATTGTCTAGATAGACAAGAGCATACTCTCCTATTTTCACACTTTCCTACGGTCAGAGCATACAGTCGCGCTAAACAGAATAGAAAAGTAAAAGGTTTAGATTTTTGATTGTCTATATAGACAAGAGCATACTCTCCTACTTTCACACATATTATAATTAAACAGAGCAGATAACAGAGCAAATAACAGATCGGATAACAAGAATTCAAATTCCCACAAAAACGCTAGCGCTAATTGCAGAGCTATCGTGCTGAAACTAAAATAGAAATAGAAAAAGAACAGAAACAAAAATGAAACAAAATTAAAAAAAAAGTTGTTGCGCAGAAATATAGTCGCTATTCTGGAACCTGCAAAAAAGAATTTTTTTTTTCCCCTGCAATCGCGCTATTTTGGAACTTGTGTCTCACAACTCACAAAAACCTAAAAAAACCATTAGTTCTTAGGGACGTGGGTCCCACCGTGCGTGCCAAAATGAAGAGAGGAAAATAGATTTGAAGGTCAAATGATCAAAACATAACGAAATAAACATGCAGAATGCTAAAATATCATTAAAAGACTATTTCACCTTGCTATTTTACCTTCTCCTTTGGATTGAGCTTGATGAAGTGAAGGTGCCTTTTGATAATGCTCCACTTGATGTGCTCCTTTGATTGCTGGATGTGGATGGCTCTCCAATGTTGTGCACAAATGGAATGGATTTGAAAAATGATAAGGATGAGATGATCAAGTTGCCAAGATGATTTCCTGGGCTCAAAAGGGCAGCATAAACTTACTGGATTTCAAGATGTTTTGAATGAAGGGATGGAGCCCTATTTTATAGGAAGAGGAGAGGAAAACGGATGGCTAGAATGAATTCGAGATGAAGGGCTAAGATTTACTTGTGAGCTCACACAAGCTCCAAGAGAGGGTGTGGAGACCAAGAAATATGCCTTAAAGGCATTTCGTATCTCCACACTCCACAAGATGCATTGGAGGAATTAAAAATTCTCCAAAAAAGGATATCATGGGGATTGGAGGAATAAAAAGGAATTAAAAATTCCTTGGGAGAGGGGATGCCTAGAGGAATGTGTGATTTCAAAAATCTTACATTCACCTAGGAAAAGAACATTTAAAGCTAGTGGCTGGATGAAAAGGACAAAGAGTTGACTTTGTGACTAATCATGATGATTAACCATTAACGACTCATTAGGAGGGGGATTATAGGAAATGTTAGGTGGGATTAATATTTGTAGGAGAATTTGACTAGGAGAGAGAATGAGTGGAGGGAATAAAAAATTAGAAGAATAATGTTAAGTGAGTTTAGGGAGTTTCTAGAAGAATTTATTAGGTTAATGATGAATTAAGAAGATGATTTGTAGGAATCATGTAGGTTAACTAATTAATTGAAATTAATTAGCTAAGAGGAAGATTTGTGAGGATTTGATTTTTTAGAAGAATAAAGAAAGGGATTGATTTATTAAATAAATCAATCACATGCTATAGTGACAATATTAATTATATTTAATTAATATTGAGGAGAATTTGAATTAACATAATTAATTAAATAACTATGTGAGACATTAAAAATAATTAAAATAATTATTTTAAAGTGTCTACAACTGCTTGGTCACTTTTGGACTGGCAGAGGTAACTGGTGCTATAGACGTCTAAAAATGGTCAACGCTTGCGGAATCGTACTTTAACATTTGCGCATTGCCTTATTTTAGGGTTTTTGCATCGCATTAACATTTCTCCTATGTTGCGCACTTGGTCTTTATCATTTGCGAGCATCGAGTCCTTCTGCATTCTTCATTTCTCTCGCTTTCGAATTTGGTCTTGTCGATAACAATCTTCAGTCATGATTTTGGTCGATCTTATCCTGTCGCATTAATGTGCGTGCTCATTTGGCATATTTTTACATCGTCAATTCGATTTCATTTTGGACATCGTCAATCCTAATCGATGTGGAATTAGGGTTTTGTCCTCTTATCAATCTTATCATTTTGTGATCGATTTGTTATCGAACATTGTCCTTTTCAATCTTGTCATCTTGCGATCGATTTGTCATCGATCATTGTCATTTTTAATCTTGTCATTTTGTGATCGATTTGTCATCGATCGTTGTCATTTTCAATCTTGTCATTTTGTGATCGATTTGACATCGATCGTCGTCCTTCTCAATCATATCAATTTGGATCAATTAGTCATTGTTCCTCGTCAATTGATGCATTTATCAATCAAATCGTTTGTCAGCATTGGTCCTGTTGTTAATCAGAATCATGATCGAATCGACATCAATTATCTTTTGTCAAGACCTAATTGTCATCCTTGCATTTCTAATTCTCCCTCTAGGTTAAATAATTTATTTATTTATCCTCAGTCTTCTTGTCACAATTAAATAGTTATTTAATTGGCTAATTAATTCTTTCCTCTTTTTGTGAATTAATTAATGAGTGAAAAATTATTAATTAATTTACCTGATTTTCCAATTTACCTAATTTCTCCTAATTCATAATTCTCTAATTTCCTAATTTCTAATTCATCTAATTTTCTATTTTCTCCTATTTTTCTCTAATATTTCTCCTAATTTCATGGGAATGACATAGCAAATTTGTCATAATTTGTCATAATTGTCAATCAATCAATTTTGACATAGCAATTTGTCATAATTTGTCATAATTATCAATCAATCAATTTCGCATAGAAAGTGTCAGTTTGTCATAATTTGTCATATTTGTCATTCTTGATTTGAAATTTCCTTTCAAATCTTTTCATGCTAATCTTGTCTTTTCTCCAATTTATCTATAAATTGGATGAGTTTCTTCAATCCCAATTAATCACTTTTTCGAATCGATCCCCCCAATCGATCAATCAATCACGCTTCTAGTATCTTTATGTTGTCTTGTCAATCTTGCTTTCATCTCATGCTCATGCACTTATTGGTGAGATCCACAAAACAAAGCAATTTGAAGGAGAAAGAAGGACAATGGAGAATTCTAGAGAAGACATTCACGCTTGCAATGGTTTGCGTTTGAATTGAATGTTTTATTTTCATTTCTCTATTGAATGTTTGTAGGTTTTGTTATCATTGCAATTGAGTTTTTTTGATTGAGCTAGGCTAATGTTTATTTTGCTTTGATGGTTTCCAAATTCCTATCTACAGGTGCAGATACCGATGGCACTTCTTTATCCTTTTTTTGTTTTGGTTCTTCAACCGGTGTTACCCTCTCCAAGTAGGTACCGGTTCACTTTTTCTTTGCATCTAATGGTGAGGCAAGCAGGGTAGAGACATACCAGATCAACATATCATACATCACTTCATACCCCATTGGTTAAATTGCTTCCTTTCTTGGTTCCACTGCTTCCATTATGTAGTCATCAATCCTTATTGTGAAGCAAATGTCATCTTCATATTTCTTCACAATATCAGCAAATATCCTCATTCTCTGGCTCATTTTCTGCTTGAACTCATCAAAATATTTATTAAGAACCTTAGGATATCCAGTTCCCACTGCTTGAAGAATTTCCCTAATTTTCTTGGAGACCGGTTGGTCAGCAGACCATTGAACATCACCTACTCCAGGGAAATAGCCTTGAAAGTAGAAGAATAGGCCGACCAAAAGTTGTCCAAACCTGAACCTTAGAGCATTGTCTTGTTTGATGGACTTCAGGTTCAATAGAAGTTGCTTCTGCAAATAGGTACATAAGTCAAATGTAGTGCCTTCCTTGATCATCCGGTAAGAAGCATTCACTGCAGCAGTAGGGACAGAGTTCATTCTGTTGGCATAGAATATCTGGTAACCAATCACCATGCAAGCATACTTCACTAGATCATCTTTGATGGTGTTGACGGTCATCGCCTGTTGGTTGCTTAGAGAACTGGTGAGCTTAGTCATTTTAGTCTTGGTGACCTTCCTTAGAGATGGCACCTCTCCAATGTTACAAAAACTGGTGACGACATGAATTACTTCTGGTGTGATGTCATGCGTCCGCTCAAGATATATTTTATCACCGTGCACTCTGCTAAGGATGATGTGAATGTGATCTTCTATGAATTCTACCAGAAAATACACCGCATTGTGCAGTTTCATCTTCTCTAGGATGCAATATTCAGGTTTGATTTTCTTGTCATCCCCACATAATAGACCTAGCTTGGAATGAATCACTAGGGATCCTAGGTCTTCCAATTTACAATCAATATATCCTGAAATATATTTCTCAACTATAACTCCGATGGGTATCTGGGATAAGGCATTGCATTTCATCTTCTTTTGAATAAATTTAGTTGAATCTACATGTGCACTAGAACTAGAGTGCGATGCAGATGTCATGATAAGAAATAAATTTGAGAAATACCTTCACAAACCAAAATTTAGGGTTTAGCAATGTCTCCCACAATACACCACTTCGGTTGCTCGATTACCGCTTAGTGTTCTTCACTAATAGATTGAAAACGATCGTTGGATTCCTCTGCAAGATTTTTGAATTCACCTTGAATCGCTAGACGAATTGCTCTTTGTCGCTCTACTCTTGAAAATTCTTCGCTCGAAAATAGATAAGTGAAAAATGATGACAAAAATCCCTTTTAAACAATCTTTCACCTACCATAATAAATGAATCACCACCATGACAGATCAAACAAGTTGCTCTCCAACCAGTTGCCGCTTGACAGCCACCTGACCGATGGTCATAGGTATTATACCGGTTGGGATTCCAGTTCACAAAGGGTTCTGTGATCACTCCTTGAGTCCTTGGAGGGTATCTCCCAGTGTTGTGCAAAACAAACCTGCATTCAAATGCTCTATGCCCAAACTTGTTGCATGCATAGCAGTTTTCATTGAATCTATTGGATCTAGGCTTATTGTTTAGAAAATAAGGAAAATTATTGTAGGCCTTGCTTCTACACACATTAGCAGTATGTCCTTCCTTAAGACAATTGAAGCAAAAAGGTTTAGACTTTTGCTTACCTTTATCCTTGGGTGTTAGTTACTTTTTTGACGCTTCAGATTTTGTTCCAAAGGTCTCACCTTCTTCATACCCAGAGAAACCAAGTCCAATGGTATTCTTTACCAATTTTGCCGATTCAAGCTTTTTCTCTATCTTAGCAGTACTCTGATTGAATTTCGCAAGTATCTCCTTTGACTCAGTAAGTTCCTTGGAAATAGAAGCATTGGATTCCTTCAAGGTTGCATTCTTAGAAATAGCCATGTTTATTTCACCTTGCATTTCTTCTTTTTCCACTTTACTCTCTTGGAGATGAGCAGTAAGGGTATTGATTTCTTGCTTCATCTTGGAGATCTCATGATCTTTGTCTTTTACCAGATCTTCAGCTTTCCTTCGGTTCTCAAGCTCTTGACACATTCTGATAATCAGTCCTTCCAACTCCTTTCTCAGGTTGGCTTTAGATTCATTCAATTTTTCAACTTCTTCAACTAGGGCATCCATGTCAGTTTCATCAGAAGAGCTATTTTCAGTAAGTTCCATTAGTTTCTTAGCATGCTCTCTTTTCTTGGCCAAAGAGGCTTTATGCTTGACTTTGAGTTCATCGTAGGCTCTCTCGGTCTGAGTGAGATGATGAGTAAGTTCCCTCATAGTGTATTCCCCCATATCTCCTTCCAAGTGGTTAGACTTATAGAAAGGTTGGCTCTGATACCAATTGATGAATACTAAGAGGGGGGTGAATTAGTATACCCAAAAATACTATACTTAAACTCTTAAATAGTTTAACAGATAATCGGTATAACAGATTCACTAATAAACTGGTTAAGATAAATGCAAACCAAATAGAAAATAAAGCATTCACCCACAAGAGCACAATCACCATAACACAAGATATTTAACATGGAAACCTAAATGGGAAAAACCACGATGAGTAGAAACTCACAAGTAACTATGTGCAGAATAAAAACTAGACCGGTTAAGGTCATACAATGTTCTTCACCAGAACAGATCCTGTTAGGAATCTAGATCTTTGTTAAGAGATAAGTCTTGTTAAAGACTACCTTATGAGAGGATTTCAGATCCACAGTTATGAACCACCTTGTTAGAGGATTTACAAGGCTTTGCTAGGCCTACTCAATTAAGGGTTTCAGACTTGTCGAAGATGTGAGTAATCAACAAGTGAGTGATCTAGATACTAGCACAGTATGCTTGGTTAGATCCTTGATAGCTCATTGTTAATGCATTTCAGCATTACTTCAGTCTTACATATCTCCACACTCTAACTCTTCACACAGACCTAATCTTCTCTGCAAAGATCGCACATAACCTTCTCATACATCATACATCTCTCACATATGCAAACCCTAGACATGATGTCCTTATAAAGGAAACTGATTTCATGTCGGTCCAATATGATTACATTACAAGTTCCTAGGTTCAGTGCACCTAGACACATTTGGTAACACGACACAAAATCACCACCAAAGTGTCAGTGGATGATAACTCATCACAGAGTAATACCGGTTCATATAATATACCGATTACCGGTTGTCAAAAATGAAGACTGGAAAATGTTAACTACCGCTTTGTTCCTTCGTATCACTTGAGATCCTCAAACCGCTTGAGGTCTTCATACAATTTGTGACTGATAAACATCTTCTGCAAAACACCGATAGTCTAAAGACTATAATACATAATACTGGTTGGAACAATTACCGGTCGAGCATAACTCATACATCAACATCAAGAAAGTGTGTGTCCATCAATGACAATCAAAACATCATCAAAATGCCAACAGAATGGAATATTTGCTTTGTCCATGCATATCATTTTCTACAGGCATGTCATGAGTTTTTTCTTGTGTAGTTCCCCCAATTTTGACATGGGGTTTTCTTGTGTCCAAATGCCTCTGGATATCCAATCATTTAGGAGGTTGGTCCTTAGCATTGGTATGCGATTGAGTGTATTTTTCTGTATAAGATTTCCATAATGGTCTACATAGACGGAGTTGTTCATGAGATGATCTTTCATGAGTATCATAAGCTTGACCATATGCATTTGGGACCTCACCTTTTTGAAACAAGGATTCCGGTGACTCGGGCACGAAACATAGTCCTCTAGTACCTCCAATATTAGGTCTCCTTTGATCCATGTTGAGTTGAGTTTCTTGCATAGGTCAATTTTCCACTATTTGGGACATGTCAAAATCATGAGGTATTTTAGCTCCATTTTATGCCATCACTTGTAAGAAATATTGTCTATCTCTTCTCATTATTTCTTCAACAAATCTATTAAAATGAGGATCCATAATAGATTCTTCCACTTCTGTTGAATGTACTGAAATGTTGTCCATATTGTCATTGTGTATCATTGTTGTTTGTATTATACAGGTTCTCAATATTTTGAGTGTTTCTATAGATGTCCATGTCAGGTAATGTGGTATGATTGGAATTGAAAAAGATATTGTTGTCGTACTCATATCCACTCATGTTTGCGAGCTCTTGAGCCTCTTTAGCTTCTCTCCTAGATTTTTGGGAATGGGTTTCAACCATGAACTAGGTCTTGACCAGGATGTGTGAGACTAGATGAAAATGGAAAGAGTATGGAAGACCAAGAGTTGGATGGAATGTAAATGAATCTAAGGTGTACTTTCAATGTCCAAAGTGTAAGACCAAGTATGTATGTAGTAGAGTAGGTGTGACTTCCAAAGAGATGATAGATTCTCTTGATGAGGTAAGTTGACCTTGACTCTAAGTAAAACCAAATGAGACACAAAGGTGATAGACCTTGATGAGGGACCACTTAGCAAAATGTTGTTGTATGTATTGTGTTGACAAAGCAAGATGAGGACAAGAAAGTGACCTTTTGACTCAAGTTGAGACAAATGTGAATGTAATGCAAGGTGTAAAGCGATGATGAACTTTGTGAGACCCAAAAATAGGTTGAATGCTAGATGAAAACCTGGAGAAATAACCTAGGAGACTCAAGAATTTTGAAACTGATTGCTCTTGTTTGCTGGATTGTAGATTTTTCCAATACTAAACACAAACGTGTTTGTATACTTCACAGACGCAGTTACCCAACACAGACATGATTAGACACTACAAAGACATGTTTCTGAGAATTTTGTGAATGCAGTTTTTCTTATGATAACACATATGCGATTCTATCCTACACAGACACAGTTACAGAACACAGATGCATTTTTGAGAATCTAAGTACAATTTTTCCAATTTGTAAAGTTGTTGTTGTGACCGAATCTGAATTTTTTTGACTATTTTTTGTGACAAGAGGACACAATGTTGACGAGGACTCAATGTTTGCAAGTGTTTAGACTCAAAATGACTCAAAGAAAAGTGTGTTGTTTGACGTAAAGAAATGTTTTGCATACACTTGAAGACACAAAAGACACAATGTTTTGATGTTTGATCTTGAATGTTTGAATGTTTAGAAGAAGAAAAGCACATTTCTTATGGTTGGCCAAGACAATAGTTGTTGATAAAACATGGGGTTTCCCCAGAGGATATTCTATTCAAAGCAAATACTTAGATGCTTGACCCCACTGGCTCCACCCTTGACACTCACTTCTTTGGGGCAGCCAAGTACCAGTCCCCACGAAAACTCCCTGTGGCAAACTTTGTAACTCTATTAAGAATTGTATGTGTGTGGGCCGCTCCAGAGGTCCGACCTCCTACCCCAATAACTAGAAGTATTTTCGCTTTCTAAAACAAAAAGATGCTAGTAAGGGCATCCGCTCATGTGGCCATACATGCGACACTTTCAGCTCATATAGAAGGCTCCCAGCCAGTAGGGGTTACGCCCTACTATTGATCAAATAAATTTGATCAAACGGGTTTATGGGGAGACATAGTGTTGGTATGAACTAATCAGCACATGTTACCCATGGCTTTCACCATGGATATAATTATTTATAATGGTTCGGAAGAGGTGGGTTTTCCTCACTACCATTTGGGTCATTCCCTCCTCACTAGTAGTCCTAATGACCACACAGGGAGGCAGGCCCTCTAAAGATAAACACAAAAGAGCCTATTGCCCAAGACACAAAAGACACTGGTTCAATTTTAGTGCACCAATTAAAGTGTTTGCTAATCTATGAAAACAAGGCACACAATGAAAATCAAAAGGAAACCCTTGCCAAGATCTTGCAACAAAGATTTGTTAGTAGTTTGGGTTGTTTCAAATTATTACCCCTTTCTGCAAGCAAACAAGTTAGGTTTATTTTAACAAAATCCCAAAACACTTTGTGAAATAGAGGCCTTCGACAAATCATTTTTTGACAAATTCAAAGATCTGATTTTCCATGAGTTCTTTTGCATCATAAAAAACAGAGCACCTGTAAAATTTCAAGATATTTCCAGAAATGTAAGAAAATTCAAAAAAGTTTCTAATTTGCTCCAAAAATTAATTTTTTATGAAAAATCATAAAAAATTAATAGAAAATGCAAAATTTATCCAAAAAATTTGAATTGATTACTGGAAACTCTTGATATCATTCCAAACCTGCATACAAAAATTCCTGCAAAAAATCCATGGAGTTTGTGAGATATGAGAAAAATAATGCAAAACCCTAATGTTTAAAGATTCAATTTTTTAGGAATTATTTTGCATCAAAATTAAAATCACAAATAACATATCCTTTGTATAATTTTGAGATCTTTTAAAAAATGTAAAAAAATCTAAACAATTTGCTAATTTTCTCTCCAAAATTAATTTTTTTATGAAAATGCTTAAAATTCATGGAAAATTCAAATATGATCCAAAAAATATTATGTTTTTACTCAGCATTTTTGATACTAGTCTTGACCTACAACAAAAATTGGATGCCAAAATTCAAAGCAGTTTGTGAGATCTGGTTAAAATAATTAAAAACCCTATTTTTTAAAGATCCAATTTTTTAGGAAATATTTTGCATCAAAATTAAAATCACAAAGAATAGATCATGTGTATAAATTGGAGAGCTTTCCAAAAATATAAGAAAATTTGAAAAATTTGCTCATTTGCTCTCAATTATTTTTTTATGAAAATTCATAAAAAATTGATAGAAAATAAAAATATGCTCCAAAAATTCTGAATTTTGGATTAAGAGCTCTTGATGTTTGAAACCTACCAACAAACTTTGGTGCAAAATTTCAAAGCCATTTGTGAGATCGGATAAAATCTCTCTAAAATCTTGATTTTGTGTCCAAAACCCTAGCTGCACAAGGTTATTCTCCAAATTGTTTTACAAAACAACAATATAGGGTTAGAAAAACCTGCAAAAAACACAGATCTAACAAAAATCCATGTCCCACTAGGCATGCCAAAATGGGTGCTGAAATGTTTATGGTAAAAATGGAAACGACAATATTGAAAGACTGAATAGATTCAACCACCAAACCCTAGCCTAACAACAACAAAGATCCACCATAACATATGAAGATTACCTAAGACAATGTAAATCAACAAAATCACAAATAATATACCATCACATGTCCAATAGGGTTTGAATCTTCATTCTTCCTATCTCCATTGATCTTGCTTGATATATTTGCTCTCAGATTTTATGTGTGCACAAGAGCTCAACAAAGAGCGGAAATGTGGTTGATAGTTAGATCACATATGAAAGTTTGAATGCTAATTTCAGGAGTGCTAGTAGGATTGATAATGAAGGAAGCATCTCCTTATATAGAAGACACTATAAGAAATGGAGGGATAAGATTAAGAGGTGTAAAAGATAAATGGTCGGCTAAGATTAGAGGGTAAGTAGAGGAAATAAAAAAATAATGAGATTGTAGGTAGTGTAGGAAATAAGAGATGAATGACATGTGTCATGGGTAGAAAAGGCTAATGAATTAATTAAATAAATAAAGATTTATTTAATTAATAGAGGAAGTGGGATCAATTAAATAAATGAAATATTTATTTAATTTAAGAGAAGGATAATTTAAATAAATAAATGTTTATTTAAATGAGAAATAAGGCTAGAAGAGGATAAATGAATTAATTAAATAAGTAAAGATTTATTCAATTAATAGAAGAATTAGGCTTAAATAATTAAATAAATAAAAATATTTATTTAATTAGATAGGACAATTTTAGGTGTCTACATATGCCTGTTTGATCTTTCCAGAATCTCCCATAAGCTCGCTCATGTACATGCCCTTTATTTCAAATGTTCCCACATCCTCAATGTGACAATGTATGTATGCCCTAACATCTTCAACATAGACAACTCCTTCCGGAACATGGGAAAATGCTCCAACTGAATCTTCCAGGGTAGCCACATGTGGATACCACTTGAAAATTGGCCTGGGGCGGTCCTTGACCTCTACTACAGTCAGATTTGCAAAAAAGATAGGAATAGATGATGATCCCGCTTCCATGATTAAAGATAAATACCTGTTGATCACTTCCGGTGAAAACCCTTAACAAACTCTTCTAGTTGCCAGTGAAATAGCTCAAGAAGAAATATGATTGCTCTGAAATGCCTTTGATCGCTTTTAGTCACTCTTAATCACTCTAAATGAAAGGTGATCAATAATGAAGTGAATTTGACCTTTTAACCTCCAAGAAAAACCCTAATCTTCCATTGACATCAATGACTGCAGGTGAAAGATACCAAATCTCAAATAGAACATATCCATGCCGGATAAGCATCTCCAATGTCTTGAACATCTTCCAGAACCTCTTCTTGGGGTATATGCAACATCTTCATGAATTTTTCCTACCCCTAAGGCATCTACCTCAATTACTGGATGAGGTACCTGCCGGTGCAGGAGCAACCTCTTCTACCAGATAAGTGACTGGTGCATTCTCGTCTGATGATTGTTCTTCAATCTTCCTAACCCATCTTTGAGTATGATCTTTCCGAATTTCACTAGCCTTTTCTTTTCCTTTCTCATTTGATCCTCCATTACCAATCAGCGGATTTTTGCTTCTACATAATTTAGCAATATGTCCAACCTCATTACATGCATAACATGTAACATTGTTCCTTTGAATCACTTTTCTAAAACCGGTGAACTTGATTGACCTGCACTGATTAGCCATTTTCCCAAACTTTCCACATGTATAGCATTTAACATTCATTCTGCAATCTTCTGTCTTATGGCCATACTTATTGCATTAAGAACATTTATCGGGAGCAGAATCAGGATTCTGATTTGCTTTGTTTCTACACTGTCTAGCCATGTGACCAAATTTATTGCAAACAAAACCTCTACCATTAAATTTATAAGCATTAAATTGCCTTACTGGTGCCTTATGGTTTTGATCTTCATTAGCAGTACCAGAACTTTATCCTTACTCAAATCCAAGTCCACTGGATTCTCCAATCTGCCTTTGTCTCTTCAACAACTCATCTAGTCGTGCTGAGCTAATCTTGAATTTTTCTTTATACTCACTTGCAGTAGTTAGATCTTCTCTCAGAATTATTATTTGTCTCTCAAGCTCTTGTTCCTTACTCTAGGATTGTACTAAATCAGTTCTCAACATATCATTCTCATGAACCAACCTACCACGTTCTTCAAATTTGTTCTTTAGGGATACAACAAGATTTTTTTCTTTTTTCTTTCGGTCCTCAATCTCCTTAGACATCCACATAGTCATAGCTTGCATTTCATTTCTCATGACCATATTCTCCCGACTCAACTTCTAACATTGTTCCTTAAGTGCATCTTTCTCTTCATCGTCCTGATTTTGCAAAAGTTCCTTCCTCCTAGCTTGAACAGATGATAGCCTCTCTTGTAGGACAAGAATGAATTCCTTAGCAGAGTTCAATTCATCTTGTAGCTTTAAGTTCTTCAACCTTTCAGCATCATAATCTTCAAGTGCCATCTCAAGTTGCTTCTCCAAACCCATGTCCATGGATTTCGGATTCAGGATCTCCCTCAAGCTGTTAAACTTCATCTGAGGTACAAAGCTTTGATACCAATTGTTGGAATCCAATAACACTGAGAGGGGGGGGGGGGTGGAATCGGTGTTATACCGGGAAGTCCAATTTCAGCCTTATTAAAACATGTATACCTCAACCGGTATACCGGTACATACAGAATTAAAAGAAGTAAAGCAACCAATAAGCCAATCACACAAATGAGAACCATAACACACAAAATTATATGTGGAAAACCTCCAAGAGGAAAAACCACGGTGGGATTTGTGACCCACAATATCAATCCACTGGCCATATGAAAAGATATTACAAAATAAAGGGGCTTGCACTTGCAGGAAGACTTACGGCCTAGAGCACACTGTTCAATCACAAAAGGAGCCTAACTGACTACATATAAATCCAGACTACAATATGGAGAAGTGTTGAACTGCTAAGATAGCATCTTCTATGCTAGAATATAGTTCTGGTTTAAGCTCTCTCTGTTCCGGTCTAAAACCCTAAACCCTTTACCGGAATAACCCTTAAAAATATATCCTTACATACATGATCTCTCTGATATATTTTGCATCATATCACATCCACATATCCATCACCATATCTATATAAAAAATGATCTAATCCAACTAACCTATATACCCTATACAACTTATCATGCCTTGTGTCGGCTTACAAATATTATTACAATATCAAATTACATGTTGGCTAGATAACATAAATGCATGAATATAAAAAACAATTGCCGATACCAGATCCAAGAGATGTCGGCATCTAATACCGATAACCATATTCTAAACCATGTCGGCCTACATTGTCGGTAACCAAAAAAATCCTTCTATCCTGTCAATGTCGGTGTCGGTACCAGTGTAGTGTCTTTGAAGTGCCTGTGGATACACAACTGAACCAAAACATGAAGCCAAAACAAGATACCATGTTGCCATCAATGAAAACATAGTGAAACCAACCAATTGAGTGTCAATTGCCAACATATTTAAGGCAGAAATATATATAAACTAGCACTTGCACCAGAAGTGGTACAAGGATTATGCCAATAGAAAATATTTCAAAGCCATATCACTTGTTTCTTTTAAGAACATAAATTTATCCTCATTTTTATTCATCCAACATGAAATTTAAAGCTCTTTAAGGGAATCAATGGAGTGATAAGTTATTGTAAGTAGCTAGGTCAGAAGATGAAATTAATAGTTGATCCATTGGATGTGATAAATAGTATGTATATTCTCACTAAAACATAATCTAGCACAATCAATTTTTAAATCCCCCAGTAGCTTGAGGGAAAATGTAAGTGATAGTTATCATGAAGCCTACTACATTGCCTCACACCAAGGTGATGTGGATGTCTATATTCAAAAGATTTTAATTGAATATTTGATATTATAGTTATAAATGTTGTGAAGAGCCAATTTGCACTTGAATTTCTCATTAAATATGATGGAAGAAGAATATCCAAATTCAAAGTTAACCAAGAATAATATACCAAATTACCTTCAATGATTTCTATAATGAGATTTTCAGGCGAGTATTAATTTTACTATTTTCTAACATTATGATAGACACATACATTTGGTGTAGTGCTTATTATTTACACGTAGATGCTTAGTGTTTAGGACATAAGTAGGACATCATATATGTGGAACACGTAATCCAAACACTCTAAATTTGTTTTAGAGCTAGCTAAAGGCATTCATAGTGACCATTACTTCTCTTTAGATTTGGCATGAGCATTTCCATAGGTAGCATTTCCATGTGTCTGGTGCTATCCTTTCATTGAATCAAAAAATATCTCTACTAATTTATTAGCAGGATGGAGATTGAATCAAAAAACATCTAAGCTAATTTATTAGCAGGATGGAGATTGAATCAAAAAATATCTCAGGGAATTTCTTTTCAGGATAGAGATCAAACCAAATCAATTTGTTCTGTCATAAATACCTTCATCTGCTGTAATATTTGCATTCAAAGCAAAATAGAAGACAAGTCTGGTGAAAATGAAAAAAAAAAAAAAATGTAATATTATTCATCATAGAGCAATTTAGTTGCAAGAATTTTTTATCGTGGAATAAATATAATATCATTCAAGAAAATTTTGGAAGTGTGTAGTGTTAAATGATAACAAATGAATTAATGCACCAACAGAGGTATATGCAGATCCAAAAGAGATATATGCAGGAGTGTTGAGTGGAAAAGATAAATCAAATGCACCAATGTATATATGAGCATGAACATGTATATTTAAAAAGGGTAAATACAATTCTTAAATATAAAATAAACATAAATAAAAGGAGGATATCATTGAAGAACAAGAAGTTTAATCATCAAAACACAAGCAAATTTTAAGGAGATGGAAGAGTATAGAATCTTGAGCAGATATGAGTAGGTGAAGTTGAGGAAGAGTATACAATGAATATAAGTATATAGCATTAAGAAAATAAGAAGGTAATTATGGAGTGAATTAAGAAGAAGATTTTTATGGAGTTAGATGTGTCTATTATCTGTTGAAGATGTAACATTCACGAAGCTGGAAACTAGTTTTGTTTTGGAAGTTGGTGGTTCTTAAGGAGAGATTTGTGTCTCTTGTTAAGTTGGTGCTTAAGAATGGGGGTTGGTGTCTCCAGTAGGTTGGTGCTTATGAATTTAGGGGGTTGGCATCTCATGTGGGTTTGTGCCTACAAAGTTTGTAAAAGAAGTTTTATAAAAGCAATATTTTTTCATGGTTTTCTCCTATAGGAGTTTCCATGTAAATTGTTTGTTCTACTTGTGTTATATAATTGTTGCATCTTATGTGAATTATATTGTGCAATTTATGTGTTGCAAATATGAGTTTTTTATGTCATTGATGTCAAACTTGTTGATCTGGATGAGCTACTTAGTTATAGTCATTGGTATGGATGCAGTCCAATACACTATAGTTATAGCGAAGTAGTAATGTGATCGTGTTGATGTGTGAAATCTATTTGTGATTGTTCCAGAAGGATTATAATGATGTATCTTGATGTTTTCAAAGCTTTGGTGTTGGCTTCTTAGATCTACAATTGGTGTTTAGCCAAGTATGATTGTTCCAGTTTTAGTGTACAGGAATGCATTGCATTCCTATACCTACTAGTACTTTGGTGATGCAATTTGGTTATTTAGTGTTATTGGTATTTTTGATGCTATCTTGGGAATTTGCAAGTACTCTTAATAATCTACTTTGAAGATTGTGTATAGTTGTGGCGGTGTGCTTTGACAATTTTATCTTTTGCACTTGACCCATGATGTTTTGGTATGTGTGGTTGTGTGTGGATCTATGGGTGATGTTATAGGATGGATAGAAAGGCGTGTCAACTTGATGTGAAGCCTCACATGTTTTATTTTTTCTTTGGAGTTTGTTTCCATTTGACTGTTTTGTGATGAAGATAGTTTCAAATATATTTTGAATTGTGAACCGTGATCAATATTTCAGTGGATGCAATTGTCTACAGTTCAACCCTATTTATGTCTTTGTATCTAGAGTATTGTATCTTGCCCTAAAAAAGTGGTCTTCGGTGTTTGCAAGTCTTTCTTTGTATCTTGCCCTAAGGTTGTATACCTTGGCCACACAAGTCATCTCAGGGGTAGTGAGCTCCTTGGCCTGTGGCCTAAACATTGTAGATCAGTTCTTTATATGGTGAGATAGTTCTCACTATGGTTTTTCTCTATTTGGGTTTTCCACAAAAAAATATTGGTGTTATTGTGTGGTTTCAGTTGTTTACTTTAATGCATAAGTATATGGAATGAACGATAAGTAAAAAGGTTAATTATGTTTGAGTTTTTGTATAATGTTGATTCACCCCCTCCCCCTCTTAGCATCTGGTAGTGTTCAAAAATTGGTTTCAGAGTGAGGTTCCTAAAGGAACAACCTAATAGAGGTATATCCAGGTTTTTGAATACTATGTTTGATTATAATTTGGATGTTATGGAACAAAGTAAATGGGACATTGATGTTCTGGTACACATGGATGGAGAATTGAGACATGCTCTAGTAGATATGGATGGAAGTGTTACTACTTATCAAATTGCCATTAGTTTTATATCCAAAGTCATTCTATATACTCTAGTTGGTTACCTCTACTGAAATATTCAGTCAGTATGCACAGAACAGTCGGTTATAGAAGAAAGTAGTCACAGAGCCCAGTATACACCGAGCTGTCTACCGAGTATCATTCCATGTCTACCAAGCAGCAAAGATGATACACTGAGTTGATATACACCGAGTGAAATGTGTTACTAGATTCATTGAACCTGGACACACATATGGAAACGTGTTACAAAATCGAGGAACATAGAACCGTTATCACATTGGAAATTGCACTTCAAGATTTTGTATGATTTCGAGGTCATCTAACCAATGAAATATTTTGTATAGTTATTCATTCGATAAATCATGTTTGTAAGATCGAAGCAATGAATCTGACCACCGACATAAGAGATCTATTTATACAACATGAAATAAGGATCAGAAAGAAGTGTATGAAGCAAGACATGTGTGATACATAAGAAAGCACTAAGTGTTATGATTGTTACAAAGACACAGAGGTCACCGAGAAGGATTTTAGAGAACAGTCAAAGAACAGAGTAAACAGAAAGGTTTACCGAGTTACTTTATGGGTTACCAAGGTATGCCTTAAGCAAGGTAATCTTATTTGAGCATATAGAATCTGCTATAACATTTCAGATGTGAAGTTGCAGATATTTGTAATGATTTTATTGTAATATTTTGAAGTTGTAAGAGAAACCTTTAACAGGGTAAAAGACTCTAACAAAGTCTATAAATTGTAAGGCCTCTAACCAGGTGCAGCATTTAGATTAAGTGTTGTAAAATCCTTTAGCAAGGTAGATCTAATAGATCTTGATACTCCTAATAGGGTAAGCTATCAGAAATAGCTAAACATGTAGCTCTAACCGAGCAACCTTTATTATTGCAGTAGTGAAGTTGTGGGTGTCATCCCCACCACAGTTTTTCTCTCTAACCAAGAGTTTCTACGTAACTAAAATATATGTGTTATGGAGTGAATCATGTATGATTGTTATTTATTTGTTTTAGCTTTATGTTATGTTACAACAACTTTTGGTTTATGCATAACAGTAAAGATATTGTTAAAGAAAGGAATTGAAGTACTAATTCATCCCTCCCCTCTCAGTACATTAGCTTTCCATATTGAGCCTAACAATTGGTATCAGAGATCCAATCTTGGAAAATAGTTTAACAACCTAAAGAAAAAGATCTTATCAATGGAAGGCTATAAACAATCTCAGAGGATTGTGTATCTGCAAGAAGAGTTGGATCATGCTAATCAGGTGATTGCAGACATGCAAAGACAAATGCAAAAATCTCTAAAAGTTAGAAGAATATTGTCTGATGATTTGTAGGACTCTCAAGAGCTGGTGGAACAAATTGAAACATCATCTGAGAATAGTATGTCTGAAGAGACTGAAGAAATAATTGAAGTATTGAAAGAAAAGAACAAAACACTGACTGATCAGCTAAAAGCAATGAAAAGAGAACATGAACATTTCAGCACATAGATGACTGAAAATCTTGATGCATTGAGGACAATTGAGGATAAAGTAAGAGATCTAGAAAGAGAAAATCAACAGCTTAAAACATTAGTATCTGAAAAGAATGATGAAATCACAAGGTTGACTAGGATTCAACAAAATCTGTCAGATCAACTAGGTTATGCACATCATGAAGCAAATCTGGAAGATGATGAGAATCAAACATTGAAACTTGAAGTATCAAGGTTGACCAATGAACTTGAAATAGAGAAGAAATCCAAGGAAACACTGAAGAAGAGTTATGAAGCATCAAAGATGTTGGATGAGCAACTGAATACAAGAAGACCCAACAAAGATGCAGGACTCGGTTACAAAGGAAAAGACTCTACCGAGAAAGGAATTCATACTACTGAGAGAGGAGAATCATCAAAGTAAGTTGGAAACAAGAAGATCATCAAAAGAAAGAAGCCCATTTACTGTGGAAATCAAGGTCATACTGCTAACATGTGCCAAATCAGAAAAGGTAAGCAACCGAATGTCACAAAGTTTAATGGTTATTGTCACAATTGCAATAATTATGGTCACACATCTAACCATTGTAGGACAAAGTCTGCTAGCAATTATCAGAAGGCAAAATTCAAAGGATTTTGTAAAAAATGCAATAGATATGGACATAGTACTGAGAAGTGTTGGTATAAGCAAAAGAACTATATGTGGTATGAACACTGAGCAAACACTGGAAGCTACCGAACTCACACAGATCCCTACCGACAATATGTTGTAGTACCATGGGATTACAATACAAGGATATGGTGTGAATGTTGTGGAAGATATGGACACATAAGTGGCAACTATTTTATGAGGTTTGGAATGAAAAATTGAAGATCATGGAGAAATCCTGGTATGGCATGTTTTCATTGTCACAAAGTTGGACACTTGGCTGGAGATTGCAGAGATCAACCAAGAGGAGATATTGAAGAGATAAAAAGCAAACTCCTGATGATTTGGAAAAAGAAGGAAATTGTGTCAAATGAAGAAAGAACCTTACCTACTGAGTTAGGTGCACCTATTCCAAATTAATCAGTAAAGGTATGAAGGGACTGCATTCTCTCAAAGATTAAATCTTAACAGTTCCTATTTTATTATGTACTTAATTCAAAATCTGCATAGTTAAAGATGTATTAGAAAGTTTGAAATTCTATTAAAGTCTTTAGGAGCACTTTACAGGAAGACTGTCAAGTCGGTAATATAGGAAGCCTATCAAGTCGGTAAATGAAGAAAGTCTGGTTACTCGGTTAAAGCGCAAAAAGGAAAGAAAGTTTAGAGGAACCGAGTGCATTTAATGTTTTTAACCTAACCTGCACAGATCCCGATAAGGTATATTGTGTACTTAAAGCATTTATGTGGTTATTTTACACTTACCAAGTTTTCAAGAGAGCAGAGCAAGCAAATCAAAGACGATCAAACCTCCTCCAAAGAAAAATTCAAAGGTATTTACATCAATCTCAATGCATTGTTAAGTTGGTTTACCGATCATATCAAGTTGTTGTTATCTGCTAAGTGCGAAGCATCTACCATTTGAAAATCTTCAAACCCTAAGGATCTTTTGTTAGAATTTATCCGAAATCTACAATGGCACCTAAGATCCAAGATCCTGTTGTTGTTGAGAACATTGAAAAGCCCTCACTGAAATATTCTCTAACTCCAAAAATTGCATCTGAACCGGATGACAAAACTGCATTTTCACTCATTCCGAATAGAGTTTTATTAGTCAAGGATGTGAGATTCTTTACCAAATGTCGAGTTGAAGAACTAGGTCATGTTGAAATCAAGGACACATATGATGAATTATGCACCGATGGTAAAATGGATAGCAAGTATGAGCACATTAAGATCAAGGGATTGACTGAAGCCCTAACTTATCCCCATGTATTCAAACACCAATGGGTCAAGTTTCTTCTGAGCAGAGTTCATGATGACTTCATGTGGCTAGAAGAGCAACCGTTTAAGATCACCAAGGAAATCATTCATTTGATCACCGGTTACCCTATTTATGATCATGCCCGAGCTTAGAAAATGATATCACAGAAGGAATTGATCAGTTTAACCGGAGTAGAATCAGATTGTAGAGGACTGAAATTGAACAATGTCACTGATGTAGAGCTAAAGTTTGCCATTAGAGTAATTGGTTACTGTTTTTTCCAATCGGAAAGGGAAAATAGTGTACCTTGTGCAGCAGTCGACCTAGCATACAAAATTGTGAAGAAAGGCATGAAAATTGATTTATGTGAGTTATTGCTGAAAAAACTATTTGAAAATCTGAACACTATAAGGAAGCCGAAGAAGAACAACTCGACAAATACACTGAAGTTTGGATCACTGTTAGTTTGCATGTTTTTCTATTTTGAAAAATTCTTTCCATCAGTCAGTAAAGTAGTCTGGGAGCTACACCGACCAATCACCCATCAAATCAATGACTACATCAAACGTCTAGGTGATAATTTTAATGATATTATGGATGACTATTTCAGCAAGTTTCAGGAAAGGATGCATAACAGGCATAGAATTCCACCCCAGCTAGTGGAAAAATACAAGGATGACATATGTTTTGAAGTGGACACTGACTACTGTTATGTGAATGTTGTGGAACCGAGAACACAATCGTTGCCACCTATGGGTTACAAGATTGATTTTGACATCACACAATAACAGATAGATGCATTCCTCACTTTACCAAGGCATGCTACCGAGCTGAGGTATGGAACATATGAAGAAGTGAAGGAAAAAGTAAAAATGAGCATTGTAGTACCCAAAGCTACAAGGAAAGCAACAAAGATGATAAAGGCATTAACGGAGAAATTTGGAGAAGATTCTTCCTCCACACCTATCAAAGGCACTATAGCCATTACCGAAGAGGAATCTAAAGCCCAAGAGGCAGCTATTACACTGAGCATTGAATTGCCTAAGGGAAAAGTATTGAAAAGGAAGAAGTTGGATATATCAAAGGGAACACCGACTCCTCCAGCAAAGCGACCTAATACAAGAGCTTCAACAACTTCATTGAGTAAGAAAACAAAGAGTGTTGCCGCACCCAAGGTAACAAAAACTTACAAGAAATCTACTCGGAGACTCATTTTGGCAAAAGAGTCTAGTGACACCGAATCTGAAGATGCAAGTAAATTTCAGATTGTCAAGAGCAAGAAGGTAAATGTACATATTGTTGAAAATTTTTGTGCTAATCTGAAGCAATATGGTGGATTATGGTGGATTTGGATCATTCATATATGTTAAGTATGAATCCAGAAATGATGCTGAAAAAAGACAAATAGAAGAAGCTGTCATCTGCACACTTTTGAAATTCTGATTGGTCCCATTGGAAGTATCTAATTTTCTTCCAAAAGAATTGTATGTGCATATTGATAACGGGTGGAAATATGCAATGGACTCAGAAAAACAGATTAGAGAAAGAATTCTGGTACATCTCTTTCCAGACATGTCGGTAGATGAAATCAAAGAAAATCTGACAAACTACCACAAAAAATTCCTAGTTAAGCAAAAAGCTTTAAAATTGATGAATGGACTTTATCTGGAAGTAGAGAAAGAGACCAAGGAAAAATGGCAGGAAATATTTCACATCAAGGATGCTGGTGAGCAAGCTGAAGTTGAAATAATTGATGTCATCGAGCAAGATCCTGATGTCACCGAGCAGGACCCTGCTGACACCGTACAAGAAGATGAAGATATCATGGATGTAGAGGCACTGGAATAGGAAATGATAGAAGGGAACGCTTATGCCCAACTTGTATCCAGTGAATCAGTCTTGGAACAAGTTCAGCCCTATCCCCCAGTCAGTCAACCTGTCTCAACCGAGGCCCCTCAGGATATGGAACAAGGCATAGAAGGTCACAAGTCTACAGCAGGAGAAGGTACTTCTCAAGAACAGACCTCACAAGCTCCTTCCAGCACAGAAAATGTTGCAACCGAGACACCAAGTACAGAGGCACCAAAGGACACTTTAGAGGCTAAAGTCACCGACCAAAGTGTTTCCTCTACCGAGCAACCTACCGAGGGTCAACAAGCCTCACAAGCCATTATCTTAGTTCAATCGGTGAAAGGTAAAGAAAAGAAAATGAAAAAGCATAGTTTCAAAGTTGATTTATCAAAACCAATAGTGTTGCCGAATGTAGATATATCTAAATTAAAAGGGCAAGCACTCATTGATTTCAGTGAACTATGCAAAGCCAAAGCTGAACAAGAGAAGCAACTGGCTATTCAAAAGAAAAATAAAGTACTTCAGAAGGTGAAAGCACTCTTAATTGATATGCTACTTGAAGCTACAGTGCAACAGATGAACCATCCATGTACAATTGGATGAAATCCTAACCAAGATAGAGACATCTGGAGTAGATGCATCAGAATATTTGAGCAAATTTAAGGACAAGGAGCTCACTGCTAAGATGATAGAAGAGGTACAGAAGGCTATAGCTATTGGCAAAGTTAAACTTGTCAAATTTATTGCTGAGTTGACCCCTCAACTCAAGCACATTCTTTATTTATTTCAGAAACTCTGTACATTCTCTTTATTCATTAAGGACATTAAGAATAAAATTGAAGTGATTGAGAAAGAGATCACCTATCTCTCAAATAAGTTGACCGCTGAGCCACATTCCATTCAGAATTTTTATACCAAGCTACAACAACTCATGGCTCAACAATTGGAACTAAGGAATGAAGAACACAAGATAAGGATAGACATAATGACACTTCAAACATTATTCCTTCCTCATCTTTCATCTGTCCAAGAGCAGATCAACAAGGCTACCTCCCTATCCACTCAGCAAGAGGGAAGCACATTAGATGGATTAATTTCATTGTTAGCTGACATTACAGCTCAGAATTCTTTAATGGACAGTGTCAAGAATGCCCTCTCTGCCGCTCTTACCGATGCACAAACAAAGTACAAATCCATTTTTGACCAGTTGCCACCACCAAATGGTAACTAAATTTTGATGTTTGTCAAAAAGGGGGAGTGATATAGCATCAAAGAATCATAGCATCAAACAAAAAGGAGTGTAGTATACAGGGGGAGTGTATACCGAGCATAACAACGAATTCAAATACAAAGTTAGAGTCAATTTTGACAGGGAACGGAGAACAGAGCAGTGAACTGAACAATTATTACAGGATATTGATCACCGAGCATACAAAATCAGAGTTTTGTACAGTATATTAATAAGGGGAGTATATCTAAATATAATGTTTCATTGACTAATGTATAGACAGTCTGTTTAGTCAAATTTTGTACGTATATAGATTATTGAGTTATGACTTTGAAAGTAGTTTTGTCAAACATCTCAACTAATGTCAAAAGGGGAGATTGTTACTACTTATCAAATTGCCATTAGTTTTATATCCAAAGTCATTCTATATACTCTAGTCGGTTACCTCTACCGAAATATTCAGTCAGTATGCACAGAACAGTCAGTTATAGAAGAAAGTAGTCACAGAGCCCAGTATACACCGAGTTGTCTACCAAGTATCATTCCATGTCTACCAAGCAGCAAAGATGATACACCGAGTTGATATACACCGCGTGAAACGTGTTACCAGATTCATTGAACCTGGACACACATATGGAAACGTGTTACAAAATCGAGGAACATAGAACCGTTATCACATTGGAAATTGCACTTCAAGATTTTGTATGATTTCGAGGTCATCTAACCAATGAAATATTTTGTATAGTTATTCATTTGATAAATCATGTTTGTAAGATTGAAGCAATGAACCTGACCACCGACATAAGAGATCTATTTATACAACATGAAATAAGGATCAGAAATAAGTGTATGAAGCAAGACATGTGTGATACATAAGAAAGCACTAAGTGTTATGACTGTTACAGAGACACAAAGGTCACCGAGAAGGATTTCAGAGAACAGTCAAAGAACAGAGTAAATAGAAAGGTTTACCAAGTTACTTTATGGGTTACTGAGGTATGTCATAAGCAAGGTAATCTTATTTGAGCACATATAATCTACTATAACATTTCAGATGTGAAGTTGTAGATATTTGTAATGATTTTATTGTAATATTTTGAAGTTGTAAGAGAAACCTTTAACAAGGTAAAAGACTCTAACAAAGTCTATAAATTGTAAAGCCTCTAACCAGGTGCAACATTTAGATTAAGTGTTGTAAAATCCTTTAGCAAGGTAGATCTAACAGATCTTGATACTCCTAATAGGGTAAGCTATCAGAAATAGATAAACATGTAGCTCTAACCGAGCAACCTTTATTATTGCAGTAGTGAAGTTGTGGGTGTCATCCCCACCGCAGTTTTTCTTTCTAACCAAGAGTATCTGTATAACCAAAATATATGTGTTATGGAGTGAATCATGTATGATTGTTATTTATTTGTTTTAGCTTTATGTTATGTTACAACAACTTTTGGTTTATACACAACCGTAAAGATATTGTTAAAGAAAGGAATTGAAGTATTGATTCACCCCTCCCCTCTCAGTACATTAGCTTTCCATATTGAGCCTAACAGGAAGCATAAATAAGTGGAGGAAATCTGAAGAGAAGATCGCCTATTTGATAAAGTTACTTGATGAAGGAAGAAAGGCTATTGATGATCTTGAAACAAAACTACATGACAAACTCAGAGAATGTATCAAACTTGAGGAAAAAGTGAATACATTGAAGAAAGAATTAAAAGAGGCAAAAGAATAAATTGACAAAGGTTTAAATCTTAAAGGTGGAAGTGAAGTACTTGATGTGATGCTCAGTGATCAAAAGTAAAACAAAGATAAAGATGGACTTGGATTTGAAAATGGTGAAAGTTATAAGAGGTTCATTAAAGGTGACAAAGGAAAGGAAAAGGTCAAGGATGAATTGAAAGAACCTAACAAAGATCAATTGGGTGTCATTCTAGTCTAGAACAAGAAGATTGATTGAAGGACTCTTCCTACTCAAACCAAGTATTCATCAACTTTTAACAATGAATATTTTTCATGTAATAAACTTGGACATAGAGCTAGTGAATGTAGAAGTCAAATCAGATCTCAGGCAATGCTACACCTGAAATAAATTTGGACACAAGGAAAATGATTGCAAATGTAGGATGGTATGAAATGGATATGTGAATATAGACTATGGTAAAAATGTCTAGTCATTCAATGGATATTGTTGTGCATGCAACAAATTTGGGCACAAGGCTATTGAGTGCAGGTCAAACATCAAAAGGAATGGAAATGGTCTATAACAAGGTTCGACTTGTTATAATTACAATAAAATTGGACACGTTGCTAGGTTCTCCAGAGGAAGGAATGAGAAGTCTACTGTTCCAATAAACAAGATCAATGTTAAAGAATAAAAGGAGAAGATGAATATGACATGGGTGAAGAAGGTGAAAGAAAAGAGTGAGGATGGATCCAAACCTACTATTGGTGCAGATTCCTTTTCCAGTAACTTTAAACTAAATGCACTATTTGATGGGGAGAGAAAAATGAAGATCTTACGAACCCCCTTGCAGTTTGGATGTTGATTTGTTTTCAACGTGGCAAAGGTAGTGAAGGTGTTTCTAGAGGTTTTCAGATGGTTTTGTTAGTCCACAAAATTGTTTGTAAAAAGTGATAAACAGAGTATCAACTTTATGAGTTGTAACGGTAAAATGCATTAATGACTGCATAACCCTAAGTAGGTGAATTCAATGGATAAATGGGCATTTTGAAATCATTTTGATCACTTGTGATCTTTCTATCTTGAGAGCTCTTGCATGCAAATGAATTGTTTGTGTGATCAATGTGTTTGAAGTGTTTTTCTTGCAAACCCTAGGTTCTCTATGATTTTTCTGAAAAAGGTGAAATGGTGAGTGCAATTTTGTTGTCGACCTTAAATTGAAGCCACAACACAACTTGTGTCCAAGCCATATCCGTATGTGGAAATGGTGAAAAACAAAGAATGTGCATTTTATAGGGTTCTAATCGATTGTGTGTATACTAAATATGTGAGGGCATAAATTCATACCAAGCTAAAAGAGGTTAGTCACCTGAAGTTTCATAATATTTGAGTTAAATTAATTGAAGAAGATTTTACTACATTCAAAGAGAAATATAAGAATATTCAAGCGATGTGTTTGAATGTTTGGAAGGAGTTTCCATATTTTAGCTATGAAGAGGTGTGGATTAATATTATTTTGAGTCAAATTCATGAGGACATAATGTATTTAGACAAACACTACAAGATAACTAGGGATGTCATTAGGGCATCGACTGATATGTGTTACAATAGTACAATTCTGAAGAACAAGATAATGAAGAATGACACTATTATAGAAATAACTAGTACTAAGTCAGATGGAAGGGCTATGACAGTTGAAGATATTGTTGATTCAGGCATCAAGTATGTGACAAAGGTTCTAACATACAAGATTTACTATCAGAACCAGGAGGGTTCTACCACCTCTATAGCCATTTACACTGCACATCAATGGTGGTTATTGGAGAAATATTTGAGTTGTATGAGCTTATGAGGGAGTAGTTGTTAGAGAAATTGGAAAGAATGAAGTACTAATTTAGATATGGATCTTTGATTATATGTTTGGCATTCATGTTTATGAATGACCTTTTGGGTGCTAAGAATCTTGTTTGGGATAAGTTTTCTCCCATGGTAGTATAAATTAGGTAGCATATAAAAGTTTTGGAACTGATAATAAGGCATACAATACATTATATTCCAATTAGTTTAAGAATTCGCAAGCCACTATGAAAGAAAGAGAAAGGTTACCTCTAGATGTGGTTCAAAAGTATAGGGATGTGTTTACATTTTGTGTAGGTTGAGACAACTGTTATATTAAGGTTGTTGAGCTAAGGACTACATGGATTTTGGAGCTACCCTATGAGCTATCTATAGAAGAGATTGAGAGCCACATTGCTACAATCATATAGTTTATGGTTGATCCAAATGAACCTAGATTTTGCACAGTTGGATAAATTGAATATAAGTTGAGGAAAGAAAAGGTAGAGAAAGGACATGATAAGAGAATGTAAAATTTATACAAAGATATTGGAATGCCTCTGGTAGCAGAAGCATCAGGTGTGAATCCTATTGAGGGGTCTTCTAAATAGGGATCGAGGAGGACTGGGTCTATGTCCACCTTCCCTCTGGTAAAGATAGGTTCCTTTGGAAACCTAACTAGGTTAGTTACAAGTGAAAAGAAGAGAACAAGACAAAAATAAAAGGTTGCAAGGAAGAAAGATGATCTCGAGCCTAAGGTAGAATAAGTTAAAAGTAGCAGCTCAAATGAAGACGTACAAAAGAAGCAATTTTATATCTGGACAAGGTCCAAGGGGACTAGGATCAAAGAAGTGGAATAAGAAGAAGAGGAAGAGGACACAGTGCCTTTGGTCAAAACGGAGAGATCTTTGGTCACTTTTGAGGTAACCCCTACCAAGAAAAGAAAAAAAAGTCAAGAAGAAGCCTAAGGAGAAGAAGGAACAAAGCATTGAAGATTATCCAAATTATCAACCTTTAGATCTGGATAGTTTAAAAAATTCAATATGTGAATATGATCATTAGAACCATTGCTAAGATGTATTTGGGTGAACCTCCGACAAATAAGACATCATAATCATCATTGTGTCTTGAAACATAGAAATATCATGAATAGTCCATCTGCATGAATCAAACAAATATGTCCACACACTGGTCCAATAAGTAACCACAGACACATAGAAACAACCATGAGTCCAAAAGAAGAAAAAATAGGAAGCAACCATTAAAGGGTATTACATGTTATCCTAGAATTTTGTTTGAAGTTCTTCAATTGTAGTAGTCCCAAAATTATCTTTCTTCTTAATTTAACACCCATTGTATGAGAATTCCCATATAACCTATGTAATCATTTTATTACCTTCCTTTAATAATTTTCCTTGCTCGCATAATTCCATTGCAAGAAGGTGCGCCTCTATTTATGGCATTCAATCCATAGAACAACAGGTGTCTTTTGAACATCTGGAATAATCTTCTCTGCAACTACAACTTCTAGGCCCATATTCATAATTTCCCAGAGTTGCTCAATGGTTTGTACATACTTGGAATCTCCCATTTTGGTATTACTTATTTACGTGGCAACTACATGTCTAGCTAAAAAAAATTCATTGAAGGATTTACACATGTTGTTAATGAATGGTATCCCTTTGGTTTTGATCCCTTAAATCAACTTTTGTGCCATTCGACCAAAATAACTGTCAATTTGTACCTTTGTCGACAACTCTTTATTAGTATCAAACTTAGGATCCAAAATATTTTTAGAGGAACTAGAGGATTGAGAAGAACCCAATAGAGACTTCAAACATTCAAACAATATACTTACAAGAGATTTTAAACCTTCCCTATCAAGTTTGTCTTTTTAAGACCTTTCCATCATTTTAATGGTAGACACCTAGAAGTTGTGTAGCTCCACATCTCTGCTTAGAGGGCCCATGTATCAACTTGGTTATACTAAAACCAGTTACAATAGCTCGACTTGAATCTTTATGTGTTGTGGGTTGGGCTATTTCTGCGAAATGGTGATCAAAAATCTTATCCTCAACAATTCAAGAAGTAATCTTAAGCTTTTCGGACTTGGGTGCGAAAGGAGATTGTAATATCTGAGAAATAGTATCCTCAGGGGGCACTTTGTCAGATGTATTTTTTCTCTTTTTGGATATGGATACATCCAAGCAAGAGAGAGAAAATAAACTTTGTAGAGAACTCTTCAAATAATTAGGGGTAAATAATAATGTCCATTTTATTGGTGGAGTCTTGTCCACATTCTATAAATTAAAAGGAAAAGTTGTCTTAGTCTTACCTCCGGTAGAACCTCCTACAGGGTTAGCTTCCTTTGTAGCACTTTGTGGTTTTGTATCTAAAGCTGCCCCCTTTCCTTTCTCACCATTCCTTTTGTGTCCTGCTATGTCATCCTTTTTCTCTTTCTGAGTGCCCTCATCTCTAGCATTGGGTAGGGGACCTTCCCTATATGTCTTTTATGGTAGTTTTTTTTTCTAGGGTGGCTCACCATCATCCCCCTCACCTCCAGGATCATCTGATGGAATTATATGTATGATTAGAGAATAAGAAGAGGTGCTCACTTTCCCTATATTTCTCTACCCTAAAGACCCTTTTGACTTTTCGGGATAAGGCTTTGAAGTCTTAGCTTTCTTGTTTGTCACCCAAATTTGAGTTCTTTTAATAACTTTATCTTTTCTTGCTTCTAAATCTCCAAGCTTAGGTTGGGACCAATCAATAGGATCCAAAGGTCGCATTTGAACAGTAGTAGTATAGGTTATGTCTACCAAATCAAATTTATCATCTACAATGCCCCTCACATCCTAACCTAGTTGAAAATCAACAATTTGTTTCAAACCTAACTTCATTCAATCTCGCTTTCTCACTTTGTACTCATTAGTACAATCTTCCTAGAATTTTTCTAAATGAGGTACATGGTGAATAGAAGGACCAAGATGCAAATTACTTTTAAAAAAATCCTTGTTATCAAAATGTATCCTGAGATCATCATAGGTCTCCATAGTATATTTAGACATATCCTTTGCAAGGTTCAATGCATCAGACCTTGATTTGCAAGTGTATGCTCCTAGGCTGATAGGGAATTGAATACCAACCTTTTTCCTCTCAATGCATCTTTTATTAACTTCACAAAATTATCTACATAATTCAATTAGGATAAATTTATTCTTTATGTACTTGGGCAACTTGTGAGGGCAACCATCATAATCACCTACTCTAATGTAGGTAAATGTCAAAAACTATAGGAAATAACTCCCATACTTAGCAACTAGTTAGGAAGCTTCATGTGAAATTCTTCTTTTTAAATGGCCTTGTAACTCTCATACTAGCCTCGTAATAGTGTGCCATTTACCCTCCTGAAGTTAGCATAACTTTTTTATAATTTCAAATCAAGGCAAAAGTTGTAAATCTAAATATCATCATCAAATTTGTCCACGTGACTAAGACCATCCCAAATTTTACTGCTAGCTAGGGCATATAAAAAATACAATAACATATAAAATGACCCGTTGAACTGAAAATGAGTGATCATAGAGTGTAGTCGATCACTGATTAGGACTGCCCAATCCATGTATGAGTGTCTGACGTATATGACTTCAATGAAGAAGAACATCCACTTGTCAAGATTGAAAACATCTTCATATCCCCTTAGCCTATGTACCAAGACAATAATTTTGGCGATTTCTCCAAGGTTAAATATGACTTGTGAATGGTTTGGGCAATTGTGATTTCCCTTTCCTAGGTGTCGCAAACCATTCCTTAGCAATAACATTTCTGTAGACACCTAAAACTTGCACAACTAATTAAATGAATTTATATTTGTTTAATTACCCTAATTCGCCTATTGACTAAACTAAGGTTTAATCAATATCCCTTTTCTTCTAATCAACCATTAATCAAATTAAAGATTTAATTAATTCCCCCTTTCTTCTATCTAAGCCATTTTAATTAAATTCAACATTTAATTAAATATCCCCTTCTGGCCATTTTAATTAAATACAACAGTTAATTAAATATCCCCTTCTAGCCATTTTAATCAAATTCAACATTTAATTAAAATCCCCTTTCCATTTTAATTAAATTCCCCTTTCCATTTTAATTAAATTCAACATTTAATTAAAAATCCCTATTTCCCTCACCCCACTTGCATTTTACAACATATGCAAGTTGCATCTCCTTTTGGCTAAAATAAATCTTTTATTTTATCTAAAAAATCTTATTTTCCTCCACCCACTTTTATTTTCCTACAAATGCAAGTTGCACCACAATTTTAAATAAATAAATTATTTATTTGAAATCCTATTTATCCCCACCCACTTGAAACCTTTAATGGCTTCCCTTAAAGTCTTTAAGCCTTTAATGGCTTCCTTCTAGAGTCTTCTCAAACCTTTAATGCTTTCCCTTAAAGTCTTCTTAAGCCTTTAATGGTTTCACTCAAAATTTTCAAGCATTTAATGCTTTATCCCCCTTTTTCTCATTTAAATAAATTAAGATTTATTTAAATAAAATCCAAAATTCACATTCACATTTAAATAAATTAAGATTTATTTAAATAAAATCCAAAATTCACATTCACATTTAAATAAATTAATATTTATTTAAATATCTATCCAAATGCAAGTTGCATTCATTTTAGTTGAAATAAATCTTTTTATTTTAATTAAAAATTCTTATTTCTCCCACTTGCATTCTCCTACATTTTCCAATAACTTCCTAAGCATTCTTTTAGAACCTCTCAAAACCCACTTAATTAGTCTAATTCTTCTATCATGGTCACATCCCTAAATTTTGGGGAAGTCACTTCTAATTTTGGAAGAAAGTCTTCTAAATGCATTTAAAGTTTTATCTTTTCAACAAGCTAACTTTGTTGAGTTCCCCAAATTTGTAGGACTCTCACAAAAGTCTTGAAGGTTATCTAACTTCCAACAAGATAACCTCCAAGGTCTCCAAAGAGTTTTTAATGCTCTTACAAAACTTCACATTTTCAACACATTGAGCTTTGCACAAGATTTTGTCCATTGGACAATATCTTTATTCATTGGATAAAAGCTTTATTCCATGAATTTGCCCACATGGGATTAACCATTAAGTCTTTTAAAGCATTTAATGTCTCCTCCCTCTCCTCTCAAGCAATCTCATGGTGACACTTGTCAACATGAGATTGGGTTGAAAATCTCACATGGATTGATAACTTTCAATCTTGACCCTCCTTAAGCCAATTCAATCTTGGCCATCCAATTCTCCAATTCTTCTATAAATAGAGCCCATTTCTCCTTCAATTCATATCTCAATCTTGAGCATCTAAATTATAGTCATTTTGTAGGTTAAGGAGCTCATCTTGTCATCTTCAAGCATTCAAGCCATCTTCAAGCATCCAAGCCATTTAGCAGTAGCATTAGCGTTTTAGCTTCATTTTAACATATCATCTAGTTAATTGCATATCATCTGATAGTATTTTATACTCATCTAGTTTAATTAACTCATCTAGCATCATCTAATCTTCAATTTGGAATACATTTAACATCTTAATCATCTAGTCTTGCATCTTGCATCCTATCTTCATCCATCATCTGATCTTAGCTAAGATCTTAGTTGCATCCATTTTGATCTGAGCACATCACTAAAATCTCGTTCTCTAGGTTGTCATCTAAGAGATCAAGTGCTCTTCCAAGTGAGGGCCACCTTGAATCTTGAAGATCTTTAGAGATAGAGGACAATGAGGCGATTTTAGGAGTTTTAAATCCACTAACTTGTTTATGATTTCTAACTCTAATGCAATGCTTCATTGGTGTTGTTGAAGTGTTTTTATTCTTGCAAGTTGCAGACCACATTTTTGGCATACATTAATTGACACCCACTATGGGGCAACCCACAAATTTCTAATAAATTTTTTGCAGGTTCACGCCAAAATATTCTATTGCATATGTGGACCTTTCTAATCTAATCTTTCTTACTTTCTCTTAGCACATGGAATCATCAGAATAGTGCATACCTGCTCCAGAGTAGCACTTTTGCAACAGGAAGAGAGCTAATTTTTGTAACACAAGGAAATTTTAGGCTTGTAAAGCCCACCATATGAACTAATTTTTTGAGAGGTTTTTGCAGGTCTAATATTTTGTTGCAGGTTCCAAGGAGTTAAAGTAGATTTTGATTTCTTTTCTCAAATTTTTTTTTTACAAAGGGATTTAAAAAAAAGAACGGACTTTTATTTTGCAAGGACCTAAAAAGAACCTCATCATTTCTTTGGTGTTTAAAACAAAACCTCATTTTCTATTTTGCAAAAGGTTAAAAAGAACTACAAAAAAACCTTTTATTTTTGCAAAGTTAAAAAGGATCTCACTTTCATTTTGTTGCAAACTAAGAAGAACCTCATCATTTCTTTGGTGTTTAAAACAAGACCTCACTTTCTATTTTCCAAAAGGCTAAAAATAAATACAAACAAACTTTTATTTTTTGCAAAGTTAAACAAAATCTCACTTTCATTTTGGTGCAAACTAAAACAAACCTCATTGATGATCGGTTACACGATTTTCATTTTGTTGACCAATACACAATTTTATTTTGTTGACCAGGTTTATTTTCCAAAGTTTTGAAACACACATTTTGCTATGAAGGGCTAAAAAGAACACCATGCTTTTTGGAGCAACATCTCCAAAATAGGACTTAGCAAATCATTGCTTTAGAAAGTTAAAAAGAACTTTGTTTACTTTATCTTAAAGTGGTAGGTATATGCTCTCCCCTTAATTGGGTGATCAAAAAGCCAAATCCACTTTTTCATTGCGTTATTTACTTTCAAAGCATTAAAACCTTTAGAGGGTCTGTCTTCCTGAAGCCTCAAAAAGGTTATTGTGAAGGGTATGACCCAAGTGGGGAATGACTTTATCGCCAAGTTTACCAACCCACTATAATCAAATGTGGAGGTTGATGAAAACCCCATCCAATGAAAGTGTGTATTGGATAGCCTTCCCCTGTGATGCGAAAATCCTTTGTTCTAAAGGTTGGGAAGCCTCTTAATTGAGTTTATCATTTGTCACATCAAATGGAATCCTTACTACAAACCTTAGCATTAGAAGCTTTGAATCGAGTTAGTTTCCATACATTGGCAAAATCATAGTTCAAGGGTGGGGAAGAATCCGCCCCCAAGATCACTCACCATATATCTCCCAAGATAACTACTCAATTGTGAAGCAATTCACTTTGGGTTAATTTCTGGCAAAAGGCAAAAAGACGGGCACCCTCTAGGGGGTGACAAGGTTGTCTGAGCTGATGGAGTATTGAGACTAGTGGGCTATGATATTGTCAATGACCTTTTGAATAAAGAGTCTATCTGATGTGTCCTTTGTTGTAAATCAAACCAGTGATAACATTGGGGATTTGGAAACATCCTCACAAAACATACACTCAATGTTTAGCATAGGGATGACCATTGTTTTCATGTGTGCTATGTCTTCCTGTCATAAATATTAAAATATCTTTCAAATCAATCAATACAACAATCAAGTTCAAAACAAAGAGCAATGAGCAACCTTAGTGAGAAGAGAATTTCCAAATCCAACTAAGCACCCTTAGAAAAAGGTATCAAATTTTCAACTATATAAAGATAAAGATTTCATCCAACAAAATTGAGGAGTGTCAAAACAGTGATCAAAGGTTCAACCATCCAACGAATCCTATCAAAACAATACCTAGTTAGGTTCTCAAGTGGTCAAGTTAAGTTTCTACATCATGAAACTTAACTCATATCATTTGATGTACTTTATCGTAAGGTGAATCAAACTAAACCTTTACTTGACAAGTCAACTTGAGTTTCCAAAACTAAGTATCTGTATCCAACATCAAACATCAAGATTGATCACTTGTGTATGACCACTCCCCATATTTTGAGAAGAATAAGTCTTCATCAAAAGACTAAGTTGAAGAAGATACAACCTAGTTCTAAGTCCCTTATCAAGAGGAGTGAATTTCTCTATATAAACCATCAACTCTTTACATCACATCGTGAATTCTTGCATCATATGTGGTTCTATATCCAAGGAAAAACCAACGAATTTGACAAAGAACCTTTGAGAAGTAGGGCTTACATTTAGAAAGAAGCATTCAACAAACACCTTAATACGGGAGGAAGGATTAACCCCGCCTTGTTTCTAAAGTTTCTTATCACTTACAACAAAGCTCGACCTGAGCCACCAACTCCTCCAAGAACCCCAATAGAAAAAGAGGAATTCACTACTATAGAGATATATTGATGCCTATTGTCACTCGATCTCAGAAAAATAAGAAGAAGGAATCACAACTAGAATCAAGCATGAGTCATAGATTGTCTAATCCTTTTGATGAATATGCAAATATGGGAGAAATAGAGATCGCCAAAGAACTTCTCCAAGAATGTCAAGAGAATACAGCTTTTCAAAAACTCGTAGAAAAACTTATAGAAGCATATAAGAAAAAATATCTACTCATGCTGAATAGTAAAGGAGTCAATGTTCTTGAGGATTTTGACACACAAAAAATTAAGGAATACAGATGAGAGAATTTCACAAACAAGGGCAAGAAACTATGCTTACAATCAAGAACAACTAAGAGAAGAAGAGACACATGATCAAGAAAACATACGCAACTGATATCACACCCATGAAAAAGATAACACTCACGAACAAGACCATAGCGCAATCGAGACAATCTTAATGAACGAGGGGATGCTCCCCATCGAAGAACAAATGCACCCCTAGTTGTTCTTACACAACAACTCCAAACACTTCAAAGACAAATATAGGACATCCAACAAGGAACCACAGTACGATACTGATTAGATGAAATTTGTCCTTATCCTTTTGATAGGAGATTGAACATGGTATATTTTCCCCCAAATTTAGATATACCAAAGTATGAAAAATACGATGGTAAGAGTGATCCCTGTGATCACGTTCGGGAATTTTGTGTTATGAGCTTGGAGTTTGCTCACAATGACACATACTTAATGAGATTATTCCCAAGAAGTTTGGGAGGGCAAACAATGGAGTGGTTGTCAAAACTCACACCTCCCATCAGATCATTTGATGAATTGGTGAATAAATTCATAACACAATACTCCTATAATATCCAACACACGATCACCATGCTTGATGTGTACAATACGAAACAAAAGAACAATGGAACATTCATGGTGTTTCTACAATGATGGAGGTTCATGGTCGCAAGATATCCATGAGATGTGCCTGAAAAGGAAAAGATGGAAATCTTCATAGACAATTTGAATAGTGAAATGAGTTATCATCTCAAACTACAATGTATACCATCTTTTGCAAAATTAATAGAGAATGCTATCCAAGTAGAAGAAGCTTCCATCAAGAAAGGAACCTTTAAGTTCTTTAAGGAAGGTGTTAGTTCATCAAACAATAACACCTTTAACAATCAAAACAATAACAACAACTCAGACAAGTCCAGATTTTGGACTAGAAATAAAAACGTTATTAATGATGGGGTAATCGATGCCAACAATGTAAAGTCTAAACAACTAGTGTTGACTTTATCAGGAAATCCACCATCCAATATTGATCAAAGAAGTGTTAATCAAGGCACTAACACTTATCAACGAAATACCAACCAAGGAGCTTCAACATCAAACAACAAAAATCACTAAGGAAACAACAACAACAATCACCAAGGGAACGACACAAACCAAAGAAGCAACACTAATATTTCCTGTATCGACAAATATACACACCATTAGGACAAACCTTGGAATCAACATTTCGAGAACTATTGGAAAATAAGATCATCACATTGCTAGCCACAAGCAACTTTGAACCCCAAGTCAAACCACCATGGTGGAATAACTCACATTATTGTGATTATCATCGAAACAAGGGGCATAGTTTAAATGATTGCATGAGGTTGAAGAAAATAGTTCAAGACATGATAGAAATGGGAGACTTAATGGTCAATGGTCATAAAACCAATGGTGACCATGAAGCTTTCAAAAACCCTCTTCCCAATTACGACAAGGGAGGATTATCAATGTCAAACAACACCAAAGGAGCTCATATCAATAACATATACAAAAACACCATCAATCACATATTGGCATATAACAATCAAGTGAATGTCATAAAAATCAAAGACAAAAAAGAACATGCATCGATAAATGTGACAACAAGAGCGCAAAAATATGTCTTGAAGGGGAACACATCAACATCAACAACTCTCCCCAAGACTTAATATAACTTGGTCGACCAGCTATAGAGAACACCCGCTCAGATATCTATACTTGAGTTGCTCAAACTTTCACCAAAACACAAGGATATCTTGGAGCAAGCTCTTGTCCAAACAACCATTCCAAATGATCTAGATATTGATCTATTTGAAGCCATGGTAGCCCATACGACGGTGCCACATAACATATCATTTTTTAAACATGATGACGTCTCTTTGAATCATCCACATAACACCCCACTATATATCAAGGTCTTGGTCTATAAACATTGGGGTAAAAAGAGTATTAATAGATGGAGGAGTTGGTCTCAATATATGTACTCTAAAGCTTATCCATGCATTGGGCTTCTCTAAGAAAGCTATTGATCCCAAAAAGAAAATCACTATCAAAGCCTATGATGATGAATAAATATCATCTAAAGGAACTGTGATGCTACCCATTCAGGTAGGTCTTGTACAAAGAGACACAATGTGCCAAGTCTCAGACATAGACTTGACATACAATCTACTATTGGGTCGTCCATGGATCCACAAAATGCAAGCGGTGTCTTCCACGTACCATCAATGTCTCAAGTTCCCCTACAATGGACAGAAAATTTCAATATCTGCAGATACCAACCCTTTTCAGTACTGCAATGCTATGGGGGCAGCTCAAGATAGCCTAGTTCCACACAACAGGGATGCCCAAGCTTCCTCATCATCCAACCATCAGGAAGAACTCAAGTCCCTATCCATGAACTTCAAGAAAAAGATGAAAATTAAGGACCAAGGCATGGAAGAGTACTCTTTTGAACCCTTATGTCTATCTAAGTTGCCAACTTTACCAAAATCTTATGGACAACCTTCCACATCAAGGCATCCAGAAACACAACCCATCATAAAGTTTGATGGTAAATTTATCCAAATGGGCACACTGGCTAAAGAATCAGAAGATAAAGACATCCTTAGCTAGCTATATAAGGATGAATAAAAAATCAAAGCTGCTACCATAGAAGTAGCCATACCAATAGAACAATATGGAAATGGGTTCTGGATCATGCAATGAATGGGATACAAAGGAAAATGACCTATTGGAAAGTGCCAAGAAGGCATCATAGAACCCATATAACCTTGTTCAGAATTTGCAAAAGACAAATTAGGACTTGGGTATGGGCAACATATTCTACCTGTACCAAAGAAAGCTCATCATCAAAAACCTCAATGGAAAGAAAAGAAAAAATATAACGAAGACTCATGGCACAAAGCACTGAACCAAGTAGCAGAAAAGACAAGGAAGGACCAAAAACATGAAGAGAACGAGAGACAACAAGAAGAACTCGGTATTCAAAGGGAGGAAGCTTCTTATAAAAAGGTACATCATATACAAGAACTTGATCAAACCAAGTTTGAGCCACGACCTAGGGAAATTACTACTCAAAGAAATGAAATGGTGTATGAAAAAATTCAAAGAGTACAAACACGCACTGATCCCGAATCAGAACAAGCTACAAAACTTGTGTCAATTATTAGTGATCTTTTCTCACCATACAACATACCTTTCAGATTCAGTGAGGCAACTTGGGACGGTGATTCTAAAATTGATTCCAATGAGTATGAGTGGGATAGTTGTTATGATATTAATAAAGATATTGAGGTGGATACAATCCACGCATACACACCCATTTCTCATGAGGTACAAGGCTCAAGATCTTGACCGTTTGAATTCAGACCACAACATATCTATGAGGCTAGTGAGAATGAGTAGTGACAATATGACAAGGCAATATTGAAGGGAATACCATCAAAGACCTCGAAAATATCATAGACCTCACTGATATCCTAAACAACTATGATGATAACACCATCATGAAACTTACAGCAGCTGAGCTTAACCCACCAAATGACTCCTTACCGCTCATATATCTTGACCTCATAGACTGGGAAGAACCCGAACATCATGATATACCAATATTCTTAAATGATGAATCAATTGTCTAATACTTGTGCTCAGTCCACCCGAAAACATGCTCCACCAGTGAACTGCATAACGATATTTGTAATCAGGAGAGTGCCAAGTCTGTCAATCACAAAAATGTAATACAAAATGGATTTAATGGTGAAAACCATTTAATGGCAGTGATGCTCTGCAAAAAGGATTAGAGAATCTATTTGATGGCAACACACACAAGAGCACAAGAAATAAACGTTAGTGTTAGCAACAAAAGATTATCCTAAACAGGCATATCAAGAGAGATATTAAGCATGAAATAGAAAGCATATAAATATAGAATAAAATAGCTAATCAAGATGCTCATGGTTGCTCCTCCCTTGTTCCTCTCCTCTCCAAGTTCTACATGAGTGTAGCTCTCAGCTTTTAGCACTAGCCATGGATGCCATATGAAGATTCAAGATGGTTGAATATGATAAATAAATGCTATGCAAGTGTAAATAGTGATGCTATGAAAAAACTCTATGCTAATACCAGTATAACAACAATACTCTAATGCTTCCTCCTTTGCTTGAGGAGAAGGGTTCTATTTATAGAAGAAATGGGGAAATGAAGGGTTAAGATTGAGTAATCTTAACAAGGGTCAGGATTGAAAGATATTCAATCCATGTGAGACTTTCAACCCAATCCCATGTTGA
The DNA here is from genome assembly GCF_030272615.1 of Cryptomeria japonica. NCBI lineage: Eukaryota > Viridiplantae > Streptophyta > Pinopsida > Cupressales > Cupressaceae > Cryptomeria > Cryptomeria japonica. Next base: position 50,620,390 of record NC_081405.1, read on the forward strand.
CAAGTGTCACCATGAGGAGGCTTGAGAGGAGAGATAAGGAGCATTAAATGCTTGAGGGGACATGATGGTTACCCTAAGGGGTAGGGTTAGGGTTAGGTTAATGGATATTTGTTTTATCTAAGGGATAAATGAATGTGCAAGGGTTAAATGGTTACCTTAGTCAAAGAAATAAATGCTTTGAAGAGACCCATGAGTCAAAAGGATGGATAAGTTAGAGGAAAGTCTCTAACCAAAGGTAAAATGTGAGTTAACCATAAATGGTTATGTAAGAGCCTTTAATGGTTTGGAAGACTTTAGAGGTTAACCATTTGAAGACTTAAAGCCTTAAATGCCTTTCAAAGACTTTGAGGGCTTTGAGAAGTGACTCCAAGTTGCTTAGGAATGTGACAATATTTAGAGGATGGATTAGGCTAATTAGGAAGGGGTTAGAAGAATCTAGAAGGGGGTTAGGATTGCAAGTGGGTTTTGTAGGGGAATGCAAGTGGGAGGAATTTTGGGATTTTCAATTAAAATAAAATTATTTATTTCAATTAAATGGTGTAATTTGCATTTGGGTAAATATTCAAATAAATATTAATTTATTTAAATGAGAAAAAGGAAGATAAAGCATTAAATGCTTGAAGACTTTGAGGGAAACCATTATAAAGGCTTAAGAAGACTCTAGAAGGAAGCCATTAAATTTGAAGACTTTAAGGGAAACCATTAAAGTCTTAAGAAGACTTTAAGGGAAGCCATTAAGTTTGAAGACTTTAAGGGAAACCATTAAAGGCTTAAGAAGATTATAGAAGGAAGCCATTAAGTTTGAAGACTTTAAGGGAAACCATTAAAGGTTTCAAATGGGTGAGGATAAATAGGATTTTAAATAAATAATTTATTTAAAATAGTTGTGCAACTTGCATTTGTAGGAAAATACAAGTGGGTGGAGGATAAAGGTGATTTAAATAAATGATTTATTTAAAATAGTTGTGCAACTTGCATTTGTAGGAAAATACAAGTGGGTGGAGGATAAAGGTGATTTAAATAAATGTTAATTTATCTAAATGTGAGAGATGGGATTTTGGGGGATTTAAATAAATATTAATTTATTTAAATGTGAGAGAAGATTTAATTAAACAAATATGATTTATTTATTTAATTAATGGTCTGAATTTGGTTAAGTGAATTAAATCAAATAAATTGAATAATTTATTTAATTAATAGGAGAAGAGGGTTAAGATGAATTAATTAAATATTAATTTAATTAAATATTAATTTAATTAAATATTAATTTAATTAATTATTGATTGATGGTGAAATAATCAAATAAATATTAAATATTCATTTAATTAAGTGGACAAATTTATGTGACTACATTTGCCCCTCTTTGAGACGGTGCGGTTTTATTGCATCATTTCAGAGAAAGAAAAATAGGTGTGAAGAAAGATGCCCCATAAATGTTAATTTAGTGGGTGGTATGCCCTCTCGAGAGATGGGCCGAATTTTTTTGAAAAATCGGGCGATCTCTCGAAAAATAACGAGAAGTGGAGGGGAGGTAGAATAGAAGAAATTAGCAACAACGGTGAAAGAATGGAAGAAAATAGAGTGAATACGGAGAAATGGCAAGCCAGTGAGTACCCGTAGGTTATGCAGCAGATACAGTGCAAATGTGGTGTTGTGCTTTTGATTGATATTGTACAATTGATCAAAATTGGCTGGACAATCTGGTGCAATCAATTTAAATGCCCCGGTCGAGTCAAAGCATGACAGTTGATGTCAGTTGTTCGCTTGGACAGGATAAAGTCTGAGTAAGTGAATTTAAAGTGACGTGATGGTGACTTAGACAATTGATGTAATTGCCCGATGAAGTCAAGGTATTTGAAGCAAAATACTCATTGAGACTTAGACAATTGATGTAATTGTTTGTTGGATTGTGTTGGATTGGTTGATCAATTGATAGTGTGTGCATGTGTGGTGGATGGTTGTGGTGAATCATGGCAGCCCTGTTGAGACTAGGTCATTATGATAAATGTCTGATGTAGTCTAGGATTACCATGATCGATTACCTATTGAGACCCGAAGATACTTGATCATAGTATCTATTGATAGTCTAGGTGTGTGGGAGTCGATGTACCTATGCAGATAGAGTAACTGGCTTGATTTATAGGGTGACTTAGGATGGGAAATGTAGTCCCTCCTATTAGAGATGGATGGTGATGAATGTGGCTTGATTGATTTGATGGGACATGATGAAGGTATTATGATGATGTTGATTATTGAGATGGGGAGGGTGAGGGGGGGATGCAGTGTTAGATAGAAGATATGGAGGACCTATGGCTCATTCCTATGGAAGAAGAGGAAAAAAGAGTATGCATTGTCATTACTATGTATGCATGATATGCAACTATTATGAATGTATGGATGGGTGGAATGCAATAGAATGCAATATATATAGATGAGATGAAATGATGATCCATAGTGCTTTAATTTTCATCATTGAGCTTTAAAATGTTGTAAGAAAATACAAGCTACTTGACATAATGATTCAAGATGACTTGAGTATTCCTTACATGGATTTTGATATAGCAAGTTAATACAAGCAACTTGATATGATGGATGAAGTTGACTTGAGTATTGCTTGCAGAATAGACAAGGATCATCTCCTTTCATGCATGACTTGGAACGTCCTCCTTGATCTTGGGTTGATCATATCCTAAGACAATTTCATGTCATAATAAGAGATAAAACCTTTATCCAGTTTGGATGAGGTAGGAGAAACCAAAGAAAGAGCATTGTACCTGTAAGCAAACATCATTTATAAAGAATAAAGAATATGGATCCTCGATAATGGTTCATGCTCATATGGTCGAGGTATATGCTGTAGTCAGCAAGCCGTAGTGATCTATGACTGTATTTTGCATAAGATCATGTAACTTAGTGAACTTCCCACGTAGACACCATTAGTACATGCCCCAGAATTTCATCGGAATAATTCATAGAATACATACAAACAATGCCATAGGGACCATAGGTGATTTACAATGTAATTATACGCAGCTTGCGTATAATCAGTGGTATCAGTGCCTCTCCTGGAAGTGGAAGGAACCCTTTGATCTTGTGATGGAAGTGGATTTTTGAACATCAGATGATCATTGTTTGTTGTCTTTGGGTCATGCCTTTCAATTTCAATATCACCTCGGTCAATAAGATCTTGAATAAGATCTTTTAACCTATGACAATTGCTTGTCTTGTGTCCTTTTCCTTGATGAAAATCACAGTGTTCAGTATCTTTCCACCATGTAGGTTTGACTTGCGGTTCATAGTTTGATGTTTTGGGTAGGGTTACCAGGTTTTGAGAAACCAACCGTCGTGACACTATTTTGATGGGTTCCCCTAAGGGAGTGTACGTTCGCTTCGGTTTTGGTTGACGTTGTCTAGGTTCATCTTGAGATATGATTTGGCCTTGATTTTGAGGAGCAACTATGTTAGTCTTGGGTGGGGGATTCTGTCCTGCAAATCAAACCACAGGTTGTGCACTTTTGAATCTGCTTGATGGCAACACACATAAGAGCACAAGAAATAAACATTAGTGTTAGCAACAAAAGATTATCCTAAACAGGCATATCAAGAGAGATATTAAGCATGAAATAGAAAGCATACAAACATAGAATAGATAAACTATAGTCCTCCAAATGCTAATCAAGATGCTCATAGTTGCTCCTCCCTTGTTCCTCTCCTCTCCAAGTCCCACATGAGTGTAGCTCTCAGCTTTTAGCACTAGCCATGGATGCCATATGGAGATTCAAGATGGTTGAATATGATAAGCAAATGCTATGCAAGTGTAGATAGTGATGCTATGAAAAATCTCTATGCTAATACCAGTATAACAACAATACTCTAATTCTTCCTCCTTTGCTTGAGGAGAAGGGTTCTATTTATAGAAGAAATGGGGAAATGAAGGGTTAAGATTGAGTAATCTTAACAAGGGTTAGGATTGAAAGATATTCAATCCATGTGAGACTTTCAACCCAATCCCATGTTGACAAGTGCCACCATGAGGAGGCTTGAGAGGAGAGATAAGGAGCATTAAATGCTTGAGGGGACATGATGGTTACCCTAAGGGGTTGGGTTAGGGTTAGGTTAATGGATATTCCTTTTATCCAAGGGATAAATGAATGTGCAAGGGTTAAATGGTTACCTTAGTCAAAGAAATAAATGCTTTGAAGAGACCCATGAGTCAAAAGGATGGTTAAGTTAGAGGAAAGTCTCTAACCAAAGGTAAAATGTGAGTTAACCATAAATGGTTATGTAAGAGCCTTTAATGGTTTGGAAGACTTTAGAGGTTAACCCTTTGAAGACTTAAAGCCTTAAATGCCTTTCAAAGACTTTGAGGGCTTTGAGAAGTGACTCCAAGTTGCTTAGGAATGTGACAATATTTAGGGGATGGATTAGGCTAATTAGGAAGGGGTTAGAAGAATCTAGAAGGGGGTTAGGATTGCAAGTGGGTTTTGTAGGAGAATGCAAATGGGAGGAATTTTGAGATTTTCAATTAAAATAAAATCATTTATTTCAATTAAATGGTGTAATTTGCATTTGGGTAAATATTCAAATAAATATTAATTTATTTAAATGAGAAAAAGGAAGATAAAGCATTAAATGCTTGAAGACTTTGAGGGAAACCATTAAAGGCTTAAGAAGACTCTAGAAGGAAGCCATTAAATTTGAAGACTTTAAGGGAAACCATTAAAGTCTTAATAAGACTTCAAGGGAAGCCATTAAGTTTGAAGACTTTAAGGGAAACCATTAAAGGCTTAAGAAGACTATAGAAGGAAGCCATTAAGTTTGAAGACTTTAAGGGAAACCATTAAAGGTTTCAAGTGGGTGAGGATAAATAGGATTTTAAATAAATAATTTATTTAAAATAGTTGTGCAACTTGCATTTGTAGGAAAATACAAGTGGGTGGAGGATAAAGGTGATTTAAATAAATGATTTATTTAAAATAGTTGTGCAACTTGCATTTGTAGGAAAATACAAGTGGGTGGAGGATAAAGGTGATTTAGATAAATGTTAATTTATTTAAATGTGAGAGATGGGATTTTGGGGGATTTAAATAAATATTAATTTATTTAAATGTGAGAGAAGATTTAATTAAACAAATATGATTTATTTATTTAATTAATGGTCTGAATTTGGTTAAGTGAATTAAATCAAATAAATTGAATAATTTATTTTATTAATAGGAGAAGAGGGTTAAGATGAATTAATTAAATATTAATTTAATTAATTATTGATTGATGGTTAAATAATCAAATAAATATTAAATATTCATTTAATTAAGTGGACAAATTTATGTGACTATAGGCAGTATTAGATCGCAAAAACAAAAAAGTAAAAATAAAGGGCGTATCTGAAGGTCAAAACCTTTTTGAGGCACCTAAAGATGGGAGACTTGACACTCTTCTTGAACATTACTAGGAGAGGTCACCAATCTTGATTGAGCCAACTCAATCAATAAATATCGGAACTGAAGCACCAGTCAAAACCATACATCTGGCAAAATCACTCACATAAAAAGAACAACTAGATTTTGTCAAATTCTTCAAGGAGAAGAAAATTAATTTTTCTTGGTCTTATGCTGATATGCCAGGAGTAGATCTAAATCTAATCATGCATCATTTTTCCATCGCTCCTGGAGATAAACCTATGAATTAAGAAAGATGAATCCACATGTGCCATTATTAGTCAAAGCAGAACTGAAGAAGTTATTAGATGTCAAATTCATCCAACCTATAGACTATGTCGAATGGATCTCAAACATTGTACAAGTTTCCAAACTAGATAAAAGCATGAGGGTTTGTACAAACTTCAGAGACCTCAATAAGGCATGTCTAAAGGATGACTTTCCTTTGCCAAGCATCGACGCCATTGTTGATCTAACGACACAGAATGCAATGTTATCTCTCACAGATGGTTTTTCATGCTATAACCAAATCAAGAAAGCTCTAAAGGATCAAGATAAAACTACATTCACATGCCCATGGGGAACATATTATTGGAACGTCATGCCTTTTGGCTTAAAAAATGCTGGTGCAACTTATCAAAGAGCCATGACAACCATCTTCCATGACATGATGCATACTTTCATGGAGGATTATGTAGATGATTTTCTAGCTAAATCATTCATAAGAGCTAAACACCTAGACATCCTAGATAAAATATTTCAATGATTGGAGCAGTTCAATGTCCAATTAAACCCTAAGAAGTGTGTCTTCGAGGTCACATCTGGAAAACTCTTGGGTTACATAGTATCAGAAAAAGGTATCAAGGTGGATCCGGCAAAGGTACAGGATATCATGGAGATGCCACCTCCTAAGAACATTAGCCAACTTAGATCTCTGCAAGGTCAACTACAATCCATCAGATGATTCATTTCTCAATTAGCTGACAAATGTCTCCCATTTACACATCTACTACATAAAAATGTGTTTTTCAGATGGGAAGACAAATGTGCATAATCATTCCATAATACACGATGAATCCACCAGTTTGGGTGCCACCAATAGTAGGCAAGCCACTCATCCTCTATATATCAGCAACATAAGTATCATTGGGGGCACTTCTAGCACAAGAAGATCCAGCAGGCAAAGAAAGGGCTATCTATTACATCAACAGGACTTTGAACGGATATGAACTCAATTATACATTCATCGAAAAGGCTTGCTTGGTAGTGGTGTTTGCCTCTCAAAAGTTCTGCCACTATATGCTAGCCCACACAATCAACGTAGTAGCAAAAATCAATCCTCTCAAGTATCCACTCAGCAAAGCTGCTCTCATGGGAAGGTTTTCTAAATGGGTCATGATCCTCAATGAGTTTGACACTCAATATATAGAACAATGAGCCATCAAAGGACAAGCAATTACAAATCAACTGGAAAAAGCACCACTCCTAGATCACCACCCACTACAAGTGGAATTTCTAGATATGGATGTGCTCACTATCACACCTAAGCAAGGTACCCTATACTTTGATGGATCTTATATAGAGCATGGATTAGGTGCCAACATCCTGTTTGTCACTCCAGAAGGACATGCAATTCCAAGATCCTATAGATTAATGTTCCCATGCACTAATAACATTGTTGAGTACGAAGATTTAGTAACAGGAATCAAAGTAGTGGATTGGAGAATCACAAAATTGAAAGTCTATGGAGACTCTCAATTAGTCATCAATCGGATCAATGATGATTATCAGACAAAGGATGATAAGCTAATTCCCTACAAATGCATGGTGGATGATTTCAAAAAGTAGTTTGTGCACATCACCTTTGAGCATGTTCCAAGGCTAGACAACAGGGTTGCTGATGCAATGGCCACTATCGCATCACTTCTAGAAATTCTAGATAAACACAATCGTTATAAATTTCTGGTGAACCAATTTTTTTCTCTAGCCTATGGCAATTTAGTATCCCAAGTCATATGTGCCCTGACCGGTTTTGATTCCCCTCTACACGTGAAGATCTACGACTATCTCAAAAACAATACCCTCCCACCTGACCTATCTTGCAACAAAAAAGAAAGCTTTATCTGACAAGTTGCCCGCTATACCTTAATCGCTGACACACTTTACCATCAAGGTCTAGATGGTACTCTTCTTCGATGCCTTGATCATAACGAATATGACTCCTTATATGAGCTTCACGAAGGTATTTGCGGTACGCATTCAAGTGGTCCTACTCTTGCCAAGAAACTCTTGAGAATGGGATATTACTGGCCGACAATGGAAAGAGAGTCCTATTAATTTGCTAGGAAATGTCCTAAGTGCCAAATTCATGGTAACCTCATACCATTCGCCAGCACAAGAGTTGCAACCATTCACCACATCTTGGCCTTTCTATCAATGGGGACTCGATCTATTGGGAAACATTCATCCTTCCTCATCAAATGGACACAAGTTCATCATCACAGCCACCGAGTACTTCATCAAGTGTATTGAAGCAGCCCCAATGACCATCGTGACTGGAAAGAAGATCTCATCATTCATCCTCAATTATCTCATTTGCAGATATGGCATCCCTAGTTACATTGTCACAGATAATGGATGTCCTTTCAAGAATCAAGATGTATAAGAGCTATGTGAGCGATTCAATATCCAACATTGCTTTTCCATACCATACTATCCTCAAGGGAATGGCCAACCAGAAGCATTAAACAAAACAATCTTGAAAATCCTCAAGAAAATAGTAAATGATGTTGGCAAAGATTGGCATGTGCAACTCAATCCAGCATTTTGGGCATATTGGATTAGTATCCGGATACCTACAGAGGCTACACCATATTCATTGGTGTATGGTTCAGAAACAATTTTGCCTCTTGAGGTAGAAATCCCATCTCTCTGAGTAGCTTTGAAAGGCCTCATCCCAAATGAGGAATATCAGGTGAACAAACTGTAGGAACTAGAGCTTCTTGATGAGAGATGACAACGTGCCTATAACCATCTCAAGGCATATCAGAAAAGAATGTGTAGAAGCTAAAATCATAAGGTCATTCCTAGGGCCTTTAAAGTTGGTGATCTTGTCCTAAAGGAGAATCTCCGCAATCAACAAGACTGAGAGAAGAAGGGGAAGTTTCAGCCCAACTGGTTGGGACCATTTGTCATCATAGTTTCCTATGGATCAGGGGCCTATCAACTATCAACATCAGAAGGGGACATGCTCGATGATCTTATCAAGTGAAAAAGAAAGCAGGCAAAAAAATAAAATTAGATAAATTTAAAAAAACAAGAAAAATAGAAAAAAATCAAAAATCAAATCAAAAAGTGCAATAAAAACAAGTGGTGAAAACCTAGCAACAGGCACTACTTGTGATAAGTAGTTCCTCCATCTATAAGTGCTTGTACATATCTTGGCACCATCTGATCTAGGCCAATGGCCATCAAAGAACACTTTCTCACACAATAGTACCTATCCCAGACATACTTAGCGTGGTCACTGTCCCTGCTTATCTAAATAGTTATCTGCATCATATCCTACCATGGCTTGGTGATTAGTTATCCATATCCATATTGAGTAGTATCTAAAGTGGGGGAAACATACTGACCTTGCTAGGGGAATCTCACCTTTGAGTTTTAGCATTAGATCAAATGTGCATTAAGAAAAAAACAAGGATCATGGCAATCAATGAGGAACATATCAACATAAGAGAGAAAACACGAGAGGGAAAACATCAAGGCTCTTTGAACTAATTACAACTAAACAAAGATCATACTTGCAAGATGTTTTATGTTACAAAAATACAATTCAAATAGCATGCATGTCTACTTGTGGTTTTGATTTTTTGCTTGTCATATCTCCTGAGCACCTCCAGGATGTCTCGGGACTAGAGAAGCAAGGAAGGAATGTGATGTTTTCTTTGTCTTCTATATGTGAGTGAAGCGTTTTACCATGTAAATTTGTCCTACGAAGAAATTAGGTGGCATATCACTGAGGAAATTTCAGATTTGCATTGGCCTAAGGTTAACTCTTGTTTGATCTTGTTAATTTAAGCAAGCAACATTCAGGTTGTCTTGGTTCAATTATACCTTGACGCGTGTGCTATCTTGCAATATCAAAATCCATGTAAGTTATACTCAGGTCATTATGGTTTAATTATACCATGATGCTTGTATCAACTTTCAACATATCAAGGCCTGATGATGAAAACAAGGAAGCACTAGCAGTTTGATCCAAACAGATGGCAACATTTGGGAATGAGAATGCATTTTAATCTTGCATTAGCTGCATTATCATTGTATGTCATATCAAGCATTAGCTACATTATTATGTTAATGTGCATATTAGATTGTATTTAGTAGCATATAATTTTAATCATTGCATTTAGTGACATATCATTGCATTTAGTTGCATCATCATATTTCATCGCTACATCCATCACATGAATATCTATTGCATCATCATGGAATATTTCTTCAGCTTCATATCTTCATCATTTATCCAATTGTCATTTATCATGTCTTATACAGGATGTATCTTTCCTGAAACCAGATGTTTTGATCATGTCTTATACAAGATATATCCTTCCTGAAACCAGACGCTTTGATCATCTTTTTCTTATACAGGAGGTGTCATTCCTAAAACCAAACTTGATCTCAATCTTATCAATCCAATCAAACCCATGCATGTCATCAATCTATTAACTATTTTATCTTTCATATAACATTATTATTCTTTCAAGAGATCCTTCATGCCTTTAATGTTGGCATTGCATGAAGATTGCATTGATGAAGTATAGTGTTGTCATTGATGTCAATAGCAACCGGTAATGGAGTTGTATTGCAACTAATAGTGATGCACTAATGCAACCGATAGTTGAGTAGTGAAGGAAACTGGTATTACTATTGAAGAAGAGTGATCAACCGGTAACCCTAACCTATTGATATGTCGAAACCTAACTGATGGATCTTGGTGAATCGGCTGTGTTGATCTATGATAAAATGGTGATCAGAGATGGAGATGCCCCTTATGCATGTTGCACGTGATGAGTTTCAAAGTGGTTTTGGTGTGTAGAGATAACTGTTTTATCTTGGGAATGAATAAATGCATAGCATGAAGTAAATAACGTGTGATGAGTTACAGGATCGAATGTGTGGTGATCCAGGAGCGGTTAAAGTTGTCTTGAACAATGTGCAGTTGATTGCTATGTAATCCAATGATCATGTTTGAACTGATATGTTTGTAATCTCTATGAGATCTTACATTTTGTGATGTGTTACCGACCTATTGTATTTTTTATAAGGTCGATGAGTTTTTTTGTAATAGTGTTGGAAATTTGGTTAAGTGTGGTAGTGTGATAGATTGTCAAACTAGAAGGAGTATCTGCAGAATGTTTTGAAGGCAGATAGGAGCACAAACGGATCTGATCAAGCAGAGTAGTATTTTTACCAAATCAGCAAGACCCTGTTGTTCTCTAACAATTACAATAGTTAAATCCCTTAATCAGGTAAGATTTAATAGGATTGGTGCTTTCTAAATCCTCTAACCAGGTGATCCATTAGCTTGGATTTGAAATCCTCTATCGAGGTTACTCCTAACAGGGTATTGTAGTCACTCCCTTAACTGAGTGGTCCTTAACTAGATCTATTCCTAAAAGGACATTTTTGTAAATCTTCTAACAAGGCTTGGCTCCTAACATGGTGAACTTCAGAAGAGTTCAGAATACTTGTGGGTATTCATCCCCATTGTGGTTTTTCCCATTTGGGTTTCCATGTCAAAAATCATTGTGTCAAGTGGTGAATGATTTTGTGGTTATATGTTTTGATTTGGTTAATATGTTTAACTGGTAAAGCCACTTAGATATGTTTTGATGACCGAAAGTGATCTAAAATGTGCTAGTACTAATGTTAGTAAAGTGGTTTGATGTTTTGGTTAGATTGTATGTGAGTTTCAAATCTGTTACACTGTTATTTTGGTATTCTAGTCAATTGGTAAACTTGACAGTGCAGTTGCAGTTATTGGTACAGTGTCTAAACTAGTTAGTTCAATGATTGATTTATGAGTTGGGTTTAAGTTTGGTGAAATTTTAGTCTGTTTTCTATCTACTAATTCACCCCCCCTCTCAGTAGTTGTCCAGATCCTTATTGATTCATCATATCATCAATTGGTATCAGAGCATTTCAGGTCCTCTTGTGTTTAAGCATAATAGCTTGAGGTAAAGATCTAGGAGAGCATGATGAAGGAAGAAGGTCTAAAGTTCAATAGGGAAAACTAAAGAATCTAGAGTGATAGGATGAAGATCTATATCAAGAGCTTAGGAAGTCAATATTGGGAACATGTTGTTACTAAATATAACTTGCCTGGTGGGATTTTGTTCGATGATAAAAAGAAGGAGCAACAGGAGAATAATCAAGCATTGGAGGCCATTATCAGTTCCTTGTCTGATTCAGAGTATGTTGATGTCCATGGATTGGAGACTGATTTTGAAGTGTAGAAGAAACTTGAGGATATCTATAGCAGTGATGAGCATGTGAATATTGCCAAAGAAGAGAGTCTAAGAGGTAAATTTGATGATATGCGGATGGCTAAAGGTAAGAACATTCAACAGTATGGTCAAAGGGTCAAGGAGATAGTCGGTGAGGTCAAAAGTGTTGGGGGTACAGTGGAGGATACCACAATGGTTAGCAAGGTGTTGAGAACCCTTCTACCAGTCTACGCTATCTGAGTTGCAGCCATCCAGGAACTCAAGTCTATTGATAAATCAAAGGTAACTTGACTTCATCATTGGTAAATTAACTGCATTTGAGTTAAATGGTTATGATGGCAATATTCAGAGATCAAAGTCTGCATTTAGAGCCTTAGTTTCAAACCCGCCGGTAAGGAAAAGCATAGAAGCTAGTCACATTCATGAGTCCAGATCCAGCAGAGAGGTTGATAATGAAGACAGTCTAATTAAGCTTGAAACATTGTTGGCCAAGCAGTTACCCAGAGGTACCAGTAGGTACAAAGGTAAATTACCTTTGAAGTGTTTTGCATGTAACTGGATTGGACATATTGTTGCTAACTATCCAAATGGAGATAATGAGTAGAAACGTGAGAAGTATAAGAAGTACAAAGGCAAATGTAAAAGAGATTGTCTCATTGCAGTGGATGGAGGAATTATAGATGAGGAATCTGAAGAAGATGCAAATGAGGACATTCTCTTTGTTGCTATTAAAGAAGAGACATTAGATCAGAAGGCATTAGTCTCTCACATGGATAGTTTTGATGATTGGATTATAGACACTGGTTGTTCACACCACATGACCGGTGACCGGAGTAAGTTTCTTGCTTTGAGGGAATTTGATGGAGGTGTGAGATTTTGAAATGAATCGCCCTGCATGGTAAAAGGAAAGGGAACCGTCTCTCTTAATGGAAAGAGCAGTGTAGATGATGTCTACTAGGTTGAAGGACTGAAACACAATCTTTTGAGTGTTTCTCAATTCAATGACATAGGTTATCCACTGGAATTCAAGAATGAGATGTGCAAAATATATGGAAGCAAAGGTGAACTAATTGAAACTAGCAAATAGACAAAAGGTAACTTGTTTCATCTAAGTTCTAAAGTCGACAATTGTTTAATTGCAAAAGGTGAAGATAGTTGGCTTTGGCATCGGAGATTCTATCATGTAAATTTTGATAATATTGTAAAAGTCAATAAGTCCAAATCAGTAAGAGGTTTACCTCAATTGGACAAACCAGTGAATGCTCTATGTAAGGAATATCAGTTAGGGAAGATGACATCCTCAACCTTTAAGAGAAAATCTTTCTTAGCAGAACATTTGCTAGACTTGGTTCATACTGACCTTTGTGGATGAATAAGGACTAGAAGTATTCAAGGTGATTGGTATTTTATGATTTTTACTGATGATTGCTCAAGAATGATGTGGGTCACATTCTTGAAGGACAAAACAAAAGCCTTTAGAAATTTTAAGGCATTTAGAGCCTTAGTTGAAAAAGAAAGTGGAAGAAAGATTAAGTGCTTAAGAACTGATCAAGGTGGTGAATTTACTTCAGAGGAATTCAATAAATATTGTGAAGACAATGGAATTAAGAGGTAGCTTTCTGCACCTAGGACACCATAGGAGAATGGTATTGCAGAGAGGAATAATCGGTCAGTTGTTGAAGCTGCTAGGAATATGCTAATACAAGGAGGTGTAGCTAAGACATTCTTGAGAGAAGCTATTAGCATTGTTGTCTACACAATGAGGAGGATATTGGTTAAAATAGGTAAGGATCAAACTCCTTATGAATACTGGTATGGTAGATCACCTAATGTCAGTTGCTTTAACATTTTTGGTAGAAGATATTTTATCAAGAGAGGTGACTATGTTGGTAAGTTTGATGCTAAGAGTGATGAAGGTATATTTCTTGGTTACTCCACCAAGAACAAAGCCTACAAATGTTACAACAACCAAACAATTAAGAAGATCATTGAAAGTGCTAATGTCCAAGTGGATGAGTGTCCTGAAGATTCAAGAGAAATCACTAAGGAGAAGGAGGAAGATGAACCTTACATTCTAGTTTTGGAACCAGAACTGGTGAAGCCAGAAGTTGGTGAAATGAATACTGCAACACCACTTCAACCTGAACAGGTAGATTCTACAAAAGATGAATAAAGTGAAGAAGAAGAAGAACCTGAAGACCATGATCATGTTATTCCAAGGTATGTTAGAATCAATCATAATCCTGATCAGACTATTGGAGATAAAGATGCTGGTTTGTTAACCAGAAGAAGAATAAGAGAGAGTTCTTGTATAATCTCCACTATTGAGCCTAGAATAGAAAATGAAGCTTTTGGAAATGATTATTGGATAAAGGCGATGGAAGAAGAGCTTGACCAGATTGAGAACAACAATACATGGACCCTAGTACCCAGACCAGTGAACAAAAATGTAATAGATACTAAATGGGTATTTAGGAATAAACTGAATGAAGATGAAGTAGTGGTCAGATACAAAGACAAACTGGTATGCAAAGGTTATGCACAAGAAGAAGGTGAAGACTCTGGTGAGACATGTGCACCAGTTGCAAGATTGGAAGGTGTCAAGACTCTACTTGTTTTTGTAGCATATAGAGGATTCAAAGTATATCAGATAGATGTGAAGTCAACATTTCTAAATGGAATATTGGAAGAGGAAGTCTACATTGAACAACCAGATGGTTATGCTTTGACTGAAGCAAAGGATATGGTGTGAAAACTACACAAGGCACTATATGGTTTGAAGCAAGCACCTAGGACATGGAATGAAAGACTACATTCTCACTTGGTGAAGATAGGTTTTAAGAGAACCAGAGAAGACAACAATATATATCTCAAGACTGAAGGAGATAAGATACTGGTTAGTGAGGTATTTATGGATGATATTATTTTTGGAGGCAATGATGACATGTGTGATGACTTTGCTAATGAGATGAAAAGTGAATTTGAGATATCTCTGGTAGGAGAGATAAAATTCTTTACAGGTTTGCAAATTCAATAGATGAAGAATGGTATTTTTATCACACAGTCCAAGTATGTGAAAGAGGTGTTGAAGACATTTAGAATGGGGGACTATAAACCAGTCGGAACACCAATGGTTACAGGTTGTAAACTGTCTAAGGAGGATGATTCTGCATTAGTCGATGAAAAGGAGTACAAGTCTATGATAGGTAAAATACATTATGTTTTTCACATCAGACCAGATATTGCTCATGCAGTTGGATTAGTTGCCAGATTTTAGAAGAGCCCAAAGGAGACACAAATGCTAGCAACTAAAAGGACTTTTAGATATCTGAAAAGCGCAATTGATTATGGATTATGGTATCCATATGCAAGTAACTTTGATTTAAAAGTCTATACAGATGTAGACTACACTAGAAATGTTGATGACAAGAAGAGTACAATCGAAGGAGCTTTCTTTTTTGGAGGAAGGCTAGTATCTTGGAGCAGCAAGAAGAAGAGCTGCATATCACAATCAACTATTGAAGATAAATATGTTGCAGTGTATTTGAATTATACCCAGGCAATATGGATGAAACACATTCTAGAAGGATTCAAGTTGAATATTATAGAACCGCTAAGGATTTTCTATGATAACACCAGTGCAATAAACATTTCAAAGAACCCAGTGTTTCATTATAGAACCAAGCATATTGAGCTGAAGTATCATTTCTTGAGAGAGAAAGTGCAGAGTAAAGATGTGTCACTAGAGCATGTATCTACTAAGGAACAACTTGCATATATCTTTACTAAACCTCTTCCTAAGACCACTTTTGAGTATCTTAGAGGTTAGCTAGGGGTAGTACCCCTACATGAGGTCAATTAAGCTGATTTGGAAGACATCAGTCCCAGAGCTTATTGAAGATATTGAAGTAGGATTGGTGTAGAGTGGAGCTACTCCACTGAGGGAGCAGCTAGTTGCAGATCGGTGAAGAATGGAATGGTTAACCAGCCTATATTGGTATTCACTTTGGCATTGTTGTCAAAGGGGGAGACGAACTATATGATTGATAGAAAGAAGAACTGTATATGATTGATAGCCAGTTACCAACTAAAGACATGGAGAAACAGTTGAAGGAAAGTACATGGAAAAATGTAAACCAAGATTCCTATAATTGTGTATGTGCATTACTCTCAATCATCACAATCAAAGGGTATTGATATTTGTATTGCCATCAATGCCAAAGGGGGAGATTGTTGGCATTGCATGAAGATTGCATTGATGAAGTATAGTGTTGTCATTGATGTCAATAGCAACTGGTAATGGAGTTGTATTGCAACTGGTAGTGATGCAATAATGCAACTGGTAGTTGAGAAGTGAAGGAAACCGGTATTACTATTGAAACAGAGTGATTAACTGGTAACCCTAACCTGTTGATATGTCGAACCCTAACCGATGGAGCTTGGTGAATCAGTTGTATTGATCTATGATTGAATCGTGATCGGAGATGGATATGCCATGTATGCATGTTGCACGTGATGAGTTTCAAAGTGGTTTTGGCACGTAGAGATAATTGTTTTATCTTGGAAATGAACAAATGCATAGCATGAAGTGAATAATGTGCGATGAGTTACATGATCCAATGTGTGGTGATCCAGGAGCGGTCAAAGTTGTCTTGAACAATGTGCAATTGATTGCTATGTAATCCAACGGTCATGTTTGAACCGATATGTTTGTAATCTCTATGAGATCTTAGGTTTTGTAATGTGTTACCGACCTATTGTATTTCTTTATAAGGTCGATGATTTGTTTTATAATAGTTTTGGAAATTTGGTTAAGTGTGGTAGTGTGATTGATTGTCTAACTAGAAGGAATATCTATAGAATGTTTTGAAGGAAGATAGGAGCATAAACAGATCTGATTAAGCAAAGTAGTGTTATTACCAAATCAACAAGACCATGGTGTTCTCTAACAATTACAATAGTTAAATCCCTTAACTGGGTAAGCTTTAAAAGGCTTGGTGCTTTCTAAATCCTCTAGCCAGGTGATCCATTATCTTGGATTTGAAATCCTCTATCGAGGTTACTCCTAATAGGGTATTTTCTTTAACAGGGTATTGTAGTCAATCCCTTAACCGAGTTGTCCTTAACCGGATTTGTTCCTAACATGATATTTTTGTAAAGCTTCTAACAAGGTTGGCTCCTAATAGGGAAAAATTTAGAATACTTGTGGGTGTTCATCCCCACCGTGGTTTTTCCCATTTGGGTTTCCACGTCAAAAATCATTGTGTCAAATGGTGAATGATTTTGTGGTTATATGTTTTGATTTGGTTAATATGTTTAACTAGTAAAGCCACTTAGATATATTTAATGTTGGAAAATGCACACTCCAATGAGAAATTGTAGGTGATTGAAGGTATTGTCATTGATGGAAACCTTGAAATCCTATGACACCGGTAGGCACCGGCATCGACAAACTCTACACCGGAAAATAGTTTACCGGCAGCGGCAAAGATGATTACCGACACCCCAGCCGACAGGATTTTGTTTATTACATTCTGTATTTAATTGTAATATCTTTTTGTAAGCCGACAAGGCGAATTGTAATAGGACTCATATATAAGTATGAGATCTTGTAGATCATTTAGGATATGTGGATACGGTCAGATTACTGCAGAAGTTTTACGCAAATATTAAGGCAGATTTTGGAGTAAGGTTTATGGTTATTTTGTGAGCTTAAACCGGTACTGAACCTGGCATAGCAGATGCTGAACCGAAGCAGTACATGATATTGGATTTGTATAATCCATTTTGTAAGTCAGTGAGACTTCCTTTTTTGTAATTAAGTAGTGAGCTTTAGGTAGTTGGCCTTCTTGCATGTGCAGGCCCCTATTGTAATTAATATTCATTTTTTGGTCAGTGAGTGAATATTGTGGGTCACAAATCCCACTGAGGTTTTTTCCACACCGGGTTTCCTCATTAAAAATATTGTGTTATAATGTGATTTCTATGTTGTGGTTATTGTTCTTATTTACTGCATTAATTCTAGTTTACCGGTACACTACTTTGGAATGCAATTTGTTTAATAAGATTAGAAAATCTGTAAACTGACAAGATATTGATTCACCCCCCTCTCAATATCTTTGGGAATCCTAACAATTGGTATCAGAGCCTGGTCCTCTATTTTCAAAATCCTAACAAACTGAGGAAGATTCTGACACCAGTACAGATGGAAAACTTGAGAAAGCAATTGGAAACAACTCTTGTAGATTATGATGTAGAAAAGTTGAAAAATATGAAACTTGAAGATGATCTGAAGGCTGCACAAGACATCATTCAAGGAATTCAAGAAAATCTACTATTGCTAGGAACAAAAGAAGTGAACTTCATGAGAAGATACAGAGTGATGATGATGAAAAAGAAACTCTTAATGATATTGTAAGCAAGATGAAGCAAGAAAACATGACTTTGAGGAATGAGATGCAAGATATGACTATGAGATTTTGTAAAGACATTGAAGACCAAAAGAAGAATGAAGATGACTTGGCTAGGAGAATCAATGATGCTGGAAATAAAAATCTAAGACTCAGTCATGCAAATGATATGTTGAAGATAGATCTGATTCACTTAGAACATGATAAAACTAAACTCTTGAGATAGAAAGATTTCTTAGAAAATGAGTTGGCTACTGCAAATTGACATAAGGAGAAATTCAAGAAAAGATTGGAAGAACTTGATGACATGCTGAAAAATCAGAAACCTAATGGAGATACAAATGGTCTTGGCTTTGAAGTTGGTGAAAGCTCTGGTACTACAAACAATCATGATCACAGTAAACCGGTAAGACAACCTAATGCCTACAAATTTAATGGGAAATGCTTTAACTGTAACAAGTATGGTCATAGAGAAAATCAGTGTAGCTCTAGAAACTATCAGAACACCAATGCATCCACCGGTCAATGTTCTAAATGCAACAAAATTGGTTATAATTCATAAAACTACAGAATGAATGTAAGATGCTATGTTTGTGGAAGATTTGGACACTTATCTAATCAATGCAGAACACATACCGGCATAGGATATGGAAAAGCTATTCAGAAAAATAATGTGACTTGTTTTGCTTGTAACAAGATTGGACATATTGCAAAATTTTGTAGAAGTAAGGCATCACCGACAAATAACAAAGGACCCATTTTGAAAGGTAAAGAAAGAATTCTCAAAACAATGGATTAGAAAGTCATATCAGAATGTTAATGAAGTTATTCCTTCACCGGTAGAACAAAGTATCACTCCACTGGCAGAAGATTCTTCATCTAACTGAAAAGAAATCCCTTGGGGGTTATGGCAACAAATTGAAAATATGCTAGTTTACCCTCAGTTGATGGTAAGAAGATGAAATGCTTCTTTACCGACAGATGAGTTAATTTTTCACTTAACCGACAGACATTTATTATGGTAGTTGAAGGAAATGACATTATAAAGCAAGTGTTTTTCACTCTTTTTCACTCATCGAGCATTCAAATTTCTAAGAGCACGAAAAAATCAAGTGAAGGCATCCATAGCGAGAAGTGAAGCAAATCATTCAAGCATTCAAACCTAAAGGCAGATTAAGGTATTTATACAATGGCTTCCTCCTCTACACCTAAATTAATTGTAAACCCTAATGTAATTGAAGTGGTTAAATGTCCTAGGCCCATATTTAAGATCATTCCCGAAGTAGCAAAGAAGGATGATACCCTAGGAGCATTCTTTAAAATACCCAAAGGAGTTGCTTATGCTGAAGACCCCATGATTTACATACATTATCATATTGAGGAACTTGGTGCTAATGAGATTATGAACATGTATAGGAATGTAATCTGTGATGAGAATGGTAATGTTAAATCAGAACACAAGATAATTGAAACCCTAGGTTTTGTGGAGATACTTAGCATTCCTGATTTTCCTAAGGAAGTTATAAGGATTGTACTTAGCAGAGTTCATGGGGAGTTCTTCTGGCTAGATTCCATCCATATGATAACAAAAGAAGCAGTTAGGGCAGTGACTGGCTTACCTTCCACCGGTAGCAGACTAGAAAAAGGAAAGAAGGTCTCTAACGACATTGTGATAACCCTAACCAGCGCAACATATGACAACAGATCCTTGAGAGTTAATGATGTGAAGGATATTAATGTAAGATTCATAAGCATGATTCTAGGATACAAGACTACACATGCCAACAAACTAAACTTTGTTTCTAGTTTATGTATCAAAAGTGCTTATGACATGGTAAACAATAATGCAAAAATTGACATATGTGAATGGCTAAAGGATGAACTAATTGACAATCTAAAGAAAATTAAGAGTGATAAGAAAGGCACATTCAAATTTGGTAACTTACTTGTATGTATATTGCTATACATCACTAAGGAAGTTCCCGATATAGGTAGAAAAGAATTTGGTTTTGACATACCGGTAGGAAAACAATTTTTGGATATCTTTAACAACATGGGAGATGACAGGGAGAAGAACATAATTGAACACTTTCAAACATTTAAGGCTAAAATGAAGATTAGGGAAAGACTATCTCAATCCATAGTTGACAAATACCAAAAGGAAATATGCTTTGTTATAAAGAAGGATGAAATCTAGATGGAGGCGGTGATTCCAAGAACAATTTGGGTAACTGATATGGGTTATGAGGTGGATGAGAACATAATAGAAACATATGCAAAAGCCCTCCTTGATGCCCCTAAAGAACTAACCGAAGAAATATTTGGAAATGCAGAAACTTTTGAAAGCAAAGTTCAATCACGGAAACGAATAAAGAAAATAGAAAAAATAATTAGAAAAGCAACAAGACAACCAAAAGTAATCAAGGAATATTTGTTGAATATTACTGGTATTAAGGAGAGCGACTTGGAAGGGTTACAACTGGAAAGACATCTTTCACTGGTTGCTACCTCCTCTGACAGTGAAATACCGGCTGAATTCAAAGGGTAGAAAGAAAAAGAAAACCTTCACTGGTACTCTCTCTCATACCAAAAAGAACAAGATGAAAACAATAGGCAGTAAGGCTTCTGGCAAAGAAAATAACACCAAGGAAGAAAAAGGAAAAACAAGTTATCCCTCCACTTGACAATCTTCTAAATGAAATAACTGAAGATGGAAACTTGTCGAATGTTAGCAAGTTGTATAGAACTTTTACCAATGAGAAAAAGGAAAGTATAGAAAATAGTGTTATTTTGCACTTAGATAGTTACAAGAAATTTTTTATAGAAGTTGTAGATGATCTACCAAGTGACTTGTACAAAAGATTAGATGCAAGAAGATTAGCAATTGTGGAATTAGGTGAGAAAATAAAGGTAGAAAAATTACTTGCAGTTCACCACGTAAGATCAGCAGAAGAAATTGATGAACTGATAAGTGAGGCAAACCAGAATGTATTTTCCACCGGTCATCAGCATGTAGCTTTAATGGTAGGCAGAGTGAATGAGATCACTGAAGAAACATCAGACAAATGGGATATTTTCTTCGTGGAAAAGGAAAAGCAAGAAGAGCTTAAAAGACCAAAGACTTTCAAAGTCTATCAAAAGGAAAAGGATAAAGGTAAAAGCAAGGTAGGTGGTCCTCCAAGCATAAAAATAATAGACAACTTACCCCCACCTCCTTTTGATACTCCACCAATTGAAACTGTTGATACACCACCAACAACAGATAATGTTGAGAGTATGGAGACAACACATGAAGACTAATTACTCAATGATGAACAGATAGTACTAACTCGGTACTGAGAGGGGGAGGTGAATCAGTACAGACAAAAATACAGTCCTAAACTGGTTTGACAGCAGACACTTCAAATGACTAGCAAACAGTGACACCAGTTTGAAACAGAGTGCAACCGATAAAGATAAGAATGACTAAGACAAGCATTAACTAGTTACTCCCTTAGATTTTCACTCAACTCAAGACTACACTACCATTTCACCCTTATGCATAAATAGGTAATCTAGCATCAGATCATAATAATAACTAGTTCAACATGTTTTATTGACAAGCATAAAACACAGAACCATCATATGCTTGACAGACAATAGGAAAGAAACACAAGATAAAAGCATCACACATGACACACATATTTTTCACGTGGAAACCCAACTGGGAAAAACCACAGTGGGGATGAATACCCACAAGCTGTTTTTGAACTCTTTAGAAGTTCGCTCTGTTAGGAGCCTTGTCTGGTTAGAGACATTACAATACGTTCTGCTAGGAACTGATCCTATTAGGGATCACCCGGTTAAGGGTTAAACCCTGTTAAAGGTTACCTTGTTAGAGGATTTCAAGAACTCAATAGCTAAAGGATTTTGAACTCAATAGCTTTGAATTACCCTGTTAAAGGATTTACAACAAGCCGGTTAAGGCTACCCTGTTAAGGGATTTTCCAACTATTGAGGTGGTTAGAGATCAACAGGTATTACAATGATCCGGTAACAGCACTCAATGCCAATGTAGATCCGCTCGAGCTCCTCTTCACCTTCTACACTTACACTCTGTAGGTATCACTTCTCTCCTTTGGGTCTAGCAAGAATCACGTATCCCTTCTCTTGGATACACAAACACAACTTTTGCCAACAACCTCAGAAAGAGACACAACATCGACCTTATAGGAAAATAGATAGGTTAGTAGCATAAACCCTAAACCCTAAACCTGTTAGGTTAAGGAATTCAAACGGTTCAATCCTGACCATTGAGCATACTGCATTAAATGCAACAATTCTTGATCCAATCTCAAGACATTATCCATCCTCCATTTCCACCGATTTTATGGCGGCTGATAACCCATCACATGTTATCATCGTTTTACAGACTTCTCACATTCCCGAGGTAGATAGGAACAATCTCCTTTATGCAAGATCCTTCACACGCACAAGGCTTATGTGGCAACATGATCTGTTATTTGTTACCATGCTAACTCATCACACAAAGTCACCGGTTGAGCCACACAGGCTTGAAGTACTTAAATCGAAAACCCTAAAGTTGAGACTACCAACCGGTAGTCATACAATACTTCCATTAGCCGATTCACATAACTATATGCCAGTTAATCATGAAGAAACACACCGCTTCACTTTGGCACAAATGTCGGTTCACGGTGTTCTATCGATTCTCTCATATGTCGGTTCTCACTTCTTCAACATATTAACATCAATGACAACATACAATGTCATGCTTCACTTTGGCACAAATGCCAATTCACAGTTTTCTACCGGTTCTCTCATATGTCGATTCTCACTTCTTCAGCATATTGACATCAATGACAACATACAATGTCATTATGTCCTCATACCGGTTCACATAATGCCAACAATCTCCCCCTTTAGCATTGATGGTAATAAACAAAGATATCTTCTCCGCTTCACATCTTCTCCCCCTTTGACAACAATGCCAAAGTGGAGGCACAAGCTTCCCTATTCCATTATGCTGCTCCCCCTAAGGAGTAGCATCCTTCAACACATCAATCCTAAAGAAAATTTTGACTATGCAATACCTGACTGATGTGGAGCATATACCTTTAGTTTACCTCCTAAAGGGGCAACACCCCTAATTCACCTCTCAAGTACATAAATGTATCCTTTGGGAGAGGCTTGGTGAATATGTCTGCTAACTGCTCCTGACTGGAAACATGTTCCAGTGCAATCTCTTTGTTCTGAACCGTTTCCCTCAAGAAATGATACTTAAGCTCAAAGTGCTTGGTTCTAGAATGTAAAACTAGATTCTTGGAGATATTAATTGCACTAGTATTGTCACAAAATAAACTTACCGGTTCATATACAAGAACTTTGAAGCCATTTAATACATGCTTCATCCAAATTGTCTAAGTGCAGATCATGAAAGCTGCAACATACTATGCTTTCGTTGTAGACTAAGAGATGCAACTCTGCTTCTTACTCATCCATGAGACCAGTCTACCACCGAGAAAGAATGCACCACCTGTTGTGCTTTTTCGGTCATCTATATTGCCTGCCCAATCAGCATCTGTGTATACTTTCAAGTTGAAATCTTTGCTATAAGGATACCATAATCCATAGTCAATAGTTCCCTTCAGATACCTAAGAATCCGCTTGACTGCAACCAAGTGAGATTCTCTTGGGCTTTTCTGGAATCTTGCAGTAATGTCGACTGCATGTGCAATATTCGGTCTGCTATGCACTACATAATGCAACTTACCAATCATTGATCGGTATTCCTTCTCATCAACCAATTCTGAGTCATTTTCTTTAGATAGTTTACAGTTGGTCACCATCGAAGTACCAACCAGTCTGCTATCTTCCATGCCAAAGGTCTTCAACACCTCTTTGACATACTTGGACTGAGTGATAAAGATTCCATCCTTCATCTGCTAGATCTGCAGTCCAATGAAGAATTTAATCTCCCCTATGAGTGACATTTCAAATTCTTTCTTCATCTCATCTACAAACTCAAGACTCATCTTGTCATCTCCACCAAAGATAATGTCATCAAAAAATACCTCACAGATCAGGATCTGATCTCCTTCAGACTTCAAGTAGATATTACTATCTTCACTTGTTCTCTCAAATCCAATCTTCACAAGATGGGAATGCAGATGTTCATACCATGCTCTAGGTGCCTGCTTTAATCCATATAAGGCTTTGTGTAGCCTACATACCATGTTACTGTCTTCAGATAGGGAAAACCCATCTGGTTCCTCAATATACACATCCTCTTCAAGTACACCATTTAGGAATGCAGATTTTACATCCATTTGATATACTTTGAAACCTTTAAAAGATGCATATGCAAGAAGCATATGGACTCCTTCCAATCTGGCTATGGGAGAAAAGGTTTCACCATAGTCTTCTCCTTCTTCTTGGGCATATCCTTTGCACACTAATTTGGCTTTGTTCCTAATCACTATTCCATCCTCATTCAGCTTATTTCTGAAAACCCATTTAGTACCAATGACATTTTTGTGCTCCAGTCTGGGTACCAAAGACCATGTACCATTTTTCTCTATCTAGTCAAGTTCCTCTTCCATTGCCTTGATCCAGTCTTCATCCTTATGTGCCTCTTTGAATGATTTAGGCTCAAATTCAGAGATCATACATGAGTTTTCTCTGACCTTTCTTCTTGTAAGGATTCTTGCATCCTTATCTCCTATGATCTGCTTAGGATCATGATTTAGCTTGACATACCGAGGAATGGTCTTGATAGATTCCTCTTGTTTTTCTTCTTCATCCTCATCTCCATCAGTATCAGCATCTACATTTGCTGGTGTAGGAACATTGTTACTGGTACTCGGTTGGTTGTCAACCGGTTCCCAGAAGGTTGCAACCGGTTCGTTTACCGCTTGCTCACTGTCGCTTTCCTTAGTTTTCTTAGAGGATTCATCAACTCTTACATTGATGCTTTCCATAATTCTCTAAGTCCTATTGTTAAAACACTTGAGAGCTTTGCTCTTAGTGGAATATCCTAGGAATATTCCCTCATCACATTTTGCATCAAATTTGCTCTGGTGTTCACTCCTCTTGATGTAACATTTGCTACCAAACACTCTAAAGTAGCTAACCACGGGTGTGTTACCAGTCCAATATTCATAAGGAGTTTTATCCTTACCTTTCTTGATGAGTACCTGATTCATTGTGTAGATTGCAGTGCTCACCGCTTCTCTCCAAAAGGTGTGAGCTACCTTTCCTTGAATCAACATGGCTCTGGCTGCTTCAACCACAGTCCGATTATTCCTCTCTGCTAGGCCATTCTATTGTGGAGTCCGGGGGGCATACAATTTCCTCTTGATGCCATGTTCTTCACAGTATTTGTTGAATTCACTGGAAGTGAATTCCCCTCCTTGATCAGTTCTTAGGCACTTGATCCTTTTACCGCTTCCCTTCTCCACTAATGCTCTGAATCTTTGAACTTTACAAAGGCTTCAGACTTATCTTTCAAGAATGTGACCCACATCATTCTTGAGCAGTCATTAGTGAGAATCATGAAGTACCTATCACCCTACACACTTCTAGTTTTCATAGGACCACACAAATCAGTATGCACAAGGTCAAGCAAGTTGTCAGCAGTGAAAGATTTACCTTTAAAGGTTGAGGAAGACATTTTCCCCAATTGACACTCTCTACACAAGGTATTATCCGGTTTGCTTAGCACTAGCAACCCTCTAACTGCCTTGATATTACTAGCCTTCACAATGTTATCAAAGTTTACATGGCAGAGTCTCCTGTGCCATATCCAGCTATCATCAAATTTACCATAAGACATGTACTTATATTTTCATTTAGCTGAAATAGGTTGCCTTTGGTCTGCATGCCGGTGGCCACCAATTCACCATTCTTTCCTTTGATTCTGCAAACTCCATTCTTGAATTCTAGAGTGAGGCCACTGTCATTTAGCTGGGCAACACTCAGAAGGTTGTGTCTAAGACCATCAACCCAATGCACATTGTCAGCACTACTCTTTCCATTCAGAGAGATGGACCCTCTACCTTTGACCATGCATGGTGCATCATTGCCAAAGCGAACCACACCACCATCATACTCCTCCAAGGATAGAAACTTGATCCGGTCACCAATCATATGGTGAGAACAGCCACTGTTAATGATCCATTCATTGGAATTATCAAACCGGGAGACAAGAGCCTTCTTGACTGACACATCTTCCTTAACAGCAACAAACACAATATCTTTAATTTCTTCATCCTCTGATTCTTCATCTGTGACACCTTCATCAACTGCCACAAAACAGTTTCTTCGGTTTCCTAGTTTGAATTTCTTGAACCTTTCCGGTTTGTCCTTGTTGTCGCCATTAGCACAGTTTATAGCAATATGTCCTATCCGGTTACAAGAAAAGTATTTCAAAGGTAACTTGCCTCTATATTTGTTGGTTCCTTTAGGAAGATTCCTGGAAAGGAGAGCTTCAAATGGCATCAGAATCTCCTCATCATCCATTTCTCTACCCTATCTTGGTTCACCACTATTGCTAGCTTCTTTTCCTTTTCTGGATGGTACTGCAGAAGCTTTAAAAGTTGATTCAATCTTTTGAACATTGTCATCGAAACTATTTAGCTCATAGGTTGTCAACTTTGCAATGATGGAGTCTAGGGATACCTTAGTCTTTTCTATTGATCTTAGCTCTTGAATAGTAGCAACCCTTATTTCATAGACTGGCAATAGGGATCTCAGGACTTTGCTTACCATAGTGGAATCTTATATTTTACCACCTGCACTCTTGATATCTCCAACAACTATTTTGATTCTTATTCCATATTGTTGAATGGTCTCACCTTCAACCATCCGCATATCTTCAGAATTCCCTCTAAGGCTTTCTTCCTTAGCCTGTTTTACATGCTCATCACCGTCATAGATATTTTCAAGAGTATCCCATACCTCTTTGGGATTTACCTTATCCTGAACATAAATAAACTCAATGTCAGATAAACTACTAATTAGGGCTTCCATGACTTGCCCATTCTCCTGCATCTCTCTTTTGGTCATCGGTAAGGGTACCGATAGGAGCAACATAGGCAGTCTCAACATAGCTCCAGTGTTGAGCACCCATGCTTCTGATGTATATCTTCATTCTGTCTTTCCATATACTAAAATTTTCTTTGTTAAAATTTGGACCTTCCCTCTTCATCATTAGACTAGGATCTTTACCTCAAGCAGTTAAGCTTATAGCATAGAGGACCTGGAGGACGCTCTGATACCAGTTGATAACTCAATGATGAACGGATAGTACTAACCCGGTATTGAGAGGGGGGGGGGTGAATCAGTACAGACAGAAATACAGTCCTAAACCGGTTTGACAACAGACACTTGAAATGACTGGCAAACAGTGACACCGGTTTGTAACAGATGCAACCGGTAAAGCTAAGAATGACTGAGACAAGCATTAACCGGTTACTCACTTAGATTTTCACTCAACTCAAGACTACACTACCATTTCACCCTTATGCATAAACAGGTAATCTATCATCAGATCATAATAACAACTACTTCAACATGTTTTATTGACAGGCATAAAACACAGAACCATCATATGCTTGATAGACAATAGGAAAGCATCACAAGATAAAAGCATCACACATGACACACATATTTTTCACATGGAAACCCAACTGGGAAAAACCACGGTGGGGATGAATACCCACAAGATATTTTTGAACTCTTTAGAAGTCTTCTCTGTTAGGAGCCTTGTCTAGTTAGAGACATTACAATAGGTTCTGCTAGGAACCGATCTTGTTAGGGATCACCCGGTTAAGGGATGGCTAGAATACCCGGTTAAGGGTTAAACCCTATTAAAGTTTACCTTGTTAGAAGATTTCAAGAACTCAATAGCTAAAGGATTTTGAACTCAATAGCTTTGAATTACCCTATTAAAGGATTTACAACAAGTCGGTTAAGGCTACCTTGTTAAGGGATTTTCCAACTGTTGAGGTGGTTAGAGATCAACAGGTATTACAATGATCTGGTAACAATACTCAATGCCAATGTAGATCCCTTCAAGCTCCTCTTCACCTTCTGCACTTACACTCTACAGGTATCACTTCTCTACTTTGGGTTTGGCAAGAATCACATATCCCTTCTCTTGGATACACAAACACAACTTTTGCCAACAACCTCAGAAAGAGACACAACATCGACCTTATAGGAAAACAGATAGGTCGGTAGCATAAACCCTAAACCCTAAACCTATTAGGTTAAGGAATTCAAACAATTCAATCCTGACCGTTGAGCACACTGCATTAAATGTAGTAATTCTTGATCCAATCTCAAGACATTCTCCATCGTCCATTTCCATCAATTTTATGGCGACTAATAACCCATCACACGTTATCACCATTTTACAAACTTCTCACATTCCCGAGGTAGATAGGAACAATCTCCTTCATGCAAGATCCTTCACGCGCACAAGGCTTACGTGGCAACATGATCTGTTCTTTGTTACCATGCTAACTCATCACACAAAGTCACCGCTTGAGCCACACAACCTTGAAGTACTTAAACTGGAAACCCTGAAGTTGAGACTACCAACTGGTAGTCATACAATACTTCCATGAGCTGGTTCACATAACTATATGTCGGTTCATCATGAACAAACACACCGCTTCACTTTGGCAAAAATGTCGGTTCACAGTGTTCTACCAGTTCTCTCATATGCCGGTTCTCACTTCTTCAGCATATTGACATCGATGACAACATAAAATGTCATGCTTCACTTTGGCACAAATGCCAGTTCACAGTGTTCTACCGGTTCTCTCATATGCTGGTTCTCACTTCTTCAGCATATTGACATCAATGACAACATACAATGTCATTATATCCTCATACCGGTTCACATAATGCCAACAAAGACACCAATCTTGATTCAGAGGTGTTATATACTATGAACATTGATACACACGAAGTAAACATTGCGGTTGATAGGGAAACCGCTGAGAAGAAAGATGTGGAAACTGAGCCACCAACAGAGAACATTGATGTAGAGTCACATGATGCGGATACAATTGGAAATGTTGAGATTGGGGTTGAAACACACACCGAACAATCAATTGATCCCCTGGATACTGGAAAGACAGATACCACTGATGAACACACTGAAAAACCTACTGAGGTAGAAGTGGATAGTTCAGAGGTACACACAGAGAAACTGGTAGATAACACTAAGACACAATTAGAGAAACCGACAGTGGAAAGCTCAGGGAAACCGATAGAGGTACCTTCTGAGAAGCATGAAGGGAAAAAGGTTGAGATAGAGACAGTGCCACCGACAACAGTTGAGAAACCCAAACCTTTTCTAGTAGAAATGCAGACTCAAACTAACCTACCAGAGGTCAACATAAGCAAAGAGGTTACTCACACCAGTAGATTGCAAATAGTTAAGGCAATTGGATAGTCATCTAGTTCCTCCTTAACAGAATTCAGATCGACAAATGTAACAGAGGTATTATTAGATTCGATTAAGAAAATTACTGATTGCAATGCATTGGCCTATAAGGCTATAAATGATACCATCACCATTCTTAAAATGATTGCACCCAAGTACAATGTAGACAATAAAGATTCTTTGAGTCAATTAGACACATTCTCTAAGTATGTCACTGACAATATACTGACTGTGGAACAGATAAATGAAGAGACATTTAAAGAGAAAATGGACAAAGAAAAGGAGAAATTCTTTGATGAGACAATAAAGAAGTGCACGGAACACATTGACACCCTCTTACCAGCACTTAGCACTACAATAATGGAATTTAAGGAACTGTACAGAGACACCTGCAAGACTAGTCTTCTAACAGTGGATATTGACAAGGAAATCAGCAAAGTACAAAAAGAAATAAATGATATAGCTGATAATATCATTGGTTCATCAGAACCAATATCAGTTATAGAACAAGAGATAGTTGGATTTGAGGAGAAACTTGAGAAATTGGAGAAGGAGAAGGAAAGAATAAAAGGCAAGGCAAAAGAGCTAAAATGTAGACTTGGTCCAAAGCTTGATAACCTCATCTCTTTGAGAAAAGAGATTTCTGAGGCACTTATTCCAGGACTTAAGACACCGGAAGAGCAAATGCACATACTCACAGGTACCATCCAAAGGATAGAGGCAACATTGAAGGATAGTGAAAGGTTCACTAACAACTTAAATTTGGCACTAGCAGATCTATATCAGATTGGAACCAACCGCTTACAAAGATCCAGCTGAGAACTATACTTAGTCGACATTTCTGACAACCTTTGTCATTGATGTCAAAGGGGGAATAGTGGAGATGAGAAAAATGAAAGAAGAGATCATCTACTTAGGGGGAGCACACAATTTTGGAACAGACAGTTTTGGTAAGTTTTTTTTGACAACACATTTTGGATACAATTTTGACTTTTTCTCATGAGTGTTGCCATCAATGCCAAAGGGGGAGATTGTTGGCAAATGCACACTCCAATGAGAAATTTTAGGTGATCGAAGGTATTGTCATTTATGGCAACCTTTCAATCCTATGACACCGGCAGACACCGGCATTGACAGACTCTACACCGGCAGATAGTTTATCGGCAGCGGCAAAAATGATTATCGACTATCCGACAAGGCGAATTGTAATAGGACTCATATATAAGTATGAGATCTTGTAGATCATTTAGGATATGTGGATATGGTCAAATTACTGCAGAAGTATTATGCGAATATTAAGGCAGATTTTGGAGTAAGGTTTATGGTTATTTTGTGAGCTTAAACTGGTATTGAACCTGGCATAGAAGATGTTGAACCGAAGTAGTACATGATATTGGATTTGCATAATCCATTTCGTAACTCAGTGAGACTTCCCTTTTTGTAATTAAGAAGTGAGCTTTAGGCAGTTGGCCTTCCTGCATGTGCAGGCCCCTATTGTAAGTAATATTCATTTATTGGCTAGTGAGTGAATATTGTGGGTCCCAAATCCCACCAAGGTTTTTCCCACACCGGGTTTCCTCGTTAAAAATATTGTGTTATGGTGTGCTTTCTATGTTGTGGTTATTGTTCTTATTTACTGCATTAATCCCGGTTTACCGGTACACTGTTTTGGAATGCAATTTGTTTAATAAGATTAGAAAATCTGTAAACCAACAAGATACTGATTCACCCCGCCCCCCCTCTCAGTATATTTGGGAATCCTAACATTTAGATGACCAAAAGTGATCTAAAATGTGCTATTACTAATGTTAGTAAAGTGTTTTGATGTTTTGGTTAAATGGTATGTGAGTTTCAGATCTGTTACACTGTTATATTGTTATTCTAGTCAAGTGGTAAACTTGACAATGCAGTTGCATTTATTGGTACAGTGTCTAAACCGGTTAGTTCAGTGATTGATTTATGAGTTGGGTTTAGGTTTGGTGAAAATTTAGTTTTTTTTCTATCTAGTGATTCACCCCCCCCTATCAGTAGTTGATTGGATCCCTATTGATTCATCATATCATCACTTAAGGCACAAATGATCTTTCGAGGGGGAATTATCATATCAGTTTCATATTGACATTGGTTCTATCATCGAATTTCATATCGACACAATTTTCATATCTAGGGCATCATATCGACATTTTGGACAAGCGACATCATATCAAAATTTTGATGGCAAATTGAGCATTTTTCTTTAAATCAACATGTGGTCACACGTTACTTCAAAGAGGGGCAAAACATAGACACCTAAATCTTGCACAACTAATTAAATGAATTTATATTTGTTTAATTACCCTAATCCGCCTATTGACTAAACTAAGGTTTAATCAATATCCTTTTCTTCTAATCAACCATTAATCAAATTAAAGATTTAATTAATTCCCCCTTTCTTCTATCTAAGCCATTTTAATTAAATTCAACATTTAATTAAATATCCCCTTTTAGCCATTTTAATTAAATTCAACATTTAATTAAATATCCCCTTCTAGCCATTTTAATTAAATACAACAGTTAATTAAATATCCCCTTCTAGCCATTTTAATCAAATTCAACATTTAATTAAAATCCCTTTTCCATTTTAATTAAATTCAATATTTAATTAAATTCCCCTTTCCATTTTAATTAAATTCAACATTTAATTAAAAATCCCTATTTCCCTCACCCCACTTGCATTTTACAACATATGCAAGTTGCATCTCCTTTTGGCTAAAATAAATCTTTTATTTTATCTAAAAAATCTTATTTTCCTCCACCCACTTTTATTTTCCTACAAATGCAAGTTGCACCACAATTTTAAATAAATAAATTATTTATTTGAAATCCTATTTATCCCCACCCACTTGAAACCTTTAATGGCTTCCCTTAAAGTCTTTAAGCCTTTAATGTCTTCCTTCTAGAGTCTTCTCAAACCTTTAATGTTTTCCCTTAAAGTCTTCTTAAGCCTTTAATGGTTTCACTCAAATTCTTCAAGCATTTAATGCTTAATCCTCCTTTTTCTCATTTAAATAAATTAAGATTTATTTAAATAAAATCCAAAATTCACATTCACATTTAAATAAATTAATATTTATTTAAATATCTATCCAAATGCAAGTTGCATTCATTTTAGTTGAAATAAATCTTTTTATTTTAATTAAAAATTTCTATTTCTCCCACTTGCATTCTCTTACATTTTCCATTAACTTCCTAAGCATTCTTTTAGAACCTCTCAAAACCCACTTAATTAGTCTAATTCTTCTATCATGGTCACATCCCTAAATTTTGGGGAAGTCACTTCTAATTTTGGAAGAAAGTCTTCTAAATGCATTTAAAGTTTTATCTTTTCAACAATATAACCTCCAAGGTCTCCAAAGAGTTTGTAATGCTCTTACAAACTTCACATTTTCAACAAATTGAGCTTTGCACAAGATTTTGTCCATTGGACAATATCTTTATTCATTGGATAAAAGATTTATTCCATGAATTTGCCCACATGGGATTAACCATTAAGTCTTCTATAACATTTAATGCCTCCTCCCTCTCCTCTCAAGCAATATCAATCTTGTGCATCTAAATTATAGTCATTTTGCAGGTTAAGGAGCTCAGCTTGTCATCTTCAAGCATTCAAGCCATCTTCAAGCATCCAAGTCATTTAGAATTAGCATTAGCGTTTTAGCTTCATTTTAACATATCATCTAGTTAATTGCATATCATCTGATAGTATTTTATACTCATCTAGTTTAATTAACTCATCTAGCATCATCTAATCTTCATTTTGGAATACATTTAACATCTTAATCATCTAGTCTTGCATCTTGCATCCTATCTTCATCCATCATCTCATCTTAGCTAAGATCTTAGTTGCATCCATTTTGATCTTAGCACATCACTAAAATCTCATTCTTTAGGTTGTCGTCAAAGAGATCAAGTGCTCTTCCAAGTGAGGGCCACCTTGAATCTTGAATATCTTTAGAGATGGAGGACAATGAGGTGATTTTAGGAGTTTTAAATCCACTAACTTGTTTATGATTTCTAACTCTAATGTAGTGCTTCATTGGTGTGTTTGAAGTGTTTTTCTTCTTGCAGGTTGAAGACCATATTTTTGGCATACAATTTCTATAAATGCCCTTTTTAGTGTTCAAATCACATTATGATAAAGTGAAATCTCATTGACCATGCTCTTCTCTGGCTGGAAGTTAGAAATAGTTTTGGATGGTAGTATGATTAGGAGTTATGAGAATTCTATCATTAGAAGTTTTAATTTCCCTAGTATCTAGGTTGTAGTGGTTGATACATTCAAACGCTATTTTCACATTGGACATGTTGGGATCTAAGAACACTGAGAGGGAGGGTGAATTAGTGTTCTGCCAGAATGAACAATTTTTAACTTCCTAAACCATGCATGTATGTATCGGTAAACAAATAAGAATATAACAAGAAGCAAATAAACCATCCACATAAATGAACACCATAACACACATGATTTATACGTGGAAAATCTCAATGAGGAAAAACCACGGTGGGATTTTTGACCCACAATATTAGTTCACTAACCATATGAAAAGATATTACATATAATAGGGGTTCGCACTTGTAGGAAGGCACACTGCCTAGAGCATACTACTCATCACTAAGGAGCCTCATTGACTACAAGCTTTCTGCCAAAGTAAATTACTGAAAATGAACTTAGGAATGCATCTGCTATGCTAGATAGAGTTCTGGTTCTGGTTCTGGTTCTGCTCTGTACCGGTTCACCAACTTGAACTATTACCAGTATTACTTCTCCTCCAAGAATGCTTTCCAAGCTATCTGTAGATCATATAATGTTCACATACAAAATGATCTCCATACATATATTTTGCATCTCACAGTTCTGCTATATTCTCCTATATCCACACATATCACATGTCTCGCTTACTTTCTTATTTCATCACATGTATATTTAAAAATAACCTAGCAAGTATTTATTACAAATGATATGCCTTATGTTGGCTTACAATGCATTTACAAAAGATATTCAATGTCGGCCTCGACAATAATTACAAAATGATTTACAAAATAAATCTTCCTTGATGTTGGCTTCCTTGAAGTATTGGTGTCAATGTTGGTGTCGGTGCCGGTGCTGGTGTAGGTGTGAATGCTTCCAATGCTGGTATATATAGGTATATGCTTCCTAGTGTCGGTTTGTGACTTCCATCTGTTAGGACCCGGAGGCAACTGAGAGGGGGGGTGAATCAGTTGTCTATTAATTTCAACCCAAATATAACTTAATCAAACTTGATGCATAATATCGGTAAACCAAACTTAATGTCGATTGACAGTTTAACAGTTAATAACAATATCGATAAAGTTTAATGCATGAAACAGAAAGACAAGTAACATCCACAACACATAACACAGATATTTGTACGTGGAAACCCTGTAAGGGGGAAAACCACGGTGGGAAACCTTACCCACAATTAGATGATACTATTGCAGATAGTATGTGTGTACAAATGGGGTCTGCACATGCGAAAAGGCCAACTGCCTAGAGCTCACTGCTCAATCACAAAATGAGAGTCATACTGACTACAATTGGATGGTTAGATCCAATGATAATGTACTGCTCAAAATAGCATCTTCATATGTTGGATTCAGTACCGGTTAAGCTATGATTATCTCCTTCATACCTTCCTTGAATCTTCAAATGATGTTTGCGTGTATAGCTCTTCTTATATTCGCATATACTGAAATACCTTATTACATTCCTTATCTTATATCAATCTCACAAATGAGATCTTACATATATACCAAAACCTAAGATCAAATGTGTAGGTCAGCTCACTAAGAATATTACAATAAAATCAATTACAAATAAATCAATATATGATGCATCATGTCAGCTCAATGCATTTACAATAATAACCAATAAACAAATCATCTCCATAACTTGTTGTGTTGATCTGGAATAGATAACACTTGTCGGTCCATAACCTAGACCAATTTGTCGGTAACAACAAATATACAAACTCAATTAGACCAATAACCAAATCACTGAAACAAGTGTCTAAACAATATCTTTGACATAACCAAGTAGTCACCAGATGATAACAGATCATCCTCAGTGCCGGTGAACAATATAACCTGTCGGTGAACCAGATACCGGTGATTGTGCATAAGTCACTGAACATGTCGGTGAACATAACCAAAGATCTCCAGTGTTGATAAGTGTTGACAAGTGTTGACATCAATGACAAAACTAGTGCAACACATCCATAATACCACCAATCTCCCCCTTTGGCATTTATGGCAACACAAGATGGAAAAACCATCTAAGTGCCAAAGCAGAAGTGCCAAAAACCAAAAACCAACAATCTCCCAAAGAGATCAATTACAAGAAATCAAAATATAGAATATATCTCTCCACCTAGGAATAATCTCTCCCAAAAGATAATGTGTTTTTCCATAGATATCTCTCCCCATTTGACATCAAATGCCAAAGCAATACACAAACTAGATACAACCAATTCATAATACCAACACCATCAGATCTTGTTCCCATCAATGACAACAAAATGAATCCAATGAGTGTCAATTGCCAACAATCTCCCCCTTTGGCATTGATGGCAACACTCATGTGAAAAATGGATTCCCGGCCGGTGTGCTCACTCTGAGCAATACATTCCATATAGTCCATCCGATAATATTTTCTTTGATATTTTTCACATATGTACATACTCCCCCTTTGACATTAATGCCAAAGACAGGTGAAAAAAAAAGAATGAAAGAATATTGTTAGTTTCACCCGAGCTCAGTCATCTTCAGGATTTCTGGGTATGCCTTTCATAGCAACTGAAGATATGTGTCTTGATCTGATATGAAAGTATCAGATACCGATGCAAGTCCACTGAGTAAGTGGGCAAGTGATTCCTTGTGCTAGGTATCTACCGAAGTGGGTTTTACTAGCACATCCATGCATTATTTTTTGTGAACGCCCAATGAATCAAGTCTACAGCTTACCAATCCTCTTAAATTTCTTGCTCTCCTTATTATTTTATCTTTCTCCTTCTGAAAAGAAAAAAACTTGGTTCTCCAAGGAAAAAATTTGTCCATCAATAGATGTAGTTAGTGCAGTCAGTCCATCAAAAGAGTTAGCAATATTAGCCATTTTAACATATAACTCCTTCAATCTGCTATCTACATTAGCTATAAGACTTCCCAAATTGCAACATGTTGGCATTATGTGAACCGGTATGAG
Source organism: Cryptomeria japonica (assembly GCF_030272615.1). Lineage (NCBI taxonomy): Eukaryota > Viridiplantae > Streptophyta > Pinopsida > Cupressales > Cupressaceae > Cryptomeria > Cryptomeria japonica. The sequence continues at coordinate 50,657,466 of NC_081405.1, forward strand.
GACATAATGACATTGTATGTTGTCATTGATGTCAACATGCTGAAGAAGTCAGAACCGGCATATGAGAGAACTGGTAGAACACTGTGAATCAACATTTGTGCCAAAGTGAAGCAGTGTGTTTGTTCATGATGAACCGGCATATAGTTATGAGAACCAGCACATGGAAGTATTGTATGACTACCAGTTGGTAGTCTCAACTTCAGGGTTTCTGATTTAAGTGCTTCAAACCTGTGTGACTCAACCGGTGACTTTGTGTGATGAGTTAGCATGGTAACAAAGAACAGATCGTGTTGCCACGTAAGCCTTGTGCGCGTGAAGGATCTTGCATGAAGGAGATTGTTCCTATCTACCTCGGGAATGTGAGAAGTCTGTAAAATGGTGATAAAGTGTGATGGGTTAACAGTCGCCATAAAATTGATGGAAATGGACGATGGAGAATGTCTTGAGATTGAGTCAAGAACTGCTACATTTAATGCAGTGTGCTCAATAGTCAGGATTGAACCATTTGAATTCCTTAACCTAACAGGTTTAGGGTTTAGGGTTTATGCTACCGACCTTTCTGTTTTCCTATAAGGTCGATGTTGTGTTTCTTTCTGAGGTTGTTGGCAAAAGTTGTGTGTGTGTATCCAAGAGAAGTGATACGTGATTCTTGCCAGACCAAAAGGAGAGAAGTGATGCCTGTAGAGTGTAAGTGCAGAAGGTGAAGAGGAGCTTGAGCGGATCTGCATTGGCATTGAGTGCTATTACCAGATCATTGTAATACCTGTTGATCTCTAACCACCTCAACAGTTGGAAAATCCCTTAACAAGGTAGCCTTAACCAGCTTGTTGTAAATCCTTTGACAGGGTAATTCAAATCTATTGAGTATGAAATCCTTTAGCTATTGAGTTCTTGAAATCCTCTAACAAGGTAACCTTTAACAGGGTTTAACCCTTAACTGGGTATTCTAGCCATCCCTTAACCAGGTGATCCCTAACAGGATCAGTTCCTAGCAGAACCTATTGTAATGTCTCTAACCGGACAAGGCTCCTAACAGAGCGGACTTCTAAAGAGTTCAAAAACAGCTTGTGGGTATTCATCCCCATCGTGGTTTTTCCCAGTTGGGTTTCCATGTGAAAAATATGTGTGTCATGTGTGATGCTTTTATCTTGTGATGCTTTCCTATTGTCTGTCAAGCATATGATGGTTATGTGTTTTATGCTTGTCAATAAAACATGTTGAACTAGTTGTTATTATGATCTGATGATAGATTACCTATTTATGCATAAGGGTGAAATGGTAGTGTAGTCTTGAGTTGAGTGAAAATCTAAGTGAGTAACCGGTTAATACTTGTCTCAGTCATTCTTAGCTTTACTGGTTGCACTCTGTTTCAAACCGATGTCACTGTTTGCCAGTCATTTCAAGTGTCTGCTGTCAAACCGGTTTAGGACTGTATTTTTGTCTGTACTAATTCCCCCCCCCCTCTCAGTATCGGGTTAGTACTATACGTTCATCATTGAGTTATCAATTGGTATCAGAGCATCCCCTAGGTCCACTGTGCTATAAGCTTAACCGATTGAGGTAAAGATCCTAGTCTAATGATGAAGAGGGAAGGTCCAAAATTTAACAAAGAAAAGTTCAGTATATGGAAAGACAAAATTTAGATATACATCAAAAGCATGGGTGCTCAACACTGGAGCTATGTTGAGACTGCTTATGTTTCTCCTACCGGTACTTGCACCGATGACCAAAAGAGAGAGATGCAGGAGAATGGGCAAGTTATGGAAGCCCTAATTAGTAGTTTATCTGACATTGAGTTTATTAATGTTCAGGATAAGGTAAATCCCAAATAGGTATGGGATACTCTTGAAAATATCTATGGCAGTGATGAGCATGTAAAATAGGCTAAGGAAGAAAGCCTTAGAGGGAAGTTTGAAGATATGCGAATGGTTGAAGGTGAGACCATTCAACAGTATGGAATAAGAATCAAAACCGTTGTTGGAGATATCAAGAGTGCAGGTGGTAAAATAGAAGATTCTAGTGTGGTAAGCAAAGTCCTAAGGTCCCTATTGCCGGTCTATGCAATAAGGGTTGCTGCTATTCAGGAGCTAAGATAAATAGACAAGACTAAGGTATCCCTAGACTCCATCATTGCAAAGTTGACAGCCTCTGAGCTAAATAGTTTTGATGGCAGTGTTCAAAAGACTGAATCAACTTTTAAAGCTTCTGCAGTACCATCCAAAAAAGGAAAAGAAGCTAGCACTAGTGGTGAACCAAGACAGGGTAGAGAAATGGATGATGAGGAGATTCTGATGGCATTTGAAGCTCTCCTTTCTAGGAAACTTCCTAAAGGAACTGGCAAATACAAAGGTAAGCTACCTTTGAAATGCTTTTCTTGTAACTGGATAGGACATATTGCTGTAAACTGTCCTAATGGCGACAACAAGGACAAACCAGAAAGGTTCAAGAAATTCAAAGGAGGAAACCAGAGAAACTATTTTGTGGCAGTTGATGAAGGTGTCACAGATGAAGAATCAGAGGATGAAGAAAATGAAGATATTGTGTTTGTTGTTGTCAAAGAAGATGTGTCAGACAAGAAGGCTCTTGTCTCCCGGATTGATAATTCCAATGAGTGGATCATTGACAGTGGTTGTTCTCACCATATGACTAGTGACTGGAGCAAGTTTCTATACTTGGAGGAGTATGATGGTGGTGTGGTTCACTTTGGCAATGATGCACCATGCATGGTCAAAGGCAGAGGATCTATCTCTCTGAATGGAAAGAGTAGTGCTGACAATGTTTATTGGGTTGATGGTCTTAGACACAACCTTTTGAGTGTTGCCCAACTGAATGACAGTGGCCTAACTCTAGAATTCAAGAATGGAGTTTGCAGAATCAAAGGAAAGAATGGTGAATTGGTGGCCACCGACATGCAGACCAAAGGTAACCTATTTCAGCTGAATGCAAATATAAGCACATGTCTTATGGCTAAATTTGATGATAGCTGGATATGGCATAGGAGACTCTTCCATGTAAACTTTGATAACATTGTGAAGGCTAGTAAGATCAAGGCAGTTATAGGGTTGCCAATGCTAAGAAAACAAGATAATACCTTGTGCAGAGAGTGTCAATTGGGGAAAATATCTTCCTCAACCTTTAAAGGTAAATCTTTCACTGCTGACAACTTGCTTGACCTTGTGCATACTGATTTGTGTGGTCTTATGAAAACTAGAAGTGTGCAGGGTGATAAGTACTTCATGATTCTCACTGATGACTTCTTAAGAATGATGTGGGTCACATTCTTGAAAGACAAGTCTGAAGCCTTTGTAAAGTTCAAAGCTTTCAGAGCATTAGTGGAGAAGGAAAGTGGTAAAAGGATCAAGTGCCTGAGAACTGATCAAGGAGGGGAATTCACTTCCGGTGAATTCAACAAGTACTGTGAAGAACATGGCATCAAGAGGCAATTGTCTGCCCCCAAGACTCCACAGCAGAATGGCCTAGCAGAGAGGAATAATCGGACTGTGGTTGAAGCAGCTAGAACCATGTTGATTCAAGGAAAGGTAGCTCACACCTTTTGGAGAGAAGCGGTGAGCACTGCAATCTACACAATGAACCGGGTACTCATCAAGAAAGGTAAGGATAAAAATATTTATGAGTATTGGACCGGTAAGACACCCGTGGTTAGCTACTTTAGAGTGTTTGGTAGCAAATGTTACATCAAGAGAAGTGAACACCAGAGCAAATTTGATGCGAAATGTGATGAGGGAATATTCATAAGATATTCCACCAAGAGCAAAGATCTCAAGTGTTTCAACAATAGGACTCAAAGAATTATGGAAAGCATCAATGTAAGAGTTGATGAAACCTTTGAGAAAACTGAGGAAACCGGTAGTGAGTAAGTGGTAAACAAACTAGTTGCAACCTTCTAGGAACCGGTTGACAGCCAACCGAGTAACAGTAACAATGTTCCTACATCGGCAAATGTAGATGTTGATACTGATGGAGATGAGGATGAAGAAGAAAAGCAAGAGGAATCTATCAACACCATTCCTCGATATGTCAAGATGAAGCATGATCCTAAGCAAATCATAGGAGATAAGGATGCAGGAATCCTTACAAGAAGAAAGGTCAGAGAAAACTCATGTATGATCTCTGAATTTGAGCCTAAATCATTCAAAGAGGCACATAAGGATGAAGACTGGATCAAGGCAATGGAAGAGGAACTTGACCAGATAGAGAAAAATGGTACATGGTCTTTGGTACCGAGACCAGAGCACAAAAATATCATTGGTACTAAATGGTTTTTCAGAAATAAGCTGAATGAGGATAGCATAGTGATTAGGAACAAAGCTAGATTAGTGTGCAAAGGATATGATCAAGAAGAAGGAGAAGACTATGGAGAAACCTTTGCTCCCGTAGCCAGATTGGAAGGAGTTTGTATGCTTCTTGCATATGCAGCTTCTAAAGGTTTCAAAGTATATCAAATGGATGGTAAAATCTGCATTCCTAAATGGTGTACTTGAAGAAGAGGTGTATATTGAGCAACCAAATGGGTTTGCCCTATCCAAAGACAGTGACATGGTATGTAGGCTACATAAAGCCTTATATGGACTAAAGCAGGCACCTAGAGCATGGTATGAATGTCTGCATTCTCATCTTGTGAAGATTGGATTTGAGAGAACAAGTGAATATAGTAATATCTACTTGAAGTCTGAAGGAGATCAGATCCTAATCTGTGAGGTATTTGTTGATGGCATTATCTTTGGTGGAGATGACAAGATGAGTCATGAGTTTGCAGATGAGATGAAGAAAGAGTTTGAAATATCACTCATAGGGGAGATTAAATTCTTCATTGGACTGCAGATCCAGCAGATGAAGGATGGAATCTTTATAACTCAGTCCAAGTATGTCAAAGAGGTGTTGAAGACCTTTGGCATGGAAGATAGCAAACTAGTTGGTACTCCGATGGTGACCGATTGTAAACTATCTAAAGAAGATGACGCAGAATTGGTTGATGAGAAGGAATACCAATCAATGATTGGTAAGTTGCATTATGTAGTGCATAGTAGACCGGATATTGCACATGCAGTTGGCATTACTACAAGATTCCAGAAAAGCCCAAGAGAATCTCACTTGGTTGCAATCAAGCGGATTCTTAGGTATCTGAAGGGAACTGTTGACTATGTATTGTGGTATCCTTATAGCAAGAATTTCAACTTGAAAGTATACACAAATGCTGATTGGGCAGGCAATATAGATGACCAGAAAAGAACAACCGGTGGTGCATTCTTTCTTGGTGGTAGATTGGTCTCATGGATGAGTAAGAAGCAGAGTTGTATCTCTCAGTCGACAGCGGAAGCAGAGTATGTTGCAGCTTTCATGAACTGCACTCAGACAATCTAGATGAAGCATGTATTAAATGGCTTCAAAGTTTTTGTATCTGATCCGGTAAGTATATTTTGTGATAACACAAGTGCTATCAATATCTCAAAGAATCTAGTTTTACACTCTAGAACCAAGAATTTTGAACTTAAGTATCATTTCCTAAGGGAAAAGGTTCAGAACAAAGAGATTGCATTGGAACATGTTTCCAGTTAGGAGCAATTAGCAGATATATTCACCAAGCCTCTCCCAAAGGCTACATTTATGTACTTAAGAGGTGAATTAGGGGTGCTGCCCCTTCAGGAGGTAAACTAAAGATATATGCTCCACATCAATTAGGTATTGCATAGTCAAATTTTTCTTTAGGATTGATGTGTTGAAGGATGCTACTCCTCAAGGGGAGCAACATATTGGAACAGGGAAGCTTGTGCCTCCACTTTGGCATTGTTGTCAAAGGGGGAGAAGATATGAAGTGGAGAAGATATCTTTGTTTATTGCCATCAATGCCAAAGGGGGAGATTGTTGGCATTATGTGAACCGGTATGAGGACATAATGATATTGTATGTTGTCATTGATGTCAATATGTTGAAGAAGTGAGAACTGGCATATGAGAGAACCGGTAGAACACTGTGAACTGGCATTTGTGCCAAAGTGAAGCGGTGAGTTTGTTCATGATGAACCAGCATATAGTTATGAGAACTAGCACGTGGAAGTATTGTATGACTACCGGTTGGTAGTCTCAACTTCAGGGTTTCCGGTTTAAGTGCTTCAAGCCTATGTGGCTCAACCGGTGACTTTGTGTGATGAGTTAGCATGGTAACAAAGAACAAATCCTGTTGCCACGTAAGCCTTGTGCGCATGAAGGATCTTGCATGAAGGAGATTGTTCCTATCTACCTTGGGAATGTGAGAAGTCTGTAAAACGGTGATAACGTGTGATGGGTTATCAGCCGCCATAAAATCGGTGGAAATGGACAATGGAGAATGTCTTGAGATTGGATCAAGAACTGTTGCATTTAATGTAGTGTGCTCAATGGTCAGGATTGAACCATTTGAATTCCTTAACCTAACAGGTTTAGGGTTTAGGGTTTATGCTACCGACCTATCTATTTTCCTATAAGGTCAATGTTGTGTCTCTTTCTGAGGTTGTTGGCAAAAGTTGTGTGTGTGTGTCCAAGAGAAGGGATACGTGATTCTTGCCAGACCAAAAGGAGAGAAGTGATACCTGCAGATTGTAAGTGCAGAAGGTGAAGAGGAGCTTAAGTGGATATGCATTGGCATTGAGTGTTGCTACCAGATCATTGTAATACCTGTTGATCTCTAACCACCTCAACAGTTCGAAAATCCCTTAACAGGGTAGCCTTAACCGGCTTGATGTAAATCCTTTAATAAGGTAATTCAAAGCTATTGAGTTCAAAATCCTTTAGCTATTGAGTTCTTGAAATCCTCTAACGAGGTAGCCTTCAACAGGGTTTAACCCTTAACCGGGTATTCTAGCCATCCCTTAATCGGGTGATCCCTAACAGGATCGGTTCCTAGCAGAACCTATTGTAATGTCTCTAATCGAACAAGGCTCCTAACAGAGTGGACTTCTAAAGAGTTCAAAAATAGCTTGTGTGTATTCATCCCCACCGTAGCTTTTCCCAGTTGGGTTTCCACGTGAAAAATATGTGTGTCATGTGTGATGCTTTTATCTTGTGATGCTTTGTTATTGTCTTTCAAGCATATGATGGTTCTATGTTTTATGCCTGTCAATAAAACATGTTGTACTAGTTGTTATTATGATTTGATGATAGATTACCTATTTATTCATAAGGGTGAAATGGTAGTGTAGTCTTGAGTTAAGTGAAAAGCTAAGTGAGTAACCGGTTAATTCTTGTCTCGGTCATTCTTAGCTTTATTGGTTGCACTCTATTTCAAACTGGTGTCACTATTTGCCAGTCATTTGAAGTGTCTGATGTCAAACCAGTTTAGGACTATATTTTTGTCTGTACTGATTCACCCCCCCCCCCTCTCAGTATCGGGTTAGTACTATCCGTTCATCATTTGAGTTATCACAACATACTCTATAGATATTAGTACACTGTTTTAAACAAATTTCAATTGGAATAAGCTTGTCTTCTATTTTCCTCTTCCTAGTTTCTATGAGTTGATCAAAAGCTGCTCTTTTTGTTGTAGAGAAACTGTCCAAAACTTGTCAGTTTGCAATCTGTCTCAAAGATTGAAAATTATTTGATATGTGCTTTGTTAAAGTCTTGAGCTTACTGGAAGGGATTGCTCCATCCTCAATTTGAACGTTAGGCATTATTTTGTGTAGTATAGAGAGTGATTGATCAATTAACCCTTTGTCTACAGTTGCTTCCTTTAGCAATTTCTGACTGGCCATCATCATTAATTATGTTGGACTTAACTTGGAGACTAATTTCTTCTCAACCTGAGAAGTGTCAATTGCCAAAACTCTTGTTGGTTAATCAATTTTACCTATCGATATGGACTCAGTTGATTTTACCTTGTCCATCTCAACATCTATTGCACTAGTGGCTTCCCCACTTGGTGCAATATCGGTTATTGTCGGTGGAGTATCATCCACAATGTTTCCAGTGACCTGTATATTCTCTTGTTCAAAAATTGTCTGTGCTAGTACAGACTGTACACTCTCTTTAACTGTTGGTTGTGGTTGTGCCAAAATGGGAGTTGAACTGCCCAAAATACCCTTTCCTTTTGATTTGTCAGGAATTGTGGGGGATGTTGCATTTTCAAATTCTTCTTGTGATGTGAGAAAGTCTGGATTTTTTTAGAAATAATTTTTTCCATCCCTTACTTGTCTCATTTATCACCTCATTTACTCTTCCCATCATAAGGCTTATCTATTGGTTTTTACTACTGAAAATTGTCCTATTAGCAGTGTCTATACATATTTTCATCTCTTCATTATTTACAGTACCACATTGTTCCAAAAGTGCAACTTCCTTGATTTCCCTATCCCTCCTGATAGCATCAAGTCTTCTAGCTTCAAGTCTATTGTATAGAGATAAAGGTATCTCCTTCAAAATTTCAATTAAGGATTTCTTATAGATGTTCATATATAACAAAATAGCCTATTCTAACTCATTTTGCTCATTTTCTTCAAAATCTTCATAATACTTAGATATATTCTTCAACATTCCATCTTTTATAACTTCATCAACAAGTTCAGCACAGGTCATTGATGTCTTACCTGTTTCAGTATCATCACCCTTCTGGTTTTTGCTTGTTGTTGTCGATGTGACTGGTTTCCTCTTTTGCATAGGCTTCCAGACTGGTGGCGGAGGTGCAGTAGGCTGAGTTGCCTTTCTGACAAGTCTCCTCCTAGGTTCTACCTTTTGTTGCTCTGCCAATGGTTTTACCACATTCTTCCTTTGTACCCTTCTGAAAGACAAAGGCTCATTATCCTCAGGATCAGAGTCGGAAGTGATTGGGGAAATATGAACTTGTCGATTCTTCACTTTTGCAGTTCCAACCTCTGTCAGTTTAGTAGCTTGTTTAGATTTGGAGCCCAACTGAGTGTCTATCTTGTGCAACACATCTTGTACATATGCAGACATCTTGTCTATTTTCTTTTTTCTTCTTTTCCTGTTAAAGATTGTTTTCACTTCAAGAGCCTTTTCTCCTATTGTACCAAAGTGTCATGTCTTATCATCTAATGGGGCATCTAACAACATCTTTGCATAAAGTTCAAAGATACTACCATCTACCTCATATCCAAGCTCAGTAATCCAGATTTTCCTGGGTTCAACTGCTTCCATGAGAGTTTCATCAGTTTTCACCATGAAACATATGTCAGTGGAATACTTCTCGACAATGTTCTTTGAAATTCTTTCCATTTTCTTCATGTTCTCCTGAAATGTCTTAAAATAACCCCAAAGTTTCTCATCTCTATTGGTACCAAGACCGGTGATAGCTATCTTGATCTGCATACCTACCGGTATGTCATAAGCCCAATTCTTCTTTCCTAAATCGGGTAGCTCATTTAGGAAGTAGAACATCAAACAAACAATTAAGTTTTCATATTAGAAAGTGCCTTTCTTTGTTCCTTTGATCTTAGTAAGGTTTAGCATCAATTCACTCCTCATCCATTCACTTAAGTCATAATTCACATTATTCCTTAGCATTTGATATGTGGCATGAATGCATGAACTTGCAACAGAATTTAATCAGTTGGATTGAGTTACCTTGTATCCTATGATCATGCTTGCAAACTTTATGTTTGAGTCAGTTATTGTGTTTATCCTCATTGATCTGTTATCAGGTGTAGCACCAGTGATTTTCTAAACCTCTATGTTGGAAATTTTCTTGCTAGGTTCTTGTCCAACCCTGGGTAAGCCAGTGACAACCTGAATTGCCTCCTTCGTGATCATGTAGGGTCTATCTAACCAAATAAACTCATTGTGAACCCTACTCAAAACGTATCTGATCACCTCATCCTTGAATTCCAGTATGTATAGAATACCGGTTAACCCTATATCCTCATTTGTTTTGAAATCAAGTTTGATCATTCTAGTGTCTCCCAGTATCACTGATTGATACATGCTTTTGATGTCTTCGGTGCCCAAATCTTCAAGAGTGCAGTGGATGTATGCCCTCACATCTTCAACATACATTACTCCGTTAGGAACCCTAGAAAATGCTCCCACAGAGTCTTCCTTCTTGGCAATTTCAGGAACCTCCTTAAAGAATGGTCTTAACCTATCCTTGACTTTGACAACGGTGGGATTTGTAATAACAGTAGGAGCGGAAGATCCAGATGCCATGTCAGAAAATACCTGAAAGTGAATGTTGGTGGACGATTGAGTGCTTCAGATAATTGCTCAAAATCCTCTCTCAATGCTTTGCTCGCTCTTAATTTGCCTTTGCTTCGCTCTAAATGCTTGAATTCTTGGTGAGTGAAAATGATTTCACTTACCCTCTTTTATCAACAAATAAAAAAAACCCTATTTTCCTATAATAAATGCTTCACCAACAACCCTACGGATGCCAGTTTCATAGTTATGTGTCGAGGTAACCTTTATCAATGATGAACACATATCTTCAGATCTCCTTTTAGATCTCCTTAGATCTCTTCTAGGGTAATATGCAAAATTTAGTAGTGAATTTTCCAAACCCTAAGGCTAATGCCTCAGTTACCAGTGGAATTTCCTGTTGGTGGAGGAATACTCTATTCTACCGGTGGATTTGTTGGTACAGATCCATCTCCACTTTGTTCTTCAGATTTTCTAACCCTTCTCTTGGTGTGATCTTGTTGTATTTCATCTACCTTATGCTTTCCTTTCTCATTGTCTTTATCATTATTAGCCGGTTGAGTCTTGCTTCTGCAATACTTAACAATATGACCTATTTTGCTGCATGCATAGCATGTAACATTGTTCTTTTGAATTGCTTTTACATCCGATATTATTATTTGTTGACCTACACTGATTAGCAAAATGTCCAAACTTCCCACATGCATGACATTTAATATTCATTCTACAATCTTCTGATCTATGACCATATTTCTTGCAGTTTGTGCATTGATCGGGAACAGAATTGTAATTTTGATTTGCCTTGCTTCTACATTGTTTATCCATATGCCCAAATTTATTGCAAACAAAACATTTACCATTGAATTTATAAGCATTAGATTGCCTTACCGGTTTCCTCTATTCTGATGAGTTCTACATATCGGTTGTCTGGTCTTCATTAGCAGTACTAGAGCTTTCACCTTGTACAAATCTAATTCCTCTAGAATCATCAATCTATCTTTGTCTTTTCAATAAGTCATCCAACTATGCAACACTAATCCTAAACTTCTCTTTATACTCACTTGCAGTAGCCAGATCATCTCTCAGAGTAGTTACTTGCCTTTCAAGTTCTTGTTCATTATTCTGGGAGTGTGCCAACTTAGTCCTCAACAGATTATTCTCATGAGTCAATCTTCCACATTCATCAAACTTGTTCTTTAGAGATAAAACAAGATTATCTTCCTTCTTTTTGTCCTCAATATCCTTTGATAACCTCATGGTCAGATCTTGCATTTCATTCTTCATGAGCATATTTGCTTGACTTAGTTTCTGACATTATTCCTTAAGAGCATTTTTCTCCTCATCACTCGATTGTTGCAAAAGTTCTTTTCTCTTGGCTTGAGTGGATGATAACCTTTCTTGCAAGTTAAGAACGAATTCATTTGCAGAATTCAATTCTTCTTGCAATTTCAAGTTCTTCATCCTTTGAGCATCATAATCTTCAAGAGCCATTTCAAGTTGCTTCTCCATAGCCATGTTCAAAGATTCTAGTTTCAAGATCTTCCTCAAGCTATTAAACGTCTTCTGAGTTACCAGGCTCTAATACCAATTGTTGGGATCTGAGAACACTGAGAGGGGGCGTGAATCGGTGTTCTGTCAGAATGAACAATTTTTAACTTCCTAAACCATGCATGTATGTACCAGTAAACAAATAAGCATATAACAAGAAGCAAATAAACCATCCACATAAATGAACACCATAACACACATGATTTATATGTGGAAAACCTCAATGAGGAAAAACCACGGTGGGATTTATGACCCACAATATCAGTTCACTAGCCATACAAAAAGATATTACATATAATAGGGGCTTGCACTTGCAGGAAGGCACACTGCCTAGAGAATACTGCTTATCACTAAGGAGCCTCACTGACTACAAGCTTTCTGCCAAAGTAAATTACTGAAAATGAACTCAAGAATGCATCTGCTATGCCAGTTAGAGTTACAGTTTTGGTTCTACTCTGTACCGGTTCACCGACTTAAACTATTACCGGTATTACTTCTCCTCCAAGAATGCTTTCCAAGCTAACTATAGATCATATAATGTTCGCATACAAAAATGATCTCCATACATATATTTCGCATCTCACAATTCTGCTATATTCTCCTATATCCACACATATCATATGTCTCCCTTACTTGCTTATTTCATCACATGTATATTCAAGAATAACCTAGCAGACTGAAATATATACCTATTACAAATGATATGCCTTATGTTGGCTTACAATGCATTTACAAAAGATATTCAATGGCGGCCTCGACAATAATTACAAAATGATTTACAAAATAAATCTTCCTTGATGTCAGCTTCCTTGAAGTATTGATGTCAGTGTCAGTGTCGGTGTAGGTGTGAATTCTTCCAATGTCGGTATCTACCGGCATATGCCTCCTAGTGTCGATTTGTGACTTCCATCAGATCTTGTTGCCATCAATGACAACAAAATGAATCCAATGAGTGTCAATTGCCAATAGGACAACCATTGGGAAGGCAGGCACCTCGAGCAACCCACTTTCAATCAATTTTTGAGTACTAATGGAATGTCTATTAGGGATTTCTACCCTTTTGTAGAGTTTATTCAAATCTACATACCCTAACTTGGTATCCCCATTTTTTGGTAATGAACTCTCCGGCCCATTAAAATGTTCATACCCCAAGTATTTGAATTTCATGTTTATTATTCTAGAAGGATTCCAATAGAATTTTCCTTTCATTCAAAGAATTATTCAATTCCCAATTAAAAAACCCTAACTTTGTGAGAAATGAGCTCAGTGATAGCTTCAAAAAATCGTACCTTTCCTGCAACAATGGAGACAAAGTTGGTTTTGTTGCTACCGATGTACCTCTTCTTGCTTTCTTTTTTATGCATAATTAACATTCCAAATGAGGCTTTTAGGTCAAAGAATAGGGCATTAATAATTCACTTTAGAGGCACATTCAATGCTCACCTACTTTGGCTCTTGATAATCAATGTTGTGTACTCCTCGTAGCTTGCTTTGTCAATTCGACTTCAAAATTAGCTAAGACAATCCGTCGGGCTCCACCAAGAGTTTTGGAATGAGTGCCAAAATCCAACAAGATTTTTTAATTTCTCGGCCACCCAATTTTGCTTTAGATTGCTACAAGTTTTCCATCATCATTTTCACTTGGAGAATGGATTAAGTGATTGTATTTCAAACAATGTTTTAAAACTTCGCTAGTCTCTGCCTTTATTTGTTTTCATCTTCCTTTGTTTGAGATGGAACATCGGGTTCCGATGAATTTTTCTAACTCTTCGACGACCCGCTTAATGAGGTCTAATTTAATTATGTTTGTTGACAATTTTTCTTGCTACTTTTAGCCCTAAGAGAAATTATAAGACCTTAAACCATGGGGTGACAATTTTAGGTCATATTTTCAACCCTGTCCACATATTGAAGACAAGAAAACACAACATTAACAAGGCTATGTGAGCCTTTTTCACTTCGAGCTCCACCAAACTCAGGAGGGTATTCCCAACTTACAGACTTGCACAATATCATTAACTTGCCCTTAAACAACAACTACAAGTCATTATTGGTGGATGATTCCTAGTTTTTCAAATAGTGTGTGTTCTTAATTCACCATTATCCGGTATTAACCACATTTCTTTTGGACAACTACTAAGAATAATTAAATATTCATCTCCACCCTATATTCCTGCAGATTAAGTGTATACTCCCCCTTTGTATGTAACCTCTAATCTAAACGTTCATCATAGGAATATGTTGGAGATATAAATAATTAGAACAGGAAACAAAAAGCAACATGAAAGAAACAATATTTTGCGAATGTTTTAAATTGAGTCAAGTTTTGAAGATTTCATGGACCGGTGCCTAACCCAGGGTGCAGAGTCAAACCCACATCCAAATGCAAACATCAAACAATATTTTATCTTGATTAGTGAACATTTATGACATTAATGCCTAACACTAATGCAACCCCTTGTTGTTATTACATAAATTATTCTTACAAATCCATATTGTATTCTTAAATCTAGTGTAATACATATGCAGTAATTTAATCTCTTCCTTGAAGAGAACTCACAAACAAAATTACACATTCACAAGATTTTTGCAAAGATGAATAACAAAATCCTTGATATTATTATTCACGTAAGATGGATAAATACAAAGAGACGATAATTTCTACAAAATTTCCATGATAGTTCACAAACTAATTGACATCACTAAATAAAATATTTGCATTACTCACTGTTTAAGGCTCATTCCCCTAACCTAAAAACTGTTACTACCATTTTTAGTAGAACCCCCAAAATTCTCCACCGACCAAAATCCTCGTTTTATAGCCCTGGAATTCCTTTTATAAGAGTAAGGAATGCAACAAGCTTCAGGTTGTTTACAAATGACAACTTTTCATTTGACATGTATTTGTTTTATATGCATGAAAAATAAATATTCCCGATACCAAACCTATAACAGAAAAGGACAAATAAGACAAACTATGTGCACACTAATTGTTATAAAACCATCACAGTGAAGATTAGATTACTATTCAAATCCTATTGCTTTGAGCTACACCACCATCGCATTGTTGATGACATTGGGGATGCAAGATTCTCACTAGAAGAACTACAAGAGAAATGTTGTAATCAGAACAAGGGGTCCAACTTTAGCTATCAATTTTATCTAAATAGGCTCTTTGCTAGAGCCAACTCTCCCTTATCCTCATTATTCTCCTCCCCACTCTGTTTGCCTCCTAGTCATCAGACGATGAAGGGATGAAGGTAGGTAGCTTTTGAGAGACCTTTTTCAACTGTATCTGCCTTTCAATATCCCTTTAGCTACAAAGCAGTTTACTAAAGTATTCTCCACCTAGTGTCATTGAACTTATATCTTGTAGGCACATAGTCTGTTTCTGCACATAGGCACTCCATTTCTGAAACTACTCTCAAACAAGCATAGAGGGAAATATTTATAATGATGCTTGACCAACTCATCGGTCACCGACTTAAGAAAAAACTTGACGCTCTAGATTCAAAATCTCTAAATATAGCTAGGCTTACTATACCATGCATATAAAACATTTTTTCTATTTTTTGTCCTCTCAAATGATCAAAACTTATTTGCTATGATTACTTAACTTCTAGTTCAATTCTTCCTTCAGGAATAAACCATCATCCGTACTCATGTAACTTTTCATGCCACTAAAAGTCTTCCTCGGGCTTATCACACATAAAGTCTTTTGATTATCCCCATTGGTGACAATCTTCTGTAGACGATTCATCGGGATCTTCCTATTTTACAGCCATAAAAATCGCATTCCTGACCTATCACTTTGTCAACACTCTTTGCCTATTGCCCCTCCAAATCTTGATCGTTGATCGAGAGGCATCAACGACTCTCAATGAAATTCAAACTTCCTTTGACTGAGAGGATATTTGTTAATCGAATCGGCTAGTAATCATTTGAAACCTTAACAAGTGCACAATGGTGCTTGGCTTCAAAATCACTAGCCTCTTATTTCTCTTTCTCGGACACTTGATGAAATCCAAAAGAAATTTCGATAATTTTTGCATTTTCCAGTTGGCTCTTCCCTTTGCCTTCTTGGAAGCTCGTTGAAGAAAATATAGACTCTCCACGAGTCCCAAGCTGACACGTTGGATTCTTTCACCTTCTTTACCATTCACTTGGGGACCTCTCAGCGAGTGTTGAGTTACTTCACACACCATCTGGCAACTACCCTCCTTGGGCACTCGCCAAGGCACATTGAAAGAGTTCAACGAGTTCTAAGTACATTAACTCTTGCACTCTGTGACATGACTTGGGACTCAGTAAGGGGCTATGAAACAACTCACTGAGGGCTCAAGTTACAAATACTTGGAACCCTTGCGGTGGATAACACCACTCAGGACACAGTAAAGTACTTAAAAGGGTTTCACTGAGTTGTGAGCTACCTTTCAGAATACCGCCAAGCTGCCACATCCAATAGAACTCGAAAGATCGGCAAGGCATGCAAAACATCTCAAGGCATGTTGGGGGTTATTAAAACTGAGGTCGACTTGAAAACAACTTAAAGCACAAGCACTTAAGTCATGTCCCTAGAACATCATGGGAAAGGGGCCAAATCCTAGGTGCAGGATATTTAAACATTATGAGGGGCGCAAAAGACTTAGGATAAGTCATATGTCATAGTTACTAGCTAAAGTGAAAGCGCTAGGACATGGGGCTAGTGGCAAATGATTAAAAACCCATGAGAAAACAAATTAGGCTAAGGGTGGTCGGGAAAAGAAGTCACTGAGTAGACATAAAAACCCACCAAAGGAATATTTGAATGCACTTTAAAATGAAAGCAAGGTTTAAAACCTAACCCTAAGGCATTTCATATAAGCATATGCAAGGGCACATCAATGTGCCTTATCATAATTTTCACATGTGCACCAAAAATTTCTTCTGAATTTGAGGGTGCTAACAATGTCCAAAGTAAATTATATGTTATGTTGTCTTATATTATAATTCTTGTTTGTATTAACTAGGTCATTTCTTTAAAATATTATTAAAATCTTTCATAAATAAAAAATTGATATTTTGAAAATTGAATTCCAAGTAAAATAACTAATTAGGTGATTAGGAAAAAAGTGACATTAGACAAAAGTTTTATGTCTTAATCCTCAACATGAGTGCCTACATAAATAACCTAGTGGATCAAGAAAATCAATCCTCTATGGTAAATTTCTCAAGTATTGAAAATTGTTTATCTATTTTCCAAGTTTTATGATGAATTATTAAATTTGGATCTAAAGTATTAATTTATAGTTAGTTAACATTGATAGGTTAATGGTATAGATTTTGTTGGGTAGTTAACCGATGGGTTCATATGAGAAAAGTGGTTATGAGTATTATAAGAATAAAGACCCACATAAATTTTACTAAATAATGTAATTAATATAGAATACTCAAACACAATAAACAATATGACTTTCATATTCTTTGGTTATTTGCAAATTTATTTCTTAATTTTATTTCTATATTTAAACTTTAACCTCACAATAAAGATCATAAACTAAATGGTAGAAATTTTATTTTTATTTTAAAATTAATAACACACCCCACCCAAATAATAATTTACAAGTTAAACTAAAAACTGAAAATTTGCTAGTAGATTTACAAAATGTCACAACATTCATCACCCCAATATTGAATGTTTTTTAAAAAAATAGAGAAAAATATATTCAGCTCTTTTTATGCAAATATCGAGAATGTCACAATATATTTCAAATTATTTTATTACTAATAATAATTTTAGATTTTTATGTATAAGTAAATGGGCTTCCTATAAAAAAAACATCAGACCAAATGCTTTTCTGATTTATACTCTAAATGAACAACATTGTTGGCAGGAACTTGACACGTTGTGTCTCTTGTTTACGATAGAAAATATTCAATCTACAAATGTGTTATATTAAAGATAGGGGAAAAGCACTAGTTACCGCCCATGTTCCAATAACCGTTTGCTCCTTGCATAACCAACCGCTCAATTACTAACACTAAATAAACCAAAAAAAACAATAACTAAAAGCCCATTAATAAATTTCACATGCACCAATAGTTGCCCATTTTTTAGCATTTTTGGACAATAATTGGCCCCTTTGTGCACCATTTTTGGTACCCATAGCGGGGCATTTGTGCATACAGATAAGCAATTAACTTGCATATGAAGACAAGAAGTTTTGTATTTTTGTCAAAATTTGATGTACTATTTAGAAACTGTGAGTACACGAAGTTATCTATAACAACTACTGACACACTTGATTTATTAATTACTTATAAATCCATCATTATTAAGAATTCAAATTTTCCTTTAACTATAGAAAATTACAAAACAAATATTAAATACTACCTAATTTGTTTATCTACCAAGGGTAGCAAAAATAAATTAGCTTGACTGCCACTAAATGTTATGGAGGGATTTTCAACGATGATACATTCACAATTATTATCCATAGGTACTTGATACAAAAAGCATCGATTTTATTTTTGAATGGTACACCGACAAACTGACAAGGAATTAGTTAATGTGAGGTGAAGGGTCACGCAAATGACATCTTTTGCAGCTTTTGGTATTAAAGGATCTGATTTGACCCTCTACATGCTATTTCACTTTATAGGTAGCCTACATAAATGATTTTGTTCACACAAAACTACCTAGTGACCATATTAATGTCTAAAGATTACAACAATAATTCTTGTTTCATATTGAAGTTATATAAATTGGTGAAATTGATTTAGTTTTAAGATTTTTTTTTATTAAGTATTTAATTACAAACTTGGTTTGGTTAAAGGTTTTGAAAAAAAAAAAAAATTTCATCAAATTTTTCAATATAAATGTGTTTTCATATATTTGTAAGATTTAGCTAAAGTTTTTTATTCATACATTCAATTCTTATATTTCAGAAAATTGTTTTGGTTGGTCCTCATAAAATATTCACATGAGTAATTTATCTATAGAATTGTGTTAACTAAATTTTTTCATATTTGAATTTAAGTACCGAGCACTCAAGTAGATACTATCATACTAATGGTCATTAATGGGGTGGTTATTTTGGGTCAAGTAGCTCATTACAAATCTAGCATGTTAACCTTAAGAAGAATCTTGGCACACGGATTCCAAAAAATCTTGAAAATCCATATGAACTAAAGATAGGCAATCAATACAAGAAGAGGAACCCTCCAAACCCCATAGACAAGGTTTAAACCCTTGTGAGCTTGAAGATTGTTCATGATGCAAGTATCATAAGTAATTCTTGTCTTTATGCTAAAAGTAGTTAAATAAAAGGACAACCAATTAGCAAAAGTAATAAAAATATTCGCAGGAAAGACACCCCAAGATCCAAAGCTCCAATAAGGAGAACCCCAATAGGATTCAAGAATCTAGAGAGGAATTGTATTCAACATTCACTAAACAAAGCTCCAATAAGGAGAACCCCAATAGGATTCAAGAATCTAGAGAGGCATTGTATTCAACATTCACTAAACTGTTGAAGGTATTGTTTGAATCCCATATAGAACAATCTTGATCACTTCCAGTATCAAACCTAATATTATTCCACTTGGAAGCAAATTTAGCCAAAAAATTAGTAACCTAATTTCCTTCCCTTCTAATATTGCTCCATTAAACAACATTGAAATTGTGAAGAAGGTTGTCAATGTCTTTCTTACATCCATTAAACTGTTATTGTTGGGAGTAAGAGTAAGACTTAAACTGAAATGATCAATCAAAATTGTAGAGTCAAATTCTAAAATAATATCAGAGAAATGCTTTATCTTAGCTACTAAATGTTGTAAAAATTTGTAGTGTAGATTAAGCATAGAAAATCAATAATAAAAAATACACACAAATTTACATGGAAAACTTGGTAAAATTATACTAGGAAAAAACCAAGGACAAGGATTTTTCATATTATTATTCTTGGAAAAAAATTGTTGTTACTACAACCTTCATAATGTACAGAAAAATGACTTTCCATAGCATATGACATATGAGTTGTAGAATCATACTTGAAGAAAACTTTCTAAAAATAGAAAGTGTGATTCATACAACTATATGTTGAATAGATGTCAAATTGTTATAAATAGTAAATCCAAAAAAAAATGGCTTCACTAGAAAATTCTTTTGGCATGGTAGGGGGCTACGATAATTCCCTACAACCCCTCATGGTGCAAACAAGATTAGAGAATCTTATCAAACTACCTAATCTCGCAACCTTAACATGTCTTCTAATCCATTAAATGGAAAATAATATGAAACATATCTTTGATTGTTTCATTTCTATATTTATACAACAAAATACTTCAAGAAAAATTACATACATTGAAGATTTTGATAAGAAACAAAATTCAGAAATTTTACAAGGCTTTCTAAACACCCCATGCCTTCACATCTTCAAAACTTCATGCCTTCACATGCTCATGCCTTTAATCCTCTTTTAGATTTTTTTTTCCTTCATCCTACAACTCTCATGGCTTCCTTGAACACAAACTAACACACCTACAAATTCAATTATTTTCTCATATTCTATTCCTCTCATCTTTGCAAGCTTCTTGCACTCTTCCTTATGTAATTTTCTAGAGCAACCTACAAGTTCTTTCTCCAACCTCTGTGGTGTTCATCATTTCTTCTTAACACCGATTAAAGATCACATTTTATAGAGATTAAAATATTTGTGAGGCACCCAAATCTGCTCTTTTATTTTGCTTAACTTGACCTGAAATTTCTTCAAAAATCATAGTTAAAATAGAGTGTTTGCTTCCAAAATGTGGCTTTAATGTTGTGCACTTGTAAAATGAATAAAATCATGAACCAAGCCATGCTCCTTCATAATTTGAAGGGTCATTAAATATTTTTCTAAAAAACACTAGCTTTTCCCTCTATTTAGGCACCTAATTGCCTTTGATTTTTGAAATGGAAGCCAAGTCTTCATGAATGGAGATTTTATCATTGCAACACTTCAAAAGATACTCTTGAGGCTCAAATCTACACAAAAAACAAATAAAAAATAAAAATAAAGAATAAAATATATTTTTGGTGATGTAGGATTGCTTATGAACTTGATGCTCTTGTATCACACACACAAGGTAAGAAGTTTATGAGCACAACTCACAAATGTAATTGAGTAGTGGGACTACTCTTTCAAGTTAAAGACAACTTGTAACATGCTCCTATGGTTTGATATGTGTCTGCTATTTTTCTTTTTCTTTTTCCTCCTTTTCAAACATTTACTTGGAACTCTTCCTATCTTTATTTTCCAACTTTGTTCTTCACTCTTTTCTTCATTTGTGGAAATTTTTTTATTGGGAAAAGGTTTGCATTGATGTCAAAGGTTCTAGTTAGTTCTATCATTAATGTCAAGGTATCCGAAAAGGTGCAATCATTATCATGCCTATGTTTGACCATTTTAGTTCTGGAAGGACAGTCACATGCTATGATGATGAGATGTATTGCAGAATGTTTATTATACCATATTACATCTATTACTATGGTTTAAGGTGATCCAAAAGTGTTTGTGAAATGTTATTGAGGTTTGTCTCTTAGACTTAGTGTTTACATTGAAATTTTTTTATACTTTGTATTCCATCACTATTGAGAGTTATTTCCTATGGTTTGGAACCAAAGTAAAGTTGCTCATGATGTTTTAGATTCTAAAATTTTAGGGTTTGAGCTTTAGCAAATACAAATTTAGGAGTGATAGAGTGTTACTATGCTAGTTAGCCAACTAGGTTGATTTTTCAAATTGATGTGTCAGAGGATTGTAATGTGCACCAACTGGAGGAAGTGTGTAGGTGTTAATTGGGGATAGATGTTAGGTAATGCATAGCATGTCTTTTGGAGTAACATGTGGGATTTTAGATCAAGCCTATTATACATTTTGTTGAGGAATCCTTTTGTGGCCGACTTACGGATGGATTAATTATGTCCTAGGTTGGCTTGTAAATGTAGTTATCATAGTAATGCATATACTTTGTTGATCTAAGTTCATTCCTAGATATGGAGTTGTGTGGGTATGGTGGAAAAGTTGTGGAAACTACTTATTTAATTAACGAAGATGAATTAAGATGTGCAAACCAATTTGTTGATCTCGTACACTAAGAGAGTGTTATGTAGTAGATTAGATCTGGCTAATGATTCAATCTAAGTTTTGAAGCCTCTAATAGTTCATATCTTGTTGTAATTAAGGTTGGTGCCTCAAATATGAGTTGGTGCTTAGTTCTAGGGTTAGTTGATTGCTGCCTCTTGTAGGTTAGTTCCTACAAATTTATTGTGAGGGGATTTGTGTCTCTGGTGGATTTGTGCCCAGAAATATTTGTATGTTTCTCCCTTCTAGGAGTCCAAGTATTTTTGGTATTCTCTTCTGTGGATGTGTGTTTATGTTTATCATTTGGATATATTTGTTTTAATGATAAATTAAGATCGAAATGTTGCTAATAATAATTTAGATTTGAAATTGAAATTTTGTATATATTGATTCACCTACCCTCTTAGCATATCCATGCACTTAACAATTGGTATCAAAGAAAAGTTTCTTGGAAGAAGCTTAACAACTTGAGGTAGATTTGGGATGGCACACTCAGTTTCTCAAGAAGTCTTTCTTCAAACAAAGACACATTTGTTTGATGGATCAAGGATGGAAGCCTATTTGATGGCATTAGGGTTTGATGTTTGTAAATCTATTGTGGATGGTTATGGGATTCCAAAAATTCCTCCATTAGATCAAGCTAGGAAGAGAGCATCTGAAACTAATGCAAAGGAAATAAATGTTATTTTATGTTGCCTAGCTAACTTTGAGTTTGTGAAAATAATGCATTGTGGGAGTGCAAAAGAAGTTTGGGATAAACTCTACAATGTATATGAAGGTGATAAAGTCAAAGAGGTAAAACTTTAGACCTACAGGGGATTGTTTGAAGATTTAAACATGAAGGAGGAAGAAGATATCACTACATACCTACTCCAGGTTGATGAAATTGTCAATACCATCATAGGACGGTGAAAAAGTGAAAGAATAGATGATTGTTAAAAAAGTACTTATATGATCCCTTCTCCCTAAGTTTGATTCAAAAAAATTTATAATAGAAGAAGCCATAAATCTGAATAGTTTGACTATGGTTGAGCTACATGGGAAATTAAATGCATATGAGATGAGAATTGTAAATGACAAAATTTCAAGAAAGGGGGCAACTTTCAAAGCATCATTGGAGAATCAGGATTCAGATTATAGTGAATATTTATATCTGGAAGAATAAAATTTTGTGAGGGGATTAAAAAGAGGTTCTGAGAAGTATTAAAGCAAATTACCTTTTTAATGTTTCAACTGTGATAAAGTTGCACACATTGTTTCAAAGTGTAGACTAAGAACTGGCAACAAAAAGAATAATATTTTGTATGTTGAGGAATAAGGTTGCTCATTAGATGAGTACAAGTAGGATACCTTAAAAAATGAAGAGGCTCTTTTCATGACATTGGAAACTCTAGATGGTAATATGTTTCCTAGAAATGAAGAGGAAGATGTAGAAACAAATTTTGAAGACGAACTACATTGTGTTGCAAAGTGTTCTTTTGGTTGAAAATTTTGTAAACCAGATGAGTTTACAAAATTGTGGTTTCAAGCACAGTGTGTGAGATTAAATCTCTCCTAATTTCTAAGGGAAGGCTCCCCCTTTAACTTACTACTCTATTTATTTGGAATAAAATATAACTTATGGTTTCTAATCTAACTTGGGTGGTACACCATCCTATTCTCTTTTTTCAAAATAGATGTTATTCTCTCCTCTTTCTTCAGGAAAGAATTTACAATATACAACAATATTAATTCTTACACTTTCAATGTTACATATTAACTCAAAATGTAGGAATGATCAATTAAAAATAAGTAAAGAAGCAAAGTTTCCATTAAGGAACAAAGTCCCTCGTTGCTTCTCCATGATAGGAAAATAGTGTTCAAGCTCAAAGTCTTGTAGTCACTATAATCATATCAACCTTTTACAACTTTTGTAGCCCACAATTGTGTACTAAGACAACAAAGTAAAGCACAAATTCTTTATCTTGATATCCTATTACAACTTTTGATAATATTTTCTTGAAATAATAATATGAAGCTCAAAGCCTTCAAGTTATTATCTCCTTTTATTAATCCTAATAAACAAAAGAGGAAATTGACACAAAATCCACAAACCAACAATTGTTTCTACTCTTTAACAATATTTCCTCAACAACACCTTTACTTAAGCAAAATAAGGATTTACAACAAGAATGATGTAAGAACACTCTCACCATAAATCACAATCAATCCAACACAAAGTCTGGATGCCAAAGCTTTCTTCTTATTTGATCAAGTTTGTAAAATAACAATAGGAACACAAAGTTTCACTTTTGCACTTCACTTCGGCAAAGTTTTGGCATATAGATTAAAGATAATAGATAGAAATTACAATGAAAATCCTCATATATATAGAGGAGATGTGCAACATGAAACTAGGAAAGTTACAAATAATTTGTGACCAAGTCAAAGATAGAGTCGATTTGATCTAAGACATGTGCAAGTTCTAGATGCAAAAACTTGAATACAAAATGACACTTAAGGTGTCAATTGAGATTACAAAATGACACTAGGCTAGAGATGCATAAAAATGATTGTGTCTAAAGCCTCGTCTTGTTCATAATTATTCACCAATGGAATCTTCATGTTCTCGCTTGTTAGCATGTATTTCATAGTCATCTGGTCCCAATGTGTTGAATCTGGCATCTGGAGTGGAGTTGCAGAAATAGATTTGAAGAATTCCCAAAGTATGACATAAACGGCCAAAAGGGGGTCATGAAGTGCATTTTAAACTTCTAAGCCTGATTTGCATTTGAGAAGGGTCAACAGTCATATAGTTGCATATCGAACTTATAAGTCTGAAATGTACTTATGCAAAAAGCAAAGGAAAGAAAAATTGTCTCTAGTGCAAATCGGGGTTATAACTCCGATTTACACCTAAGAAGGAAATATGGTGCAAGTTGAGGTTATAACCCCAATTTTCACCAACCCTAAGCACTTAGAAAAATGAGAAAGGAAAACAATGTAAGTCGGGGTTATAACCTCGACTTGCACCGTTAAGGGAAGATTTGGTGTAGACTAGGGTTATACCCCCGATTTACACCATTGGGTAAGACCTCGGTGTAGGTCAGGGTTATGACCCCGACCAACACCATTTTAAGGGGACTCGGCGTAGGTCAGGGTCACGACCTCAATCTACACCAGGATGGGTGTACTTGGTGCAAGTTGGGGTTGTAACCCTGCCTTGCACCTGAAAAGGGAGAACTTGGTGTAAATCAGGGTTGTAACTCTGACTTGCACCAAAATGGGAGGACTTGGTGTAGGTCAGGGTTACAACCTTGCTCTACACCAAAAACAGGAAGACTTGGTGTAAGTCAGGGTTACAACCCTGCCTTGCACCAAAAACAGGATTTCTAAGGCTTTAGGTGTAGGCCAATGTTATAATCCTGACTTGCACCTGGCATAAAAGACTTGGCTATAAGGTGGTGTAAATTGATGCAAGATGTATCACAAAGTCTTAAGAAATTAGAAAGTGTGATTTTAGATTTAAAAGTTTAGATAAAAGAAGGAAGAAGGGTGTAAGATGTCTTGACTAACAAATTAAAGACAAGAGACAAGGATTGTGAAAATCTTGAAGCGGAAGAAGTATCCCTAAGGAAGGATTTTGAGAAAGAAAATAGTCATTTGAGAAAAATTGAAAATTTTGAAAAGAGTATTAAGATATTATATGAGATTATTTGCAGTTAGAGGCCATCACATATCAAGACAGTTATTGGATTCAATAAAAATAGATTAGTGTTTGTAGCATCCTAAAATTGCGACACTTGCAATTTCGACTGCATTTGGGTCTTCACGATGGCGATGCAACACAGAACCTGAAAGGAGACCCCGAAACTTGTTCATGACATCAAAAACTGCATTTTTCAGCACCCTAGCCTGATCCTCCTTGCACCTCGCTGTCCCTGGAGGTGGGACCATGGCGCCCAGCGCCCTGGTCCTTCAAGACTAGGGCGCCCAGCGCCCTGGTCCCTGGCCCTATTTTGGGCCCGGTCTCTTATGGGGCTTCGGGTCTTTAAGTTTGCAAATTGGAAAATACGGTTGCTATGTTGGCCCAAGGTCGGAAAAATCAGTCTATCAGCCCTAATTGACAAGTATATAAACTACATTTCCTCTCCCATTTTGAAGGAGGAGGACATATGTGAGCAAGACGCGGAAGCAATATTCAAAACATTCAAACATTCAAGCATTCAAGCATTCCTTCAAGCAATTGAGCATTCTAAGTCTTCATTCAAGGCTAAGTGTTGCATTCAAGACAAGGATTCAACCATTGAAGAGGAGATCACATACAACACACAACATACAACATACTACATACATTACACCTTCGCATGTAAGAATACAAACATTCTTACAACAAGGTATCAGTACTTGTTTACATTACAAACATTTACATTTACAGCATTCTCATTTCTTGGTTAATTCCAAAACCGGGGTTTGACCTAAAGGCAAACCCCTCATCCCTAACCCCCCAATCGTCCTCTCTTTTCTGTGTGTAGGTTGCAGGTACGCGGCTGTAATTGAAGATCTAGAATCCTTGTGCAGAGACGAACAGATCCCCCTTCGTTTCGCGGATTTTTCGAAGGACCGTGTGCACGCCGGGCGCCATCGTCCCGTCAACTTTCGCTCAAATTCGCAGAACAGCACCGTCTCGACATTTTACTACTAATTCCAGGTCCGCAGCTTCATCCCATATCCCTATCTCTGTTTATAAGCGAATCTTTCTTACTTTACATGAATTCCTAGGTCAATCTTTCTATCTACATTTCTTTACAAAAGAGGGTATCCTTGATGACTTAACCCTTGAAACTCATTTAGAATCCAATCTTGCATTGCGTGGGATTGGATCTTGTGGGTTTCAACCCCTCTTTTGAATGTAAAGTCTCCCCTAAGTGAAAACCATCAACCCTAGTGACTCTCCCTTCTCTCTCCTTGGAGTTGGGGAGGGGAGAACAACTAGGGTTCGATTTTTCCGCTTTACATTTTGGTGAACCCGACATGAACATCCTCATTCTGATTATTCATGGTTAGATCTGAAAATTTTGCTTCCCTAATTACATTTCCATGTTTGATCTTTTGCAAATTTTAGAGGTTAATTGCATAAAAACCCTAAAATTTTCTTTTTAGTAATTAAACTTGTGAAATGTTTAATTGTTAATGCTTGTTTCAGATCTACCCTTCTATTGCAAATTGTCAATTCATATTTGTGCTTTAATTCTGAAAATTAAGTGGTTAAATGTCAAAACCCTAATTTTTAAGACCTTCTTGATTCAACCTTTGACTGATAATTTCACTGATCAAAACACCTCCAAATCGGCTGTAACTTTGGATTCCGCAATAAAATCACAATATCTTTCATCCCTGAAAATTTGGAAAAAAGTTGCGAGGACCGTGTGCACCCCGAGCGCCATCGTCCCCGACATTTTTTCCGAAATTTTGAGAGCTAGATCTTACTGTATTTTTCTGCTAAAATCCAGAATTTTGGCTGATTTTATCAAATTTAACACTTTCAAAATTAAAGTCAAAGTTGGTCTAGCGATTGCTTGGATTGAGGCTTCTAATCATTCAAAAATTGTTGAAATTAAAATTCATATCAAAATTGTGTTCCTTACAGTCCTAAATCTGAAAAGTGTGTTGGCATTCATTCGAAATTTCAGTGTTTTATTCAAATTTTTGCAGTTTGTGACTTTTGAAATTAAGTGTTTAATTGCAACAACTTTGATTTCCACTTTCAAATTTGAATTTTGCGTGAAATCGAGTCAACTTTTAAATTTCAAAACTTGCATTGCTTTTAGTATTCCCTCTAAAATCATAAAATTCAAAATTTCAGTTTCCCCCTCTTTTTCAAGATTCAAAATTTACATTTTTCAACAATCTTGGTAGGGTTCAATTTTGAGATTGCAACTTTAATTTGGCCTATCTACAGATCGTAAAATCACTCAATTTTTTCAGATTAGCTTTAAAATCATCATAACTTTCATCCCTGAAAATTTCGAAAAAAGTTGCGAGGACCGTGTGCACTCCGTTCGCCACGGTCCCGGACATTTTTTCCGAAATTTTGGGAGATTGTCCTGATTGCATTTAACAGCTTAAATCTAGGAGATTGGTTGATTTTATTGAAATTTGCTACCTCTAAAATTCAAAATCTTCTCTCTTTCTTTAGTGCATGAGTTTTACAACAATAAGCCCTACTTACACTATTCCCGTTAGACGAAGCCTTAGAATTAAGTCTTTCCAAGGTTTAATTACTGAGGAGATGGAACCTAATTTGAATGGCCTTTTTAACGAGGACATGGGTAATTCCTCTAATCCTCTTAATGATGAAGAAGCTCTCCATGAGGTTTCTGTAGAACAACTTTCGAAATTGGATAACCAATTTGATGATTTTCGACAATGGATGTCTCAAGAATACCCCGATAGTGAAGCTCTTTCATTAATTGAGGGTCTAAAACGTATGGTTCAAAGTGATAAGAATGGATTTGATATTTTGCATGGTATTGCACACATTATGGATTCGAATGTGATGCCGATGAAAAGTTGTGCCGAAACCTTAGGTTATACACAACCTCCTACTCAAGTTAATCATTCTATTCCTTTGACGACTCCTATTGCTAGTATACCTACTTTTACATCAAACATAATGACTACTTCAATACAAGACATTCCCCCTATGATCACCAGTCATGGGGGCAATCCTTCCTCTTCAATCAATCCAACTTCTTCATTCATTCCTTCAATGAGTGTTCCTATTATATCTCCACAAATGAACATGACGCAAGGAGGCAATTCATTTAATCATTCCATTCCTCCTTGTAGTGTTCCTCCTTTCCAATCATCTCCTATGACTAACTATCATAGTGTCCCGCCACCTTACTCTCTACCTTCTTTCAATAACATAACACCTCCATCACAATCTAACACGTCTAATATTAACTCTTTGACTAAAGCGACCATTAACAATCTTGCACAAACTGTCTCTTCTTTACAGCAACAAATTGCCTCTATGAATCAATCTAAGTTTAGTGTGCCCACATTTGATGTTGCGAGCCCACTTTCTCTTGACATTGTTCGAGCTATCCCCCCTAAACATGTTGAAATTCTGCATTTGGAGCTTTATAATGGTAAGGGTCATCCTCTAACACATGTTAAGACCTTTCAAACAATATGTACTGATTTTGCTTATGACCAAAGGTTGCTTGCAAAACTATTTACTAGAACATTAAGAGATAAAGCCCTACAATGGTATTGCTCGTTGCCTTCTTATTCTATTACTTCTTTTGAACAACTTGCAAATGCTTTTATTCAACAATTTCAAAACAATATAAGTCCTAAAGTTACTTTGATTGATTTAATGCATTGTAAACAAGGTGTTAAAGAAAAAGTGACTGATTTCATTGGTAGATATAAGCATTTGTATGCTCAAATTTCTTTTCCAGTACCTTACAATGATATTCAAAGAATCTTTATTTCTAATTTACAAAAAGATATTAGAGAAAAACTTATGTTTTCTGAGTTTACTTCTTTCCAACAGTTGTGCGCAACTCTTCACAATTATCAACTGACTATGAGTCAAATGGAACAAGCAAATCCTATGGCTCCGAGTGATAAGGGTGATAGTAGTCAACAACCATTTGGGAAGTTTAAACCGAACAGAGAGTCCATTAAATTCAATGAAAACATCATCAACAACAATGTGAATGCAGCATCAGGTGTGCCTCCTATTTCTAAGTTTTTCAAGAAAGAAAGAAAGTTTACTCCTTTGAATGAATCATTGCTTGGTATTATGAATAAGTTATTGGAACAAAATGTGCTTACTCTCCCTCCTATAAGGCAAATAGATCCTGCAAAGATTAATTCACCCTATTTTGATAGCAAATCTTTTTGTCAATTTCATCGTCATCCTGGGCATGATACTGAAAAATGTTTTGCTTTAAAGGGTAAAATTCAAGATTTGATTGATAATAATACTATCTCTGTTTCTGGTGTGAATGATAAAGGTAACACATCTGTAGCTCCTCCTAACCAAAATCTTAAGATTTTTACAGATCCATTGCCTTCTCATACCTCTAATGCGATTGATACTAATGATTCCTCTGTCTCACCTGATGATCTTGTGTCTATGGCTCCGAATGTGATTAACTTTGTAGAGCAGCAGAAAATCCCTAAAGAACCTTCCATCACCTTTGATTCTAGTGAAACTATCAGGGCACCTGATGGTCCTTTATATATAGTTGCAAAAGTCAAGAATACACCTTGCCGTGGAGTGCTTATTGATCCTTCTTGCATGGTTAATATCATTACTGAAGAATTTCTTTTTACTTTGCAATTGAATCAAGTGATCTATGATGAAACAAATGTGGTTGTGAAACTATTTGATGCATTTTCTTCTCCTGCAATTGGTTCTATTACATTACCTATTGAGGTCCATAACAAATCCCTTGATGTGGACTTTGCTATTATTCCATCATCTGAACAATTTCGTGTGAAGCTAGGCTATCCTTGGCTGTCTTCCATGAAAGCTATTGCTTCTCCTATTCACAAGTGTTTGAAATTTCCCCATAATGGTGAAGTTGTTACTGTTAATCATAGCCTCTTTAAACCAGCTGAAAGAACTTCTAGCATTCCTATTGATTACTTTTGTCCTGAACAATTCCAATCTCTTCCTCCGTGAAGTGATCATCTTTTCAAATCTTATCAAAGGTGGAAAAAAGATATGATCCTATCTCTAAGTGAGCCTAGAACACCCAAACTTGACATTCCTATCGTTCTTGAGAAGGAAGTTCTTCCCTTGAAAGATAAAACTAATGTCTTTCCTCAAGAAGATTCCCAACCCATCCCTATGAATGTGATTATGCCTATATCTAATAAACTTTCTAAAAGTAGACCTATACCTCCTCGTCATGATGGACTTGGTCTCCTTCCTAAACCAAATATTCCTCCCTTATATGGAGCAGTTCCTCCTCCTTCCTCTTATGGAGAGAAGAGACCTTCCTCTTCTCCTATTGTTCAACCTAAGAGACCACAACCTAAACACCCAAGTGATAAGGATGAGAACATTCCTCCTCCTCAATCTTCTCAACTTCCTACTAAGACTAGACGAAATCGTTCTACACGTGAACGCCGACGAAAGCGTCATCTTAGAGCTCAGGCAGCTGCTTCTCAAACTTTGCAATCCCCAAAAACACCTTCAACCAGTATTATTCCATTTTCTCCTCAGTCGACGATTGAGCTAAAATCTCCTAAACATAAGATGCATGATGGTCTTGATACTATGCGAGTTAAAGATCCTATTTTTATAAATTTTGATGACGATATAGATGAAAATGTTATTCATGATGAAAATGTTATCCTGTTCATTCTGATAGTGAATATGAATATGTTGATGTTGATAACCATTTATCTAACGAATTTTCTAAAGCACTTATCCTAGCTCCTAGACAAGAACAACGTGGCTCGGAACATGAACATAGCCCTTGTTTGGATCTTGTGATAGCTCCATCTGCTGTGTTGGATGTTCCTCCTCTAGCATGTTTCCTACCTTCCCGAAATATTGATCAGCAAGATCGGGGGGTAGATGACGTGCTAGACTAGTTCATTAGCATAACAGACCCTCTCCTCCTCTCTTTTGTTACTTCTTCTATGTGTTATTCTCATTCTTCTATTTGTTGTCCTTAGTGTTGTCTACTTGAGGACGATGCAAAGCATTGAGATCTCTTTTGGTCTCTCTCATGTTGACTCAAAAGACACATGTGTTCCCTTCTTTTAGGTGACCTTCCTTGATTGGGGAATGAAGAACAATTATGCATACATACATATGATATACATGAATTATCATACAACATACTGACCCCGAGGAAAGCGAAGTCACCTTGTGCTTTGTGTTTTGTGTCTATTATCCTTGGGCTTATCTCACACTTGGGGGCTAAATCCTTGTGATAACGTGCTCCTTTCCTTTCACATTCCTTATATGTATCACTACCTTAAAGCAATCACCCCCGATGAGGCATGTGCGATCGCTTTAACGTAGGGGGGCATACATCCCGTCCATATCTTTTCAAGATACTTGAAAATTTCTTATCCCGTCCATATCTTTTCAAGATACTTGAAAATTTCTTGACAAATTTAGCTTTGCCTTGAAATTTTCTGATATCTTTCTTGCATGACTCATAGTGAGGGAACCTTACTACTGACAGTCATGGTTCTCCCTCGTGATCTTCCCTTTTACTTTGTCAATCGAAGTTGTAAGATCCTTAGTCCACTGGGGGCTTGGTGTATCTTGCCTCCTTGACTTGGTGAAAGTTTTTCAATGTTGTTTCCTTGTACTTTACCGGAAGTATGAGCGTACGCTTATACTCCCGCTAAAGTGGGGGCTAAATGTAGCGTCCTAAAATTGTGACACTTGCAATTTCGACTGCATTTGGGTCTTCATGATGGCGATGCAACACGGAACCTGAATGGAGACCCCGAAACTTGTTCATGACATCAAAAACTGCATTTTTCAGCACCCTGGCCTGATCCTCCTTGCACCCCGCTGTCCCTGGAGGTGGGACCATGGCGCCCAGCACCCTGGTCCTTCAGGACTAGGGCACCCAGTGCCCTGGTCCCCCAGGACCATGGCGCCCAGCGCCCTGGTCACTGGCCCTATTTTGGGCCCGGTCTCTTATGGGGCTTCGGGTCTTTAAGTTTGCAAATTGGAAAATATGGTTGCTATGTCGGCCCAAGGTCGGAAAAATTAGTCTATCAGCCCTAATTGACAAGTATATAAACTACATTTCCTCTCCCATTTTGAAGGAGGAGGACATATGTGAGCAAGACGCGGAAGCAATATTCAAAACATTCAAACATTCAAGCATTCAAGCATTCCTTCAAGCAATTGAGCATTCTAAGTCTCCATTCAAGGCTAAGTGTTGCATTCAAGACAAGGATTCAACCATTGAAGAGGAGATCACATACAACACACAACATACAACATACTACATACATTACACCTTTGCATGTAAGAATACAAACATTCTTACAACAAGGTATCAGTACTTGTTTACATTACAAACATTTACATTTACAGCATTCTCATTTCTTGGTTAATTCCAAAACCGGGGTTTGACCTAAAGGCAAACCCCTCATCCCTAACCCCCCAATCATCCTCTCTTTTCTATGTGTAGGTTGCAGGTATGCGGCTGTAATTGAAGATTTGGAATCCTTGTGCAGAGACGAACAGATCCCCCTTCGTTTCGTGGATTTTTCGGAGGACCATGTGCACGCCGGGCACCATCGTCCTGTCAACTTTTGCTCAAATTCGCAGAACAGCACCGTCTCGACATTTTATTGCTAATTCCAGGTCCGCAGCTTCATCCCATATCCCTATCTCTGTTTATAAGCGAATCTTTCTTACTTTACATGAATTCCTAGGTCAATCTTTCTATCTACATTTCTTTACAAAAGAGGGTATCCTTGATGACTTAACCCTTGAAACTCATTTAGAATCCAATCTTGTGTTGCGTGGGATTGGATCTTGTGGGTTTCAACCCCTCTTTTGAATGTAAAGTCTCCCCTAAGTGAAAACCATCAACCCTAGTGACTCTCCCTTCTCTCTCCTTGGAGTTGGGGAGGGGAGAACAACTAGGGTTCGATTTTTCTGCTTTACAGTGTTGTTAATGAGGACTCCATGAAGAAAAGAGAAGAAGACCTAGATGAGCATGAAGGAACACAATGGACCACTAAGAGGGGTGAATCAATGGTAATCAATAAAAACTTTTGCCTTCTAAAGATCTAAGTAACAATAACATTAATTACAAAACCATGAGCAAAGATATTTAGCAGATCAACACACACACACATAAAAGGCACATCACATAACACTAGATGTACGAGGAAAACCCAATGTGGGAAAAACCTCGTTGAGAATATTTGTTGGAGTCTACTACTCCAATCTAGCCTCATAATGAAATCATTGGTTACAACTTTTATGGGCACGAACCCCTGAAGTTTAGGGCACCAACCCAAAGAGCACCAACCCCTACAGTTTATGAGCTTCTACTCAAAGGAGCACCTACCCTTGCTCTAAGCACCCACTCAGAGATTATAATGAATGTAATTACAAATACATGTTATAAACCTTGTTGCAAATGAGGTTTTGCAACACCTTACTGATTGGATCTCTTCTTCTCTATTCTTTTCTCTCTATCTGTCTTTGCACTTGATCTTTGCTCTTTGCTCTGTGTCTTCTACTCAGATCACTTCTTCTCTTCTGCCTTTCCACCTTTCTTCCTTGTCTCTACACACTCTGACTTCTGCAGCTCTCTCACTTGGTCTCTGCTGCTTTCTCTCTTTTTTTCTATTCTATTTGATCGAGCTCTGCACTTTTGACCTCTGGTCACTACTGCTCTCTATGCATTTTCACTTTGTTCTGCACCGTGTTTTCACTCCACACCACACCACTCTATGTTCTCTCTTGAGCATCTTTTCTTCTACACACACTTAGACATTCACACATTCTTTGTTCTCTCCTTCCTATTTCTTCAACCTCTCTCTCTCTCTCTCTCTCTCTCTCTCTCTCTCTCACACACACACACACACACACACACACACACACACACACAGTGAGCCAACTACACTAGATCACATTCACTGGCCTACAATCTATACAAATTCCAATGTTACTTGCAGGTCATTTACTTAGTCGGTTTACCTCTTTCTAGCAAGCCACTCAAATTCCCAGTCATGCCAATCCGTATTCTTCATCAGCTTTGAACCTGAGCCATCGATTTACAAGATTCAATTGGAAGGACTTGATCATGATCGTTATCGTGGCAGTTCCACACACTACATCATCTCTATGTTCTACTCTGCATGTCTTGCTACTTGTCCTCATAGCTCTGCCAACTTAGTTGCCTCATAGCTATCCTTTCTTTGCATGGTCATTTGTGTATTTGCAAGATTTCATTCTTTGTTTGCTCAACTACCTATCCATACAACCTTGCAAGATTAGTTGCTTCACCTACCTATCCAATCTCATCGCCTATCCATAAGATTTGATATCCTACATGTTGATCATCTTGAGCCCATCAACCAACTACTACTGATCCACCATTAATCCATTCTTCATACTTTGTCAGCCTTTGCATTGATTGGATGGACCAACTTCCATTCTCAGCATCCCAACATATATGCTTGATCACCTGGAGCACACATGTCATCATATTCTTCGTCCAAGTCACTCTATCAATCCTAATCAACATCCTTGTGGACCTTTGAATCTATCATCTTACAGACATGGCCGCAAAGTCAATCACAAGCTTCAATTTTGTTGGCAAAGTAACCATTCATCTTTTCGACAGGTGTCCTCTGATTCACTTCATACATGCCACGTTGTTGGGTCAAACTTGGTCAACCACCATGTAGATCATTTTACCTATTGACATGCAAACATCTTATTCAGCGTCCAAGTCACTTGGTCAATCCTGGTCAATTGTCAACATGGACCTCAGAGTCTATCGGTAGGCATTTGTGGCATCAAAAGTCTTCTTAATCGTCATCCAGGTCATTTGGTCAAACTTGGCTGACCACCACGTGGAACTTTGCATCTTGAGGGCCACTATCTTCTTTCCCTGCAAGACCATTTGCATGTCCAAGTTACTCGTGTAGGATAAGCCTTCATTATCGGTGTGTGGTGTGCCTTTGCTTTTGTTAGCTCGCACAACATTTTGGCATCTTGTTAACTTATGCAGGATAAGGTTTCTCTCTTTTGTCTTCATTGTTCTGTATCCCGTAGGACCACCACATAATCATCTATCTCATGCGGGATAAGGTCTTCAAGCAATCTCCCTTTGATTTCTTGCCCCGCAGAGACATCTCTCTCCAAGATTCACTGTGCGGGATAACGAAGTGCCTTGTTTGCCTTTGTTAATTGTTATTCTGCTAGGTTTCTGTCATTCACTTCTCATGTTGTGGGATAAGGAGGTTCATTGTACTTCACTTAAGTGTTATGTCGTAAGGTTATCTTACCCTGTATAACATGTCGCGGGATAAGTCGAGTAGCATAACCTGTGTGTTATTGACATCTCCGTCACATTTTAGCAACTAGCCCGCTTAGGTTTTGCCTTAGGTGTTTCTTGTTGCGAGATAGCGGGGATCATATAACTTGCATGTTATTGACATCCTCTATCACGAGACAAGTATGACCAACCAGTTGTGTTATTGATAACCTCAGTCACATAACCAACGTGTTATTAACACTTGCAAACACATAACCATCGTGTTATTGACACTTCATGTCATAGTACACAATAACCCTTTGGTCATAGCGATAGTGATAACCTGTGTATTATTGACAACTCAGTCGCGTGTTATTGACAACTGTGATTGACTCTCCTTGTAACTGCATGCGACTAACATAGCGTTTTATTAACAACTGCAGTTAACTTTTTTTTGAGTCAAACCAGATTTCACAATACATTTCCAACACAATTGCCTATGTCCTCCTTGTCCATTTTCATGCATTCCTCCTGTATCTCCTTGTGCATATAACACATTGTGTTATATGATGCTGCAACAACACCTATGCTCTTGGTCAATCATGTTTGCTCCATGCAGTCATAGCTCTATGGATTTGGTTCTTAAATCACCTGCAAGTGCAATATCAGACTCCATTGTCCTCTCTATCTAATTTAAGGTCATTAACTCCATGCAACCTCCATGCATATGTATACAACCTACACAACTCTACCTTTTTGATGCAACACCATATCAGCTAATTTGATCTTCCTATGTGGCATTCATCATCATGCATCTCTATCCAATTTGATGTCTCTGCATGCCTTTGCATAACTGACAAATTTCTTCTCTGTTGCATCTTCATTCTGGGACACCTCATCATTTGTTGCATGAACTCAATTGTTGACATCAATCAACTTTGCATGCCTACTACATCTTCATCCAGTGAATGTCCTGTATGTATCTTTGCAAATTCATCAACTCAGCCCTGCACACACGCATGTTGACATCAATGACAATTCAATGCCAACAGAGCATGGTTTTAAAAGTTCACAATCTATTCAATCCAAGGTGACTGATGACAACAAGGAAGAAGATGAAGGGTTTCATCCACATTTAGAGATAGAAGAGAAGGTCTAGAAGACAAAATCCAAGAAGACAAGCATACAATACCAAGTTCAATCATTCCTTTTTAGGTTATTACTTTAATTGGAATCATTATGGGCATAAGATGTTGGTCTATAGAAGGTTTATTACAATGAAAAATAATTTTGCAAGCATAAATGGTTTACTCCTTTGATTGATTTCAATATCATGTGTTACAAGCACAATAATTTTGGACATGCTGCAAGACAATGTAGAAGTAATTTTGTGAAGAATTCTAAACTAGATAAAAGGAAAAACATGTCTACTAATTATAGGAATAAGTTTGAGAATGTGTGGAAAAGGTAGAAAGAAGAGCAAAATCATGAAACATCAATAATCCCTCATACTACATTTCATGAACTTGAAGGAAGTATGGAAGAATGTGAGACCTTAGAAGGAATTTTTGATGAGCTTTTTGTGGATAGTTACCACACAGAAGGTGATGACCTCATTGAGGCTGAGGAGAATTTTTGTTGGGAACGAGGGATGAAACTTGGCCTTGGTATAAAAAGGAAGAAAATGATAAACCTTTGAGTTCTTCAGACAGAAGATGAGAGAGAGATCGCTCTCCTATTTGATGTTCTAAAGGAAGTAAAAGTTGAGGGGGAGAGCTAATTCCTTTCTACAAGAAGGCTTGGTGGTCTTGTAGTGAAGAACAGTTTGGTTTAGTGCATGGATTATCTCAGACAGGAAGAGAGAAAGTCTCAGAGGAAGAATCAAGTGGTCCTTTGCCATTGATGTCAAAGGGGGAGAGAGAAAACCAAAATATTGGGTTGGTAGAACTTGTTTAAAATGAGTGTTATTCTTAAGGGAAGCATTTTGTTGGATTGCCATCAATGACAAAGGAGGAGATTGTTGAGTAAGGTTTGTCATTGATGTCAAAGGTTCTTTTCAATTCTGTCATTGATTTCAAGGTATCTAGAAAAGTGCAATTAGTATCATGTCATATGTCTAACCATTTTAGTTCTTGAAGGGCATTGACATGTGTAAAGGAGATAAATCAAACCCCTACAAAGGGTGGTCAGATTCTACGATGATTTGAAATCCAACTCTACACTCCAAGGAAACCTTCAAGGCAATATGACCTTTGAGTTTTATCAATAGAAGGGAAATGTGTGTATAACTAAAGTATACTCGGAGCAGATGAAAATATTGAGCTCACAGAAGATGAAAATAATGATTACCAAGACCTTTAGGTCAACTCCATGTGTTCTCTTCCCATGGCACATGTACAAGTCAAGGATAACAACATGACACACAAATATCTTGTATGGACATAGTGCCAATAACCATACCAAAAAATACTAAATAACTAGTATGATGTTCTACAAACTAAATTTGATAAAATGTACGAAATAGAAAGCTAGTAAATAGAAATAAAGTAATAAAAGAAAAGTGAGGAGGCAAAGGAATGTTCACCTAGGTACACGAAATGAAGCTTCAACAAACATTAGGATTTTCCTCATCGAATCCTGCACATAAGAATCTAACATGAAATGCTAGGGGTGGTTGTGTTTAAAGGTTTGTCATGGTCAAACCCAGGTTTTGGTGTTTCCACCTCCATGGAAAATCTAGAGACAAGATTGTGATAAAACGATAATGGATACAAGCAAGAACAATACAATAAATGATATGCTAAATTGAAGACAACGAACCAAGTATACAACTCAGAAAGGGTTACCCTCCCTTCAACACCAGAAGCAATGTAGCTTGTTGGAATGAGAAATGGCAACGATTTCCAAGCTAGATAGAGCTTTGTTGGACTGTAATGGAGGCCTATAAGTTGTAATATGGTGTAGAGAATGCAAGAGAACTTCAAAATGTATGGAAAGTCATGACACATCAATTAAGATAAAAAGTGAATCATGGATAATTTAATAAACATAATACTATTAAATTGGTTGAAGATACCTAGTTTTGAATCATAGTTATAGTTTTCTTGTTATCATGGGAGTTTTATCTTTAGTTAAGAATTTTGAAAATTTTGCTTGAGTGAAAAGATGTATAGAATTATGAAATTACATACAAATATCACCTATTAATGAATCATTCCATAACATACAAACTAAAGAATTTCTTTTTTTGCAATGGTCTAAACATAATTCTCCTTTATTTTTCCATTGTAGAATACCAATCTTCCACTTACAATAATGTTTAGAACTAA
The DNA here is from genome assembly GCF_030272615.1 of Cryptomeria japonica. Classification (NCBI taxonomy): domain Eukaryota; kingdom Viridiplantae; phylum Streptophyta; class Pinopsida; order Cupressales; family Cupressaceae; genus Cryptomeria; species Cryptomeria japonica. The sequence continues at coordinate 50,696,576 of NC_081405.1, forward strand.
ATGGAATGGATATTGTTATCACTGTTTAAAAAATGGATTTTCTTGTTCCATGATTGGATAAAAGTCTAAAAAAAATTGAGCCTGGTATGGCCTTGTTGCCTCTGATTGTCTCAGGTCACAAGAGGGTTTAAGGTTTGAGTTCTAACCCTTTCAATTTTTGAGAAAAACCCTTAAATCTATTTCCGCGTTACTTTTATCACTAAAGAAAAAAGGGTCGGTCTATCGTGAAAAGTGTCCCCCCCTTCTTATTTCTCCCTAGGTGGGTCTAGCAGCGCTTTATTTTCTCTAAGCCTTTCCTAAAGTTCTTAAATTTTAATCAGGCTTCCTAACCATCACGCAGGTTCTTTTTTAATCTAACGGTGCACGTGGATTCGCAATTCAAAGACACCCATGAGTTATCGTTCGCGAAATGGCGAAAGGCGGAAGTGGGTCCGACATCCAGGTTTTAACTAAGGTAAAGATCAATCAGGTCCCTTTTGATCGGACGGCTCACGATATTTCACAAGATAAAGGTGTACGGGTTTTAGGCTTTGCGAAATGGCGAAAAGGAAACTTGATCCACGAGGTAGTAAGGATTGAAGGTAAAGGCCGATTGCGTTCTTTTTGATCAGACGGTCGGCGCTATTTTGCAACCCTAAGGTGACCGAGAGTTATCCTTCGCAAAATAGCGAAGTGACATGGCAGCCACTTGGTCGGTGTCGTGGTAGAACAGATGGAACAGACTGCTGACGAAAAGGCGACTTGTCAGATGCACGTGGCAGTCTTGAAGTGGATCCTGTGGAAGTTTTTCAACAAGTAAGTGATTGACACGTTGGTTTCCTTTACCAGTCGATTGCCAGGTTGGATAGTGCTGAGTCAACGGGCCCACTTCCACCGGGTTAGGTGCGTTAAAAGGCGGGTATCTCAAGGAGGATCCGATGGTGGGTGCCATTTCGCAGGCCGAAGATGCAAGGTAATTACTGTTCGCGAAATAGCGAAAACCGCTAGCCTTAAACGCTTGGTGCGCAGTTAGTGGGGTAAACTGCCAGTCACTGGATAGGATAAAGACCGATCAAGTTCTTTTTGATCGGACGGCTCGCGCCGTTTCGTTGGATGAACGTGCACGATGTTTAGCTTTCGCGAAATAGCGAAAGAGATCTGAGCTCGTCGCCAAATGAAGAGAAGTCAACAAAGTAAAGGTCGTGCAAGTTCCACTTGATCTGATGTTCGGTGTGTTTTCGCAAGATGAAGATGCACGGATTTTAGGCTTCGCGAAATGGCGAAACAACAAATTGATAGAAACACTCAGACATTTTATGATCCGTTGGAGCCAAAATTTTGAATTCATTTGTGAATTCAATTCTGAGGTGATGGCCGAAGCATGCGGTGTTAATTTCGTAGTTAAGAGCTCGATTGCCGTATACACGCTCACATCAATTGAATGTAGGTATCATTTCGAAGAGTAGACAAGAAAGTATGCGGTGCCAGATGCAGAGGTTCAAGAAGAAGCTGCAGAGTGACAAAGTGCGAAAGGGGCTGTTAGAAAATGAAAAGGACTTGTAACTTCTTGTTGAAACAAGAAGATTGTTGTAACAAACTTTTTTTGGAAAAGGTCTGAAGCTTGTATTCATCCATACTATTATAAATGGATACCAGGACTAGTAAAGAAATCATCACAAGAATTTTGTAAAGAAACTCTACAGAAATATATCTAGGTTTTTCTAGTTGTTACAAAGAATATTTTGAGTTTTGTAAGACTTTTCAAAAATGAATATCAATATACAGATCATAAAATTTTGAGCCTAAAATTTTTGTTGTCTTCGTGTGTGCTTTCAATAATTTACTGGTTTCATTTGAGTAATCTAGGGTTATTCAATTGAACATGGATTGTAATGCAATCTTTATGGATATGTTTCTTAGCTTTTCTCTTTAGGAGAGGAATTAAATACGCATGAAATATCTCCATCGGTAGGTTATTTTGTTGGAAACTTTGAATTTGATAAACACTGTTTAGTTTAACAAGGAAGGACTCTTATATATGTCAGGCATGTATGGGGTTAATAGAAGCCGAAGTGATGAGATGCATGGGGATGTTTAATTGTGAAATCCTTGCTTAATTTAGATGACTCTATAGCCTGGATAAGGCACTGGTATCAATTGTAGTTCTCTTTTTACATCTCTTGAGGATCAATACTGAAAATGACCATAAGCTTTCCTTTATTATTTCAGTTTATGTTGAGGCGATAAGATCCACTGGTTTTTGGGCACTGGTTTACTGTGGATCTCGTTTTAAAAGTGTGAAATTATTCACAGAAGGTATACCCGCTTGAACTTTGGATAAGTTCAAAGTGTAGAAGGTTTCTTGAAACCTTGTCATATGTTGCTCTAAGGTTCTTTTTTCCTTGATCTCTTTATTTGCAGACAGAGCTATTATTTTTCTTACAAGGGATAAGAGGGGAATCAAAATTTGAGAACAACAAAAGTGGCGACTCTGCTGGGGACGAATCATAGTGTGTATCTGTGTTGCAGATTGGCGCTTGAAGTAGCTCATAATGTTGTTTGGATATCTGTGTTGAAAAAATATGTCTGACCTTTGATTTGTGTTGTTCCTCTCTCTCTCTGAAAATCTTCGTGATTTTGGTTTTAAAATCGGCAAATATTTTGTTCAAAGCTTGTTTTCATTTTTCCCACAGTCTTTGTGGGTGGCGACTCTGACAATCATAACCATTCCTTTTGAAATAAGTGAAATTATTTAAGAAAACAAGCATAATGCGGGGAGGAAAGAACACCAGGTCTTTCATGAAGAAACATCCTCATGAGACATTGCAGGAAGGACTACCTGAACAGTCACATAGAGGTCAGAAAAGATCAGTGGTACATGAGCCATCTAATGCTACTTGGGTGCAGAAAAGCACCAATATGGGTAAGAAATCTGAGAGACCTGTCTATGCAAATTCAAATTCTTCTTCCCGCAAATCTGAGCATGATGTTTTAGGTTTCCATTCTGGTTTATTCGGGAATGTAGAATATGTCCATTTTTCAAATCAAGGGATATCCCATGCTAGTTTTTCTGGGAAAGACAGAAGTAGTTCAAACATAGTAAGAGATTCTGTACCTAGGACAATTGATGGAAACATCAGTTTGATTGATATTGACCAAGTCAATATATCAGACTTTGAGGAAATCTTCCCTGATGAAGATAAGGTATCCCAAGAAATAGAGGACCTAAATAGAAGAGTCTGTCATTTAATTTCCTCAAGAGCACAAAAGGAAGCAGATAAAGAGAGAGAAGTAAAGGCAAAATTGATGGAGAGAGACAGGCTCCTGAGACAAATTGTTGACCTTGAGTTACTTGCCCAAGAAAAGGCCAAGAGTGAGGATGAAGGTCCTGTGATTAGGGAAATTTTAGTTCCCAAGACCAAACCAGCATATAAGTCAGTAGTGCAACCAAGTAGGGAAGTTCTTAGTGACCCACAACCTGTCAGAAATGATGTTGACAAAGGAAAGCAGAAATGCATGGAAGGTAGGTCTGGATCTAAGACTACAGTGGAGATCTCTCACATGCTATCAGCACATGAAAGAGAGATGGAAAGGATGAGGAAATAGAAGGAAGATTTGCAAATGGAGTTAGAAAAGGCTGAATTAGAAGCATCTAACCAAGAAGTTAAAAGAAAGATTAGCTACCTAAAAGAACCTCCTATCATATTTCTCTCAGTAGATCAAAATAAACCTGCTCCTCAGCAAGCTTCACTCCATCCTGTTAAAATTCAGCCAACTTTGCCTATTAGCACTACCACACCCAATCAAGCCCCTGTTACTAACCAAGTTAACTAGATCTCTCTGACTCAAAGCCCCAATGTCAGAATGAACATGGGTAATAACCATGTTGTTAAACCATTCCAGAGAAGACTATTAACCTAGAACTTTATAGGCAGCTCTTTTTTTATGGAATCCCAGGGTACCCCAACCATGTTCCTACTGAATTGAGAGATAGACTTCACAAATTTCCTGGGAATAATGCAATCAGTGCAGAAGAGCACTTGAAGTCTTTTGGTGACCTGATAAATGATTATGAAATTGTAAATGAAGATGTCATCATGAAATTATTTGTACAGTCCTTAGTAGATAATGCAAGGGACTGGTATAGAGGTCTTCCTGTGAATAGCATTGGGTCTTGGGAAGATTTTAAAAATTGTTTTCAGGAACAGTATGGTGACAAGACAAATGTGAGCTTCATGCTCAATGAGTTCAACAATATCAGAAAGTCTGACAATGAAATTGTCACATATTTTAATGCCAGATTTCAGAAAGCATTGCATAGATTATATCAGGTAATGAGGTTAGATGACAATATGTGCCCGAATACTTATTACAATGCCTTTGATTCTAAAATGGCCTATATTCTAAGGGATAAAAATCCGCATAGCCTGAGAGATGCATTTAGAATTGCCATCAATGTAGAGAGCAATAGAAAAGCATTTGGGAAACTAGGGAGAAGAACTGATGGTAGGCTGTGGCAAGAATCAAAACAACAACCTAATAAAGTTGCTAAAGAAGAAGACAAAATAGAAAAGTTAGTAACTGCCATGAAGGATCTTACTGCCAAGGTAAGCAAAAATGACAAACCTCATTACAACTGGCAAGACATACCTCCTAGGTTGCATGATATGCCTTACAACACTACTTGGAAGGATGGTAAGCCTCAAAATGAGAAGCCAAAAAATACTCAGAGCCAAGATACCCCTGATCCTTTAAAAGGAAAAAATGTTCATAACATAGAGAATACTCCTTGGCGTATGGCTTGTGATGGGCCACATTCTCCTCATCAATGTGTTGTAGCTCAAGCCCTTGAAGAATCCATGAGACAAGAGGCTGAGCCTTATATAAATATGTTTGAAATTATCATAGAAAGTGATGATGAGTCTTTACAAAGTGAATTTAGTGAGTGTGATGTGTTGAATAGTAAAAGGTCTTACCAAGGACAACTAACACTTGACTGGCATCCCACTTTGAATGTGGTAACAATTGAAGATGAAGAAGTTCATCTTAGGAGGCCTAGTGATGAAGAAGTAAAAAATCTCACTAAAGCTGCCATAGCCAAAGACAAGCACAATTACAATTTGAGGAGTACTAAGAGGGATAGCGATCAAGGTGAACCTGGGTCCATGTTTATAAAGGAAGTATCCCAGAAGAAAGCAGCAAGTAGTGCTACCTTGCCTCAAGTTGGTCAAGAAAAGAAAAATCAAGTTAAAGAAATGCCCAAGGGTACGGATGATAAAGCTGCTAATGATATACAAGAAACAGCCACAATGAAGAAGGCAAGTCAGCCTAAAATAGAGAAAGCTAAAGCTACTACTAAGTTGACTAATAATTCCACATTTGCTATGACTCAGGCTCTCACTCAGATGAAGGTTACTGTCCCATTGATAGAATTATTGAAAATAAAGGAACATAGAGAGGCTGCTCTATCTTTGTTTTCTAAGATACCTGACAGTAACACATCTTCACTTTTTGGTTCAACTAAGGATGAAAAGGATTAGGAGCTGCAAACCCCAGAGGTATATGTTGGAACAACTATTACACAAGAACCCTCACAGGTAGATCCTTTCTATGTTACTTTATTAGTAAATAATCGGTTAATTAAAAACTGTATGATAGACTTTGGTGCAGTTGCAAATGTAATGCCCTATGGTGTCATGAAAGAATTAGGATTGTCAGTGAGTACAGTGTACGAGAAATGTTATGCTATGGATAACAGAGAAGTGCTAGTGATAGGTACAATGAAAGATGTTGAAGTAAAAATAGCAGCCTTCCCTGAAGCAACATACAAGATGGATGTCATTGTAACTGACACTAAACCTCACTATGGCATGTTGTTGTCTAGGCAGTGGACTGTAGCAGTGGGTGGAAATGTTCAGTTAGATCTGTCATACGCTACTATCCCTATTAATGGAAGCCATGTTAAATTGTATAGAGAACCACGCGCCCCTAGGGTGATTGAGAAATTAGACCCTAGTATGCTGAATTGTATGATTGATGTGGATCTAAACAATTTTAGAATACAACCAATCTTGCCTCAATTGAAGAATACTGATTCTATTGTGACTGAATTGGAATCCCAACAACATGATTTGTGGCACATGTATTTTGATGGTGCTTGTTCAAAAGAAGGATCTGGAGCAGGAGTTCTCTTTGTATCCCCATCAGGTATAACTTTCAAGTATTCCTTCTTGTTAGCCTTTCAATGTAAAAATAATATTGTTGAATATGAAGCCTTGCTATTGGGGCTTGAAGTTGCAAAAAGGCATGGGATTCAATTGTTAAAAGTGTTAGGAGACTCAGAATTGGTTGTTTCTCAAGTTAGGGCTAAGTATGCATCTAAGAATGATAGATTGAAAAGATACAAGCATGCAGTATGGGATGTCATTGAGCATTTTAGTGCATTCTCTATAAATTGGATAGAAAGATCTAAAAATATCATGGCAGACTTCTTAGCAAATGTTGCATTAAAGAATGATGATGCAACACTAACAGATATATCCACAGTTGAAGTAAAAGCTAGGCCTGCCATTCCTGACAATGTATATAATTGGCAAGTGTTTGCTGATGATGACAATATTCTCATGTTTATACAATTCATTGATGACTATGATGGGCAAAAAATTGATTGCAATGCCTTGGTGGAAGTGGTTGAAAACAGAGAAACTGTGTTTGGAAATGACTTAGTTCAGTTAGACACTAATGAAATACCTAAAGGGTTGGTAGAACTGGAAGGTATGTTTAGTTACAGTGACAGTCATCTGCACCAACAATCAACCACTAAGTTAGAGGAACTAAAGGAAGTAGACTTAGGGACAAAATCATCCCCTAAGTTGGTATATATTGGAAAAAATTTGCCTCCTCATGTCAGAATAAATCTTATTAATTTATTAAAGAAATATAAGCATGTCTTTGCTTGGTCTTATGAGGATCTGAAGGCGTATAGACAACATCTTTTTCAGCATGAAGTTCCCCTACTTCCAGATGCTAAGCCTTTTAGACAAAAACAAAGACCTATCAACCCCCTATTAGAATCTAAAATGCAGCAAGAACTGACCAAGTTAAGGTAAGGGGGAATTATTAAGCCTATAAGACATTCATCATGGGTCTCAAATTTGGTCCCGGTAAGAAAGAAGAATGGGGACATTAGACTCTGTGTGGACTTTAGGAACCTAAATGTTGTTTCCTTGAAAGATAATTACTCTTCTCCTAATATGGAGGCGATGTTGCAAAGAGTAACTGGTTGTGACCTATTGTCTATGATGGATGGGTTCTCGGGGTATAACCAGGTGTTAGTAAAGGAATCTGAACAATTCAAAACTGCTTTCACCACCCCTTGGGGAACATACGTGTATGCCAGAATGCCTTTTGGTTTGAAGAATGCTGGAGCTACATTTCAGAGGGCAATGGATGTAGCTTTAAAGGAATTCATCAATATTATCATGGTAGTATATCAAGATGATTTGACATGCTTCTCCAAAAGGGTGGATGACCACTGTGGACACTTAGAGCAGGTTTTCAGTAAAGCTCTAGAATTTGGAGTATCCTTAAATCCTAAAAAGTGTCATTTTCTTGTTACTGAAGGGAAGCTGCTAGGGCATATTGTCTCTAAAGAAGGAGTAAGAATAGACCCTGAAAGAACTGAGGCAATAAACAAGGTGCCTGAACCAAAGAATGTTAAAGGTATCCAATCTTTCTTGGGCGAAGTTAATTTTGTTAGAAGATTTATTGTAAATTTTGCAGAGATAGTCAAGCCCATTGTTAAACTGCTTAAAAAGGATACAAAATTCTACTGGGATCAAGAAGCTTCAAAGGCTTTTGCTGAGATCAAAAAGGCTATTCAGGAGGCACCAGTGTTGAAGTCCCCTGACTACAGTAAGCCTTTCTCTTTGTTTTCTTTAGCTTCATATCACACAGTGGCTGCAGTCCTATTACAAAAGGATAATGAAGGATATGAACATCCTATAGCTTTTTATAGCAAATCTTTACAGGCTACAGAGTTAAAGTATGAAATTATGGAGAAGCAAGCATATGCTTTGGTCAAGGATATTAAAGCTTTCAGGCCATATCTTGTAAATGCACGAGTAATTGCTTATATCCTACATGCGGCTGTCAAAGATGTTCTATCCCAGTTTGAGGTCACAGGTAAAAGATGCAGATGGATAAACAGAATCCGAGAGTTTGATTTGGAGATAAAGATCACTAAATTGGTGAGAGGTTTGGGCCTTGCTAAGCTTATGGCTGAATCAAAACTTCTTGATGTTGAAGTGAATAATGTTGAAGTTGAGAACATCCTGGTCACCAGTATTGAGACACAACCCTGGTACTCAAAAGTAGTACATTTTTTAAGAGATGCAACATTTTCAGAAGGAATGACCCCTAACCAGAGAAGAACTCTGAAGTTGAAGTCATAGAAATATGTCCTCATTCAGGGTGACCTGTTTTGGCAGAATAGAGATGGGGCATTGCTAATGTGTTTGGATAAATCCCAGGCTAAGAGAGTGTTAACTGAAATGCATGATGGACTGTGTGGAGGTCATTATTCTGCCAAGACAACTGCTAGTAAGATAGTTCGGGCTGGGTATTATTGGCCTACTCTGTTTAAAGATGCTCATGAGCATGTCCGGAGGTGTGACCCGTGCCAGAAGTTTTCATCAAAATTGAAGTGTGAGGGAGCTTTACCCCTCAACCCAGTCACAGTGGAAGCACCTTTTGTCCAATGGGGCATTGATTTTATTGGAGAAATTGTTGAGAAATTAGGAAGAGGCCATAGGTGGATTAAAGTAGCTACTGATTATTTTACCAAGTGGATTGAAGCTATACCCACTAGAAGAGCCACAAGTAAGGTTGTTATTGACTTCTTGATGGATAATGTCATAACCAGGTTTGGTGTTCTTGTGAAATTAGTGATGGATAACGCCATGAGTTTCATATCAGAAGAGTTCATTGAATTTTGCACCAGTCATGGGATAATTATGTCATATTCTTCGCCATATCATCCTCAGGGTAATGGGCAAGCTGAATCAAGTAACAAGAGCCTCTTGAACATTATTAAGAAAATCCTTGATGAGAATAAAAGTTCTTGGGACCAAAAGTTAAAATTAGCTTTATGGGCTGACAAAGTTACTGTCAAGAAAGCAATTGGAGTTTCACCTTTTGAATTAGTTTATGGAACACAATCCAGGATGCCAGTCAATAATCTTCTTCTAGTGTATAAGTTCCTGCAAGCTGAAAACATGGAGTTATCTGAGCCTATGGAAGATAGAATGATTCAAATGGTGGAGGTAGAAGAGATTATAACTTTGGCTCACAAGAGGAATTTGAAGATTCAATTGTAGTCCAAATATTTGTTTGATAAAAGGACCACATTGAGGAAGTTTCAGATAGGTGATATGGTCCTTCAATGGAATGCAAGAGGGCAAGACAAAGGGAAACATAAAAAATTTGAGTCATTATGGATAGGCCCCTACGTTGTTTATGATCTTAATGGAAAGGATTCATATTTTTTGTAGAATATGAATGGTGAGGTACATGAATTTCCAGTGCATGGACAATTCCTGAAGCATTACTTCTCTTAATGTCCATGCACAGTAGGTCCTTGTTTGTATATATTTAGGTTTGCTTTGTTGTTGTTTTTTGGGCTTGTGTTTGGTCTGTTTCTCCAGAGAGTTTCTGAATTCTTGTGTTGATCTTGCGATCAACCATCCCTAGTCAGAGCCGCTATTATCACTGTTTAAAAAAAGGATTTTCTTGTTCCATGATTGGCTAAAAATCTAAAAAAAATTGAGTCTGGTATGGCCTTGTTGCCTCTGATTGTCTCAGGTCACAAAGGGTTTAAGGTTTGAGTTCTAACCCTTTCAATTTTTGAGAAAAACCCTTAAATCTATTTTCGTGTTACTTTTATCACTAAAGAAAAAAGGGTCGGTCTATCGTGAAAAGTGTCCCCCCCTTCTTATTTCTCCCTAGGTGGGTCTAGCAGTGCTTTATTTTCTCTAAGCCTTTCCTAAAGTTCTTAAATTTTAATCGAGCTTCCTAACCATCACACATGTTCTTTTTTAATCTAATGGTGCACGTGAATTTGCAGTTCAAAGACACCCGTGAGTTACCGTTCACGAAATGGCGAAAGGCGGAAGTGGGTCTGGCATCCAGGTTTTAACTAAGGTAAAGATCAATCAGGTTCCTTTTGATCAGATGGCTCACGATATTTTGCAAGATAAAGGTGCACGGGTTTTAGGCTTCGCGAAATGGTGAAAAGGAAACTTGGTCCACGAGGTAGTAAGGATTGAAGGTAAAGGTTGATCATGTTCTTTTTGATCGGACGGTTGGTGCTATTTTGCAATCCTAAGGTGACTGAGAGTTAACCTTCGTGAAATAGCGAAGTGACATGGCAGCCACTTGGTCAGTGTCGTGGCAGAACAGATGGATCAGACTGCTGACGAAAAGGTGACTTGTCAGATGCACGTGGTAGTCCTGAAGTGGATCTCGTGGAAGTTTTTCGACAAGTAAGTGATTGACACGTCGGTTTCCTTTACCAGTCGATTTCCAGGTTGGATAGTGCTGAGTCAAAGGGCCCACTTCTGTCGGGTTAGGTGTGTTAAAAGGTGGGTATCTCAAGGAGGATTCGACGGTGGGCACCCTTTCGCAGGCTGAAGATGCAAGGTAATTACTGTCCGCGAAACAGCGAAAACCGCTAGCCTTAAATGCTTGGTGCACGGTTAGTGGGATAAACCGCCAGTCACTAGATAGGATAAAGACTGATCAAGTTCTTTTTGATCGAACGGCTCGCGTGGTTTCATTGGATGAACGTGCATGATGTTTAGCTTTCATGAAATAGCAAAAGAGATTTGAGCCCATCGCCAAATGAAGAGCAGTCAACAAAGTAAAGGTCGTGCAAGTTCCGCTTGATCTGACGGTCGACATGTTTTCGCAAGATGAAGATGTGCGGATTTTAGGCTTCGCGAAATGGCGAAACAACAAAGTGATAGAAACACTCAGACATTTTATGATCCATTGGAGCCAAAATTTTGAATTCATTTGTGAATTCAATTCTGAGGTGATGGCTGAAGCATGTGGTGTTAATGTCGCAGTTAAGAGCCCGATTGCCGTATACACACTCACATCAATTGAATGTAGGTATCATTTTGAAGAGTGGACAAGAAAGTATGCAGTGCCGGATGCAGAGGTTCAAGAAGAAGCTGCGGAGTGACAAAGTGTGAAAGGGGCCTTTAGAAAATGAAAAGGACTTGTAACTTCTTGTTGAAACAAGAAGATTGTTGTAACAAACTTTTTTTGGAAAAGGTCCGAAGCTTGTATGCATCCATACTATTATAAATGGATACCAGGACTAGTAAAGAAATTATCACAAGAATTTTGTAAAGAAAATCTGCAGAAATATATCTGGGTTTTTCTAGTTATTATAGAGAATATTTTGAGTTTTGTAAGACTTTTCAAAAATGAATATCAATATACAGATCATAAACTTTCGAGCCTAAAATTTGTGTTATCTTCTGGTGTGCTTTCAATAATTTACTGGTTTAATTTGAGTAATCTAGGGTTATTCAATTGAACATGGATTGTAATGCAATCTTTATGGATATGTTTCTTAGCTTTTCTCTTTAGGAGAGGAATTAAATATGCATGAAATATCTCCGTCAGTAGGTTATTTTGTTGGAAACTTTGAATTTGATAAACACTGTTTAGTTTAACAAGGAAGGACTCTTATATATGTCAGGCATGTATGGGGTTAATAGAAGCCAAAGTGATGAGATGCATGGGGATGTTTAATTGTGAAATCCTTGCTTAATTTAGATGACTCTGTAGCCTGGATAAGGCACTGGTATCAGTTGTAGTTCTCTTTTTACATCTCTTGAGGATCAATACTGAAAATGAGCATAAGCTTCCTTTATTATTTTAGTTTATGTTGAGGCGATAAGATCCACTGGTTTTTGGACACTGGTTTATTGTGGATCTCGTTTTAAAAGTGTGAAATTGTTCACAAAAGGTACACTCGCCTGAACTTTGGATAAGTTCAAAGTGTAGAAGGTTTCTTGAAACCTTGTCATATGTTGCTCTAAGGTTCTTTTTTCCTTGATCTCTTCATTTGCAGACAGAGTTATTATTTTTCTTACAAGGGATAAGAGGGGAATCAGAATTTGAGAACAACAGATATATTTCACCAACCAACATACAATATGACCACATATAAACCAAATAATCTAAAAGATTAATTATCAAGATGTACCTCTTTAATGGAAGGTTAACCTTGTATGACATCTTTGAATTATCACACAAGAAGGAAGTAATTTCTTTACAAAATTGGTAACACTCAATAGCTCTCCTCTTTTCCATTACAAAAGAGATTTTCTCCTTATGAGAAGAATATTTTATTTTTATAGCTTTGTCAAGTAATTTTGTAGAACATAAGTACCTAGTAACTACCCTTTTAAATAACTTTTTATGCAATAACACACAAATTTTAGAATGTCTAGGTATGGAACATCTCAATAAAGTGAGATGACATGAAGATTGAGAAGACTAAGGGGAACAATTTCCTTTTAATAAGTTTCTTTTTAAAAGGTTAAGAAATGTTTGATGTTCAACAACCAAGGGACAATAGAGCACATGAGGATGCTAGCACACTAGATGGAATCCAGAGCATAGAAGGGACTCTAGCACATTCTACTATACTCCCAAAACTATGTTTTTGTCATAATTCTTCATTGTAGTCTTGTAGAAGTGTCTAAATTAGGGCATTTCTAGACTTGACTACTCAAGATTGATTTCTAGACTTACCTAAGGGCTTTATTGCAACCAGAATAATGCTACAACAAGGAATTCACCTAGAATAAGATGGGAAATTTCTAGGGTGAACAAAAAGATCACGGATAACAAAATACTCATATTGACAACTTCTACCTTCTACTAAAGCATGCACATTGATATCCCATACCTCTAATACACACCGTGGCATCTCAAAGCCTAATTGTGTTACAAAAGCATCTTTAACATTATCATTAAGTAAAAACCAAATCCTTTTACAAATCAAAAATCGAATTTAGAATAGATAGACATTTACCTAATTTCAAAAGTTAATAGAGTTCATTATTTTCAATTATAACCTTTTTAATTCTATTCTAAAATCATTAATTATATAAGAATGAAATATTAATTCATTCATTTTTATAATTTTTTTGAGTATCACTATCTAGTCTAAATGGTATGATTATATTCTTCTGTCATGATTTTATCTCATACAAATCAAACCTGCACTAAATGAAAAAGGGTTTACTGGATGATATTTAATGTAAGAAAAAGTGGTCCTAAGAAACGACATGGGACCTTCTATGCAAGGGTTCTGCTATACTAATATTGGCAAAACAATTTACTTCCTCATTCCATCTATTTTGACCTTAATTTGCAGGTGAAATCTGTCAATTTAACTCCCACTTTACCATTCCACATCAAGCTGCAAATTTGTATTGAGACGTGTTAGGGAGCTTTATTACTTAGTGCTAGTGCTACCAACCTTTTTCAATTCAATCCTTTTGGAATTATAGCAGACACACTGTTAGCAAACAGTGAAAGCCCAAATTTAGAAGCAAGCACACATCATGTTGTCAATATTGTCTGGTTGTACACCATCTCCATGATCTACGCTTATTTGTAGACAAATCTACGCTCATTTTCTCAGAAGTGGGTTATCCTTGTATCTCTCTTTAGAGTTATACGGGATCCCGGACTGACTAAGTACTTGAATTGTTCTGAGCTGGACTAATTAAATGAGAAAAGTTTCCTTGTAAAAGGAATATCCTGCCATAGAAACTATACAATATATAGAATGAATGGAGGAATTTTAATGAGATCTGGCAGTCTAAGGAATTAAGAGATACCAAATTAATCTGTTTTCGAATTCTTTTTCATATTCAGAATAGGTTCTTTGAAAAAACTATGAAACCAGTGTGTCTAAAAATCGCCTAAACAATCCTTCTGTTATCAATCTAAACTAACTTTGAGCATGGAAAAAAGCCAGCCATAAATATAGTTAAAAAATAGAATAATAAGCTTGATAAATTGGATGAGAAACACCCAGAAAACAGAAAAGCAACACACAACATTCTCCACAACTTTGTGCAACATATTCTCTGTTGATAAAATTCTATAAAACACAAATACAAGCAACCCATCATCAATTCATACAATAGGTAGAGCTCAACATTTCACATAAGATGCTGATAATCTATTCTGTTCACACCGTAATACAATGATCAATACTCCCATGTATTCCAAATCTATATTTGGTTATTAGATCACAGTCCGTGATTCATGATCAGAATGATATAAAACCAAAAGAATCAAAATAAATAAAAAGATCAATGCTTTATAAAAAGACAGGGAAGGAGCCATAAATTGTATAATTAAAACTTAATAAATTGGATGAAAAACACCCAGAAAGCTTAAAGAGAGCACACAACATTTTCCACAACTTTGTGTAATATATTCTCTGCTTATATTTATCTTGATCAATTTTTTATAAAACGCAAATACAAGCAACCCATCAATTCATACAATATTTAGAGCTCAGCATTCCACATAAGATGCTGATAATCTATTATGTTCACACTATAATATATTGATCAATACTCCCATGTATTCCAAATCCATATTTGGCTACTAGATCTAACAACTACCTACTTCAGTAGAAAGTACTAATATAAAAAAATAAAAGATCATATCCTTACAGATGTGGGTTCCAGGAGCACTTGAGAGTCTCCAAAACTGGAGTCATCCCAGCTTCCAAGGATATTTTTGAAGGCCTGCAAAAGCAAAGCAGGAGAGGTCAACTGTGGTAAGTGACCATTTGTGTCAAGAATATTCACTGTATTGTTTCCCCCCGCCAGATTGCACTGCATATAGTATGGGACACTCAGTGGAACAGCTATGTCCTTTGTAGTCTGGATGATGCTACACGGGGTTTTCACATCACTCAAAATGTTTCTTACATCACTCTCAAAGATGGTTTTGGCAATTGCAAGAGCAATTTCAGGTTTCATACTCATCATGGTTCTGGTGAATTCCTTAACCACTGAGGGCTCATCTGCACCGACTACCAAAGGAGCAAACCCTGAAACCCAAGTTGCAAAATCAGATTCTATAGCAATGTAAAGTCTATCAACATCCTCACGATCGAATCCTCCTTGGTAGGATTCATCATTCAAATACCTGTAAAAACAAAACCAACAAAAACAAATCAGATGAATATCAAGTAGAGAATTATTTATGAACCCAATATGGCAGTAACAGGACATTAGGTTTTCACATTTTATGTTAATATGATTTGAGCTTTTGGTTTTGATTGTGCGTTCTTTTTTTCTTATCGATGTTTCAAATCATACTTCTATGATTCATCATCAGGATGAAGAGCTCGAGTATAATGATGGATCATTGAATATGATTGAATGCGCTGACGAGAAGAAAGAAAACACAGTCAAAAATAGAAGCTCAGATCATAATACGACAGTAGTTCAGTTATTTCATATATCTACCTATCTTACCTTGGAGAAGCACATAATAGGATTAGTCTTTCAAACAGTTGGGGCCTTTGAATGGAGGCAATACAGCCCACCATGCCAGAAACCGAGTGGCCAACATAAAAACATTTCTCAACTTCAAGCTCCTCAAGAATGGTGAGAAGATCAGTTGCATAAGAAGAAAGTGATGTATATCTATCAAAATCAAAATGATTGGGATTGACACTCCCAGAGAATACCATGTCAAACAATACAACCTTAAAATTAGATGCCAAGTAGGGCAAAATACTCTGCCAAACAGATTGGTCTCCTCCAAAAC
Organism: Cryptomeria japonica; assembly: GCF_030272615.1. Lineage (NCBI taxonomy): Eukaryota > Viridiplantae > Streptophyta > Pinopsida > Cupressales > Cupressaceae > Cryptomeria > Cryptomeria japonica. Next base: position 50,712,440 of record NC_081405.1, read on the forward strand.
CATGTGAAAGCACTATAACTCTGTTCCCAGAGCCTATTACTTTCACATTTAAGGCAGTACTCAACAATCCAGATTGCTTCATTGACATCTTGAAGAGAATTTGAAGGGCTGAATGCTTTAGAAAGTACCGACAGTATGACAGCAGAGATTTTTCAGCTATGAACCTGATACCGGCTCTATATTTTATAAGAGAACTTAGATGAATCTCTGTGGACAATAGAAGATCATGAGGCGTTCATATAGGCTTGTGTTCAGGGTGCACAAAAGCTCCTAAATTGATTAGGATAAGTACAAAAAACATCTTTTTGCTCGCACATGTGATGGTAATGACTAGATTTCAATGTGTGGTTGCAATCGCCTGGTCAGTAAGACCAATTCAGATTGTAAATAGCTATACCCATCAAGTTTACTAAAGAGATAACTATAAAATTCCTGGTAGTCTTCAGGACAAATGCAGTTTTTGATAGTGATTAAGAAACTAATAATATTGACATGATCCATGCGCATTGACCGCCCAATCTACACAACACAAAATTAAACAGTATTCATCTTCTAGAATACCAACCCCAGAATTTTTGTTAGCTCAGGGTCAAATACACACAAAATAATGGAGAGCATCACATGGCAAACGTCACAAATTAATATATTAAAAAAATTATTATGTGGGATTTTAATTAGATTATGTTAGAATGAATTTGTATTGGCTTATAAACTTATCTTTTTAAATATTAAACTAACTCCAAAACCCATTATCGATGGGAAAGTTTTCAAAACTAACAATAAAATATTAATTATAAAATAATAACGTATTATTAATTATAAACATTTTGGATCAACAAATCTAAGAACCCTTCCTAGTCTAAAGTGGACCAAAAGATGAGCTAGTGTATCTATTGATCTGCATCATCTTGTCACTATATAAACTTTTCCTCTTATCTCTTGGTACCAATCAACCGGTGTTGACACCTATATGCATCCCCTTGATGCCTAATTCTTTGCACCATATTCTTATGTAAGCAACACCTATTAGTCATGTACATCTAGTGCTTTGTGTCATTGCCTCACACAATCTCGCAATCTAAAATCTATTGCCTTTTCCCAATTATAGCTGACACAAATATGTTCAAATTCATTATCTATTAGTGACATGTCTCTAGTCATCTATACCACATGTAGTGTGAGAAAATGACCATTGTTATGATGATTCCTTATACTTACAACCCTTGTGTCCATTCTCACTTGATGACCAACTATTTACCCACATATCAATTGACTATGCGTTGTGTCTACTTCTCTAGCATTAGAAACACCTACTAGAAGTATAAAACTATTAGCCAATTGACCATGAAGACCTATTTTCCCCCTATCAGTAAAGAGGTGGAAACAAAATAACATAACTCTAATAAACCACCACTCTACATGAATGCTCAACCAAAGGAAACCAAAATTCAACACAACACGACATGTTGCGTTACTGATCAAAGACACTATTAAACTAATTTAAAATTGACACTAATCTAAGTAATATTGCATCCAAAAAATACCTAGTTCAAGCCCTTTATGCAACAAAACTTTCAAAATAACCCACCATTAGCATAGAAAACATTATGAAGTGGGACTTCACATTACAATGAACTTGCATTGGCTTATAAAACCGTTCATTTAATAACTACCAAACTAATCTCAAAGCAACCTGGCTTGCAAGAAAGTTTCCAAAACTAAAAGCAAAATATTAACTACAAACTAGCACAATATTACTAACAACAAACACTTTGGATCAATAAACCTAACAAATTTGCAGTTCATCAAGACAATGCAACAATTATAAACCATGCAAGGTCCAAAACTTTTTCAAACCATTAACGAAGAAGAATACACACATATAAATATGTGGTTACTCCATATCTTCGATATCAACAACACAATACAACAATTATAAAACTATGCAAGACCCAAAACATTTTTCAAATGATTAACAAAGAAGAATAGAGACAAATAAATATGCAACTCCTCCATATATCTCCACTATATAAGAATACATGTAAATACAAGAGATAGTGTAACCACTTTCCAACCACCCAAATAACAACCTCTCAATTGAAAATGTTTAATTATAACCACTCTAAGACGTAAAATATAAAGAAATACATCATACTAGATATCACAAAGAAAACTCAAGAAACAACTAAAAGTCATATGGATAAGTTCATTGAGTCCCCTATTAAATCAATAGCTATCAAAATATTTTCAAGCCATTAATTAAGAAGACTAGAGACAAATAGATATGTGGCGAGTCCATATCTCCGAAATCTCCACTATATAACAATACATATAAATACAACTGATAATGTAACCACTTTTCAACCACTCAAATAACCATCCTTCAATTGAAAATGTTTAATTCTTACCATACACAACATCACATAGAATATTCAAGAATGGATAAGTTCAATGAATCCCCTAATACATTAAGACTTTGAGTCAAGATTTTGTAGTTTCTTTATCAATTTAAGTGGCAGTCAAAACCCTAAAAGACAGACAAATTGCAAGGCATCCCCACAAAAAAATCTTTTGTTAGTAAATCCAAGAAGAAAAGCCAATTCTCCAAGTCAAGATAACGTGATCCTGGTTGTAGGAATTTGGCAGACCTCCTTTGGCTTTTTAGTGTTGTCGTATCCTTGTGGGTATATTCTTTTGCCCTTACCCCAATGCATTGCAGGGGGAGATAAGCTTTTGCTTTCAATCCATTAATAACTGTAGGCAAGGACAGAAGTATGTCATATCAGTAAGCTTTGGGAATTAAAGAAGAAAAAGGTCTTTTTGTCAAGTAGTGAGAAGATAGTTAATGGAGATCTAACCATTGGGGCTGACGGGCCATCTGTATACAAAAAGTAAGCCTGTTTTTTGCACGCTGTTGTTATCTTCATTACGTTTTTTGCACGCCAATGTCTGTCCATGAAGTAGACAAATCCAAAACATACACGGACTATAGTGCCTGTTTTTTAATGCAACCTGCTCTATACTTTGTCCATTACTCTGTTTGTTCAGATGTGTTTCTCAGTTGGCTTCCGTGTTTGTCCCCTCTGTTCTTGTCTGAATTGGTCTGTGCTTTATGGGTTGTCCATAATTCTTCTACTTTGATAATGAAGTTGAATAGTGGTTTTTCAAATCGGGTTGTAAGTTAAAATTTTGGAGGAAATTTTATGGTTAAGCACGTTTGAGTTAGAGTAGTATTGGGATGGGTGACCTTCGGGAACACCCAATGCTTCACCTTTGTGAGCGTCATCTTGATGCAATGAGTGCTAAGTGGAAATTTTATGGTTAAACATGTTTGAGTTAGAGTAGTATTGGGATGGGTGACCTTCGGGAACACCCAATGCTTCACCTTTGTGAGCATCACCTTGATGCAATGAGTGTGGTGCAGAGGCACCTAAGCACACAAGCATACCAGGAGGTCAAAAGTCATAATATGAACAATTTATTGTATTTGAGTCATTCATAATGTATTATAGTTATTTGAGTCAATTGAATCATAATATGTAAGGCTAAATGAGCCATTTTGTCCAAAGATGTCATATTTGGTCCATATTGAAGTTTTAAAAGTGTCCATGTAAGAGTTAGAGTCATTTATGTCAAAAATTGTAAAAATTGCAAAGTTGCAATATTACCAAAAGTACAACAAAAGTGTAAAAATGAAATCCATTGGTTATGAGGTGGTTGGAGAAGTTAGAAAGGAGTTGGAAATAGTTTATAAAACCATGTTTGGTCGAAATCAAGAAGGGAGATCAGTTTGGAGGGGTTTTGACAAAGATTATCCATCAAACCCTCAAACTATCATGAGGTTTTAAGGAATCTGTGACTGTCATAGATCCATGGAAGATCACATTTGATTTCATGGTGAAAAGTAGATTGGTGAAGGCAGCAACAACCGAGTTGTAGCATTTGGTGTGGTCACATGAGGGATAATATTGAAGAAAGGATATATGTGTTGGAAAGATGCTCTACATCAAATTGGTATCAGAGCTAGAAGAGCCTGAGTGTGTGGGTAGAGTGCCGAAGGAGGAAATCCACACCAGGACCTAGCCATAAAGGATTTGTTATTTGGTTTTTGCTGATGAGTTTTTGGTTGCAAGGTGCTCGTCCATCTAGCTGCAAGAAGGCAGACAAGGAAGGTCTGTCAAGGGCCAAAGGGATGGTCCAGGGCCATGGGATGGTCCATTGATTGCCAAAAGACTAGGGAGAGAGGCAAAGAGGAGAACTCTTAGGTGAGGCATAGAGGTTGTTGGTGAGGTGATGCAGCATGGAGAGGTGGACTTATGGCTGGTAAAAGCACTTGGATGGCAGCCACTACAAACTCTATTGGTAGGAGTCACAAAGAGATTGTTTGAGAAGGAAGCAGCAACATAAAGAGGCATAAAGAGATAAAGATGAAGACAAAGGTGAAGATTTCACTCAAAAATTTTCTTGCAGGTCATTGTACCCACGTTTCCAAGGGACTTGGAAACTTTTCAAGGTTGGGAGTATGGTGTAGAGGCACCTAAGCACACAAGCATACCAGGAGGTCAAAAGTCATAATATGAACAATTTATTGTATTTGAGTCATTCATAATGTATTAAGGTTATTTGAGTCAATTGAATCATAATATGTAAGGCTAAATGAGCCATTTTGTCCAAAGATATCATATTTGGTCCATATTGAAGTTTTAAAAGTATCCATGTAAGAGTTAGAGTCATTTATGTCAAAAATTGTAAAAATTGCAAAGTTGCAATATTGTCAAAAGTGCAACAAAAGTGTAAAAATGAAATCCATTGGTTATGAGGTGGTTGGAGAAGTTAGAAAGGAGTTGGAAATGGTTTATAAAACCATGTTTGGTCGAAATCAAGAAGGGAGATCAGTTTGGAGGGGATTTGACAAAGATTATCCATCAAACCCTCAAACTGTCATGAGGTTTTAAGGAATTTGTGATTGTCATAGATCCATGGAAGATCGCATTTGATTTCATGGTGAAAAGTAGATTGGTGAAGGCAGCAACAACCCAGTTGTAGCATTTGGTGTGGTCACATGAGAGATAATATTGAAGAAAGGATATATGTGTTGAAAAGATGCTCTACATCAGAGTGCTAAGTGGAAATTTTATGGTTAAGCATGTTTGAGTTAGAGTAGTACTGGGATGGGTGAACTTCGGGAACACCCAATGATTCACCTTTGTGAGCATCACCTTGATGCAGTGAGTGCTAAGTGTACCATTCATACTCTTGAGAGATGGATTCTTGTGAACCACTACTCATGAAACATGGGTCAGTAAGTTTGACTTGAGAACTACACAATTAGTCCTAATAACAATATCATAGTCTAAAGAGTGCTCAATTGCTTGTCAAAGTTTTGGTGATTTTTATGGTGTACCTACTTTTAAATGGGTGCTACTTAGTGTACTTTTTTGTTGGGCCATATTTATGGGTTGTGGGGTAATCTTGTTGAGGAAGTAAAGACATATAGCTACTTCTTAACTAACAAGATTTTTGTTAATGGTTTATGTTTATAAGCTTATAAATATTGTTGGGATTAAGAAGGTGTATCAATCTTAGAGTACTAACATGTTTATTTAATTATTTTATTTTGTACCCAATTTGAAAGTCCTAAAATTTAGGAGACTACCTAGTGTCATAGGTTGTTATGTTGGGGCTATGGACAGTTCCTTTTAAATGCTATGACGATTAATAGTTTGGTGAAAGAGTCATCCAATATGACGCTTTTTCACTTTTAGACTATCTATGATAGCTTTATTAGAGTGTATGAATTGACATGTTATATTTTCCATAAAAAAATATCATAGCTAAATATGATATAGTATTCTAATTTATAATAATATATTATTTTATAATATTTATTATAAAAATACAAATTGATTTAAAATATTTTGAAAAGATGAGCTATAACTGTTTTTATTTTTTGTAATATTCCAATATGAATTTTTAAAATAATTTCTATTTTTATATATGATTTAGAAACTTGTCATAATAGATAAAATTTAAGATTTTGAGATTTATTATTAAATATTTATTAACTAAACATTGTTATATATATATATATATATAATTGTAAATAAGATTATCTTGATTTTTTTTTTGCTATGAATTTAGAAACTTAGTGAACTAATGAATTTTGCATATATCACTAATTTGTCATTGTTTTTCAATTTTGCATTATTTTTATATATTTTTGACAATTAATATTTTTCTTAAAATGTCAAATGAAAGGGTATTGAAATGACCAAACCATCATAAAAATTTCATATGACAAGTAGGGGTGGCTTATGGAGAGTTATTATTTGACAATTGATGCTTATGGTAGATTTCACTTTTGACAAGTTGTGTGAGGTAGGTGTTGCATATGGCAAGATAACCATTATGGGTGAGTTGTGAGTTAGTGGTCTAGAAAGTTGTTATGTGCAACGTGTCATGGAAATGACAACTTGTTTTTGACACCTTTTACCTTTTGAGCATATGAGTTGGTTTTGGAAACCATGAGTGCTTTCCACTTGTGTTGAGCTCTACAATATCTGGCTTCTTAGTGTATTTTGTGTGACAGGTTGGTTATTTTCTAAGTTGTTTTGTGCCAAACTTTTCTCTAAAATTTTACGTTGTTGTGTAGTGCCCCTCCCTGACTCATCTTTATTTGTGCATCGATAGACTTGTTTAGATTCTTAGATGGTGTTTTGATTGATACTTATGGCTTCATTTATAGCTCAGATGCTTATGGATGATGTTAGACATTCTATATTGACATTTGATACGTTACATGGATGATGGTATATATTGGATTGCTATGATGGATGGACTTACATTTGATGATCTATATGCACTCATTGTTGTGGACGGATTATATTGCTTATAATGGCAAGATATTATCTTGTTGGTGCTAACCCCACTTCATGATTATATTGAATGAGTTGATTCCATGATTGTTGTGATTGCATTATGACTATATTCGTGATAGAGACGATGTCATACCATTCATTATGAGCATGATATGACATTGCGATTCTCTTCACTTGTCTGATTATTTACAATATATGTTATTGTATATTTTGTCTTGTGGTGATTGGTGGTTGCAGGATTGCAGATACTAGACATCGCCTCCACTTGGTCTCATAGGTATGAACGTGTCTTAATCCCAATGGCAAGTTGATTGGAGGTGACAAGAGTTCTTTCTACACACTCTAGGCTTAAGTTGATATCCTTGTCAGTCAGTGTCTTGGCATGAGATGTCTTGTTGCGTCATGTGGTATGTTGTTCAACCCTATGTCGAGTTGCCTAGCGAGTTGTGATTATTTATTAATTAATAATTAATTGAGTAACATAGTTTATTAAGTACTAAAATAAATTATTGGATGGCATCAATGCTTTATGCGTGATTATTATTATTTGGGGGTTTTATTTATTAATGTGGATTTATATTTTACTGGTGCTTTTATATTATTATTATTTTTATTATTTGATGGTTTAATGTTTATTTGGGTATTTATTGTGGAGCCTTTAATTTGTTAGATTTATTATTATTTATTATTTATTTATTTATTATTGATTTTATAACCAAGCCTTGTGATTTAATATTTATTTGGGGGTTATACTATTATTCCCTATGTTTAATTTCATTATGGGGCCTTTCTTATTTATTTTACCCTCTTGGGTTATTAAATTATCATTTACCTTACCTACCCTATTTTGTGATTGGTGGAGAGTTTTGGGTAATTTAAATAATAATGTTTTATATTATTTTTACCTGGATTTTGGGGTAAGGTTGGTGGAAAATATTATGTTTCCTATTACTTTGATTGGCCGACACATTTCCATAGTTTTGTATGAATTGTATTTATTGTTTTCTTAAGCATTGGTCGGGATCGACCTTTAAGAAGATTTTTTTGTGTTATTGGAATTTTTTGATTGTTTTGGAACTTGGTTGATTTGGTTGGATTTGGAATTGGTTTGGTGCTTCTTCATATTTCATTGCTATGACTTCAAGTTTCATGTTGAAGGAATTCTTCCTTTTGTTATTTCGATTTGAAAGACTGTTTGCATTGTGCCTATGACAAATTGTATGCGGGAGGAATTTGGGGAAATGGATATTGCAGCAGACTTAAATAGTTTTGCTATTAATATATTGCCTGGGGGAAACTATTGTATTTGTGAATTTTAATTGCCAGAGTTCACCGTGTATAGCCTTGTATTCTATTACTAAGCGCTATCGTGTTTGATTCTGCATTTTGATTGCCTTGGTTGAATATCGATTCATTGCTTCATTTCCCTTTTTGTTATATTTTATTCGTATTTTGTGTTGGCTTCAACATTGATTGATGGACTAATACCTTTTCGGGCTTGTCGTAATTATTATTTCCATCTTTTGAGTTTTTGGGTTGAATGCGCTAGATCTTTTCTCAAATGCAATGAAATGTTAAATGTGTTATTATTTTGAGCGAATGCACTAGAGGATTTTGTATATGTGCTACTAGATCTAGCAAAAGTGCTAGTCTAAGTAATGAATGTGCCATTCTGAGTAACGAATGTGCTATTTTGATTGGTAAAAGCATTGCAGTATGTTTCATATGCATTGTTCTATCTGTCTTATGCATTGAAGTATTTGTTGAATGTTTTGTATTGTTTCTCATATGCACTAAACTACTTTTTCTTTTGTATTTGATCATTTTGGTCTCTTTGAGTTGATTTTATTGATTTGTCTTTTGTACTAGAGGTTGCACTTCAATCCCCTTGTGATTTCTAAGAAAGTTCACTTGTTCTATTATGGAATTTCAGTTGTATTTGATGGCATTTTGTGATTTGGCAAGATGTATCTACCTTGCTTAAGTATTTGGATATTCATATGATTCTAGCAAGATGATGTTGCCTTGCTAAGGGTGCTTGTGTTATTATTGTTGGAATCAAGGAACATTGGGAGGGGGTTGAATCAATGTTCTACTAGTAAATAAATTTTTAAACGTATTCTCAGACCACTAGAAGCAAATGCAAAAAACTAAAATGTAGGAACATAAGATAATCAACCGCAAAATCATAACACCAAGATTTTTACATGGAAACCCGAAAAGGGAAAAATCACAGTGGGATTGGAACCCACAATATTCATATATTGTGATCAAGAGTACATAAATATTACAAAAGGGGAATGCACTTGCATTTAAGCACAATGCCTAGAACCAAAGGTTCAATTACAATATGGAAGTCTCACTAACTTACAAATCATTCACAATGATAACTACAATAATTGAATTCCAAAATAACATCAAACAATGCTTGGATGAGTTTCGGTTAAGCGCAAAAAGTTTGACTGTATCCGCTCTGCAACTAATCTGCCATGTTCTTCTTAGTCAGCTACCGGATCAACACTGTGCACGTGAAACTACACCAACTAGGTTTCTTGATCACTACTCACTCATATCACACCCCAAAAATATCTTCTACATCGATCATATATATCCGCAATCACAAAATAAAACATTCATCAAGTCGGCCATCCATATTATGCAATGTAACGTGTAACCAAGTGTTGGCTTAGACCGAATCTCTAAAATATATGTGGATCAACCAAATGATGTGAAAATGATTTCTACATGTCAGCCCTATCATCCCATGCACGAATCTATCCACTGAAATCACCGCAAAGATTTCATACCAAAAGTGCTCTGCTACCCTAAGATACTAGTGACAGATTATCGGATCATTCCCTCTGCCATAACTATCAGATAGGATTTCCAAGGAGAGTTGCCATTAATGACAACCCTAATCCATTATTCATGCATTATTATCCACTGACTGAGTGTCAATTTCCAACAATATCCCCCTTTGGCATTGATGGCAACAGTCGTGAAAAATGACTAAGTGTTGAGTCAACCTTTATACCAGATCAAAAAAATGTAAGGCTCCCCCTTAGACCAAAAACTTGTATCATTCTCTGTACATTTTTCACTCTACTCTCCCTCTTTGACAACAATGCCAAAGTTGTGGTACTACACAAAAACTTGTATACAAGGATATATACTGGATATTACACATGCTTTAAGATACCTACAAAAATGGTCTTCAAAAATCTTAAGTGGGTATCCCACCCATTCTTCAAGTTGTTCAAAACTATGATGAAAGAACTGAAAACATAAGAATATATCTCCACATCTTTCAATTCTGTCGGAACTAGCTGTGCCACTGTCTTCATGCAATCAACTTTGTTGCTCATTATGTTGTCCATCTGAGGAGCAATAAGGTTCTAGAGCTCACAAACTCGCCTCAGAATTCTCTCCTTTTATGAATTTAGGCTCGAGCTTTTATCAATTAGAGTCATCGTTTGTCCTTCTATGCTACTAGTAAGGACTACATTGGAATCAAATGATTCAAATATACTATCAAGCTTGCCCTGACAAACACTGATCTACTTGTCTATATCTGATGTAAATTTGGGGAGTATAAGGCAATCCTTTGTTCAATCTAACTCTGTCATCTTCAATCATCTTTTGGAATGTTTGCATACGCACCTCCTTGAATCTGTCTAATACTTTCTTAGTGGTTCCCTTTTCCAATGACTCAAAATTGGTACTGATATTGTTGATTAACTGTAGTAGATTATAAGAGGGGTTAGAATTTGGATCTAATTGTAGTTCCATTACCACCTTTTGTAAAACACCTGCAGTCATCTCAATCAGCTTTTCGTCCTCAGTCTCTGATTTAACCAAGTCCTGACTAGCTTGAACTTGAACTGTTGCCGCAACCATCAACCTTTCAGCTAGAGACATCTGCCCAATGTTAAGGGGTCCATCAAAGTTGATGGAGATTTGAGGTAGAATCCTTTTCCCTTTGTCCTTCGGTGTGTCAATTTCCATGGTTACTAGGACATTCTCAACTTTTTGTTTTCCCTTATTCACCTCTTCTACCTTATCCTGTACCTTGACCTTCTCGGATTCCTCTTTTCTCGCATCTTTTCCTTCTTTATCCTTTGCACCAATGTCACCACTTGGTGCGGTATCATCTTTTAGTGCCTCTTTGGCTTCTTCAACTTTTCTTTCCACCATCTTCGGGTTGCCCTTGTCAACCAGAGGATTTTGACTGTCTTTTGCATCAAGGGTTGTATTGGCCTGATCTTCCGGATGAGAGGTATTTGTTAAAGTTTTAAAGTTTACTGTTATTACTGATTCACCCTCCCCTCTCAGTAATAACCGATTCCTCACAAATAATAATTGGTATCAGAGCATTGGTCCTCTGTGTGCATAAGCTTAACCGCTTGAGGAAAAGATCCAGAGGAAAATGATGAAGAAGGAGGGTCCAAAGTTTACTAAGGACAACTACACAATATGGAAAGACAAAATGAAGATTTATATCAAAGGTATGGGTTCTCAATTTTGGCAACATGTTACTACTAAATATATACCCCCTACTGGTCCTCTAACTCCATATTAGCTTAAGGAGCAACAAGAAAACAATCAAGCATTGGAAGCTATTGTAAGTGCACTGTTTGATACCGAATACATTGATGTATATGGATTAGAAACTGCATTTGAAGTTTGGGAGAAAATAGAACTAATCTATGGTGGAAATAAAATGTTACTTGTTGAAGTTTTGGTTGATGATATAATATTTGGTGGAAATTATGACGTGTATGTCTTTTGCAGATGAAATGAAGAAAGAATTTGAGATGTCTCTTATCGGTGAGATAAAATTCTTTATTGGTTTACAGATTCAACAACTGGAGAATGGAATATTTATTTGTCAAACTAAGTATGTAAAAGAAGTCTTCAAGACTTTTGGCATGGAAGATTGTAAACCGGTTGGTACTCTGATGGTGACAGGTTGTAAATTGTCAAAACAACATGATACACCGTATGTGGATGAGAAAGAATATAGGTCTATGATTGGAAAGTTGCATTGTGTTGTTCACAGTAGATCGGATATTGCACATGTTGTTGGTTTGGTTGCAAGATTTCAGAAAGATCCTAAGGAGACATACATGGTTGCAATAAAAAGGATATTTAGGTATTTGAAAGGAACAGTTGATTATGGTTTGTTGTATCCTTACAATGATAATTTTTCTTTTAAAGTTTTCACAGAAGCAGACTGGGCTAGAAATGTTAATGATCGGAAAATCACAACCAACAGAGCTTTCTTTTTAGGAGAAAGATTGGTGTCCTGGATAAGCAAGAAACAGTCTTGTATTTCACAATCTATAGCTAAAGTAGAATATGTGGTAGCATCAATGAATTGTACTCAGGCTATATGGATGAGACACATTTTGGAAGGTTTTAAGGAAGACATGTCTGAACTAGTGATTATTCATTGTGATAACACTAGTGCTCTTAATATTTCAAAAAATCCTATATTACATGCAAGAACAAAGCACATTGAGTTGAAGTATCACTTTCTAAGGGAAAGAGTACATGAGAAGAAAGTAGAAATGGAGTATGTGTCTAGCAAAGAGCAGTTAGCAAATATATTCACTAAACCTTTGCCTAAGACAAACTATGAATATCTCAGAGGTAAATTAGGGGTTGTACCCCTACACAAGATCAACTAAGATGTTGGTGATGCATCAATCTAGTGAACTCATTGAATATCTTTCAGTTTTGAACTGATGTGAAGTGGGCTACTCCTTAGGGGGAGCAACAACAAAGATGAAGACAACTGAGGTATTTGCACCTTTGGTATTGCTATGAAAGGGGAAGAAGAATTAGTTGAAGATCAGCCATGAGAAGAAGAACTAGATATCCGACAAAAGAAATACAAAGGAGATGTAGAGAAAAAGAGCAAATACAAAACAAATCAGTTCAATTAATCATGATGAAGTTTCTCAGTGTTTCCATCAATGACAACACAAACTAATCATCAAGTCATCAAACAACATCTCAACTTTATCATCACCAATAGTCCTTATACTAGTTCATCAATATCATCAACAGTTATGCCAATATGCCAACACTATTTTCCTTCTGAGAGACATCATCATACTTAGGGTTGATTGGAAATCGATTGTTCTTTAGGAAATTTTTCCATATTTCTTCAGTTTCTTTTCTAACTTCCTCAACCCTACCAACCATAAGCCTTTTTACTCTATTTTTTCTTCTGAATTCATTTTTGTTGGCTTTCTCCATGAGTCTGTCAACTTCTAGTTGTGAGACACAAGCAGTGATATTGATCAATTCACGTTCTTTCATTTCCTTATCTAATCAGCTTGCAGTTAGCCTTCTAGCATCAAGAATGTTATATAAATCTTTTGGAATGCTACGTTCTAATTCAATTAATGATTTGCTAAAGTTATGCAAATGCAACATAACTTCCTCAATTTCCCTCTGATCATTCTCACCAAGATTATCATAGGATGCACTAATATTCTTGAGATTACCATCAATAACTATTTCATCAATCAATTCTTTTGCAGTCAATGGGGGAATGATGGTGTATTTACCTTCCACCTTGTCGGATTCAAGATCTTCATCAATCTCTATCCTTAGCTCCCTTCTTCTTTTAGGCCTACCAGTTAGAGATGGTTCTGATTTTGTCTTTTTTCTTGGTTGAGCACCACCAGACTACAATTTCCTAATTACTCTGACAAATTCTCCTTTCTTCTTTGCTTTCTTGGCTTCCTCATCTGACTCTGTCTCAGATGCAACAAGAGATACATTGACATAAGTTCTTTTTGGCTTCTTCTTCTGCTTCAACACTCCTTTTCCAGATGATCTTTGAGTTGTTGATGTCTTCACCGAAGTAGGGGATGACTTAGTCTCCTTAGGCTTTGACTTGGAGGGAACTAGTTCAGTCTTAGGCTTCTTTGATTCCATCTCTGCTTCCATTTGAGTCTTCTTCTCCTTATCTTTCTTGATAGCTTCTCTTGTAAAGCCCATCTACTCAGACACTACCTCTACCATTTTTGTTACCTTTTTGTTCCTTTCAGGCTAAGTGAACTTCTTATGTAGTTCCATATCTTTTTCTTTGAATGTGCCACATTTTGGTTCTTGAGGGTCAATCGGTTTGCTCAAGATATGTTGAGCATAGCTTTCAAGAGTTTGAGCATCAACCTCATAACCCAATTGCATTATCCATACTGTCCTTGGCTCAACTGCCTCCATTTGGCACTGGTCCTTATCGACCATGAAACAGATAGTATATGCATATTTGTCCACCATTTCCTTAGGGATCCTTTACCTATCCTTCATTCTGCCTTGGAAGGTTTTGAAGTAACTCCATAGGGTTGTTGTCTAATTCTCTCTATTTCCCAATCTTTGTAGACCTTGTTTGGTCTAAGTGGCTACGGGCAAGTCAAATGCCCATTGGACCCTGCCTGTCCCGGGGATTTCATTCATGAAGTATAGTGCTAGGTAGACAATAAATGAACCGAATTTGAAAACATGCTTCTTGTCTGATTTGATTTTTTTCAAATTGCTCAAGAGCTCTTCAAGAACTGTGCACAAGTCATACTGCATATCCTCCTTTACCATCTAATAGGCTGCATATTTTGTAGTACCAGAGATCGAATTCAATTTGCTAGACAGATATTAAACTTTGTACCCAATAATGATTTATTCAAATTTAATATTATGCTCTAAGATATCATCAATCGTCATTGATATGTTGTCAAATTAAGCACCGGTTAGTTTTGTGACAGTTGGGTTTGTTACCTTCCTCAAATTAGGTTTTCCACTAGTTTGGTGTAGACATGTGACTGCATGTATGGCCTGCTTGGTTATCTTATAAGGTCTGCCCAACCATATAAATTCATTTTGGACATGACTCAAAATATATCTTACCCATTCATCCTCATCGAATGTCAAAAAATGAACAAACTGCGTGAAACCCTTCTTCTATAATTGTGCATGTTTTGGTTTGGTGTTTCCAACTTCATCCATTATGTGCTCAGTATACAAGGTTAGGATATCCTTACTTCTGGTTTCCCCAATTGTGCAGTTAATGTATGCCCTAACATCGTCAACATGTAGAACTCTATATGGAATGAATGAAAAAGCACCATTAGGATCATCCTCAATAGATTTAAATGGATGTCTTTTAAATAGTGGCCTTTCTCACTTAAAAATTTCTACCACCAAAGGTGTATCAACAAAAGAAGATGTCATTTCAATAAATTTAGGATTCAAAGGTTGAAAACGCTTCAGTAAATACCTTTTTTCTTATATCAGATGCACAAGAACTTCTTGTCGGATCACCTCAAGCCTCTGATCGCCTTGAAATATGGTTCACCTCACTCTGCAGCTTCAACTCTTCACTCACAATGTGAGAAATGATTCATATTTTTCCCCTTTTAACTTTGCAAACCCTAACTTTAAGTTGAAATAAATGCAATTGTAAAGTTCAACTGGATGTCCTGTTCAACATAATCCAATCAACCAGATTCCAAGATCGGTATGATGAATTCCAGATAATGATCTCCAAGCATCTGCAATCAACCTTGATCGATCACCGATCTCTTTAGCGGGTTCTGCAAGATTTTTCATGAGAATGCCACCCCCTAAGGCCAAATGCCTTAGTTATCAGATGAAGATCCTGCACCGAATTTAGGTGCAAATCCACTGTCTATCTTGGATTCATATTTCCTGACCCACATCTTCTCATGCTTTTTCTTGATCTCTTCTACCTTTGCCTTACCCTTTTCATCATATTTGATCTTGTCTACCAAAGCATTCTTGTTCATATTCTTACTTCTACAATACTTTATAATGTCATCAGTTTTGTTGCATGCATGACAAACAACATTTATCTACATAGGTCTGAAATTCATCTGATTTGGACTCATCCTACATTGGTTAGAGATATGTCCAAACATCCCACAAGCATATCATCTCTTGTTCTGAAAAATTATTCATTACTACTCTGCACATGTTTGAATTGTGACCAAAATTATTGTATATGAAACACTGATCAATAAAGGTAGGAACATTGTTCGTATTAATCATTCCATTATTCACCCTACTTCTGCATTGATTTTCCATATGACCAAATTTTTGCAAGTAAAACATCTACCATTAAATTTATAGGCATTAGGCTATCTTATCGGAGGATTCTTGCTCTTCTGATGATTAGGCTTAGCTTTTCTCTATCTAGAACCGAAGGATTCTCCTTTTTCATATCCATGTCCTCACATGTCTTTTTCATGTCTCTAACTATCCAGCATCTCATCAAGCCTTTTTGAGCTATAATTAAATTTGTCTTTTTACTCATTTGTAGTAGCAAGTTCATCTCTTAGGGAAACAATCTATCTTTCAAGTTCTTGACCATTATTCCTTGATTGTGTCAACTCAAGCTTCAACTGATCATTCTCATAGGTAAACCTAAAGCATTCATTTGATCTGTCTTTCAATGATTGAGTCAAACTTTCTCCATTCTTCTTTTGGTCTTCAATTTCCTTAGTCGACTTCATCACAATGGATTGCATCTCATTCTTCAATACAACATTCTCTCTAGCAAGCTTTTCACATTCCTCGGTTTTGCTTTGGTCTTCAATCCTTTGCTCCTATTTCTCCTTCATCTTGTCCATCAAATATTTTCTCTTATCTCTTGAAGTGTTGACTTGATCTTTCAAATCATTAATGAAGTCTTCAGCTGCACTCAAGTTTCTCTTTAAGGAACTTATTTCATTTCTTGTTGCATCAAGATCCTCAAGTGCCATACAAAGCTATCTTTGCAAACCAGATTCCATGGATTCCAATTTTTGGATCTTCTTCAAGCTGTTAGGCTTCTTTGGAGGAACTAGACTTTGATACCAATTGTTGGAATCAAGGAACACTGAGAGGGGGGTGAATCAGTGTTCTACCGGTAAATAAATTTTCAAACTTATTCTCAAACCACTAGAAGAAAATGCAAGAAAGTAAAATGCAAGAACACAAGATAATCAACCACAAAATCATAACACCAATATTTTTACATAGAAACCTGGAAAAGGAAAAACCACAGTGGGATTGGAACCCACAATATTCATATACTATGATCAGGAGTACATAAATATTACAAAAGGGGAATGCACTTGCATTCAGGCACACTGCTTAGAACCAAAGGTTCAATTATAATATGGAAGTCTCACTGACTTACAGATCATTCACAATGATAACTAAAACAATTGAACTCCAAAATAGCATCAAACAATGCCTGGATGAGTTCCGGTTAAGCGCAAAAAGTCCGACTGTAACCGCTTTGCAACTTTGCCCTGTTCTTCTCAGTCAGCTACGAGAACAAGAATGCACACATGAAACTGCACCAAATAGGTTTCTCGATCACTACTCACTCATATCACACCCCAAAAATATCTTCTACGTTGATCATATATATCCGTAATCACAAAGTAAAACATTCATCAAGTCGACCATCCATATTATACAATGTAATGTGTAACCAAGTGTCAGCTTAGACCGGATCTCTAAAACAAACACGGATCAACCAAATGATTTCAAAATGATTTATACATGTCAGCCCTATCATCCCATGCAAAAATCTATCCACTGAAATCACTGCAAAGATTCGAGACCAAAAGTGCTCTGCTACCCTGAGATATCGGTGACAAATTACCAAATCATTCCCTCTACCGTAATTAAGGGATATGATTTCCAAGGAGAGTTGCCATTAATGAAAACCCTAATCCATTATTCATGCATTAGTATCCACTATATGAGTGTCAATTCCCAACAATTATTGGTTGAGAAAGAGGGACCATGCCTTGCTCATGATTGCAAGTTCTCTATGAGGCTCTTGGATTTCTTTATGTTTGGCTTTATGGTGTTTGATTAATGCTTCATTTGTGGATGATTTAATGTGATTATTGTTATATGGTTTTTGAGCCTCCTTATTCCTACTATTGTTGTTATTCTATTTGTATTTACCCTAAGGTCTTAGAACATGATTAGGGGGAGTGGGCTTTCATGTGGGGTAACGTGAGAATAGGTCACCAAGAGGTTCCTTGTAAGGATGCTTGTGGGTCTAGACATCCAGGAGCTCATGAAAGTTTTCCTTATGTTATTAAGTGATAACATTAATAATTAATTAGATGGGTTGTGTAAGTTCTGATACTAACTGTAAAGTACAGATGCCAATAGCTAACAAGATGAGAGGGGGGGGGAGGGGGTGAATCATACAAACTTAATCTTCCATAAAATCAACAGATTCAACCTCGGTAACTTATACTTCAGCAATATAACCAAAAACTGCTAAACATGCAAACTCATAAACACATAATCATCATAACACATATAACACCAGATTTAACGTGGAAACCCAAAATAGGGAAAAACCACTATGGGATTTCGGACCCACTAAGAAATATACTCTTCTAGAGTATGCTCGGTTAAAAGCAAATCTTGTTAAACATTACAAACACATTGCTAGATGTGACCTGGTTAAGGGATTTCCCTCAGATCTGTTAGGATCTTCACTTTGTTAGAAGTGACCTTGTCAAAAGATTTCAAACACTCATTTAGAATGTTACCTTGCTAGAGGGTTTACAAATAAGACTGTTAAGTACACTCAATTAAAAGATTTTATGTCACTTACAAAATAATAGTAATAAAAATATATTTGCAACTTCACATCTAAAATGCTAAAGAAGATTCTTATTTGGTGAAAACAATCTAGTCATAGGACTTATATTGTCCCTCTGTTGGGCTCCCTACTCTGTTATTCAAACAGGTCTTCAAGCTTCTATGCTCGGTAATCACTATGTAGCATCCTTGTGCTTACACTTGCCCGCATACATTGTTTATCAATCAATTCCTTATTTATAAACAATTCTAACCACTTAATCTCCTTGATCACATTTCCCATGATCAATCTTAGCCATCAGATCTTCAAACTTGACTAGGTTCAATGTACCTTTCTGATTTGAAAACATTTTGCATTGCCTAGGGACTTGCATTCCTTTCTTGGAACTTGCACAAGGTTATTGCGGTTCAATCTGCGCTATAGATCTTCCCGCCGATTTTCCTTTGCCATAGATCCTTAACAAACTTCATGCATGACATACCAATCATTTATACATCTCTAGCTAGTCATTGTCCTTCATTAAATAATGCTTTTATCCATCCAATGCGATCAGTCATAACTTAGTTGTAACTTGGTAAATACTAAACTTTACTCGGTAGACATTCCGCCTTCATTAACCAATATCGATAACCTTAGGGTTTACCAACTAGGTTCTTTGCTCAGTGACATAGTATAGTATTAACCTTACAATCAAGAACATATGTAGGATATCAAAACAATCTAAACATCATGATCTCATCATTGTCTAGCTCGGTAATAGTTGCCCATTGAATAACTTATTTCTCCCCTTATTCATCTCATTCTTTCTGTGTCTTTTACTGACATCTTAATTCTCTTCAAATCAATCTTCTTAATATATGGCAACACCATACTGAATTAGAAAATCAATTCCTTAACATCAATGACAAAATAATTTTATAAAGATAGTTATCATCCCTTTTCAGTTATATCAATAATCTTCAACAACCTTCTCAATATCCTTATTGAAATGCTAACAATCTTTCTTCCTACTGAAATGCCAACAATCTCCCCCTTTGGCATTGATGGCAAAACCAACAATTAAATGGTAATACCAACAAGATATTCAAATTGATTCGGATTCAGATTGCTGTTAGACTTCTCCTGTTATCCTTGAGCTGTTAAAATCTTCTGAAGTCTTCTCCCTTTTTCATTAGGCTTCTGAGTTGTTATCTTGCATTTAGTCTTCTTCGTTTTGTAGTAATCTTCTCCCCCTATCATTGGTCTTATGTTATTTTCAACATTTAGGGATTTACCATTCAGTCAACCATTTAGTCTTCTCCCCCTTTGACAACAATGCCAAAAAGTAAAAGAGCTAAATCATGAACTCTTCCTCTGTGAAGTGATTTGCCTTGCACAACTTTAGAAAACCTTCTAAAGTGCGTAAAGCAGCATCAATCCACACATAATATTCTATAGATTCATCGAATTGATGCTTTCACTGAAATCTTTCAGTGAGTAGAAGATAGGGGTAGGACCCCTAACTTGCTACTAAGATACTCAAAAGTGTCCCTTGGCAGTGGCTTTGTGAAGATGTCTGCTAATTGCTCCTTTGAACTGATATATTCCAGCACAACTTTCTTCTCTTGAACTTCTTCTCTGAGATAATGATACTTTATAGAGATATGCTTTGTCTTAGAGTGCATTACCAGATTCTTTGAAATGTTAATGGTACTAGTATTATCACAGAATATAGTTACTGGCTCGGTAACTTTCTCATTTATACCTTCCAACAGTTGTTTGATCCATGCTATATTGGTACAATTCAATGTTGCAGCAACATATTCAACTTCTGCTATTGACTGTGAAATACATCCTTGTTTCTTACTAAGCCAACTCACTAGTCTTTCTCCTAAAAAGAAAGCTCCACCACTTGTTCTTTTCTTGTCGTCAATGTGGCCTGCCCAATCAACATCAGTATAAACTTTTAAATCAAAATCATTCTTCTTTTCATATACTAAGCCATAATATTCAGTGCCTCTCAAGTATTTGAAAATTCTCTTGATTGTTGTCATATGGGTTTCCTTGGGATTTGCAGAAAATCTTGCAACAATACCTACTGCATGTGCTATATCCGGTCTACTATAATCTTGCAACAATACCTACTGCATGTGCTATATCCGGTCTACTATGCACAACATATTGCAACTTCCCAATCATAGATCGGTAAACTGTCTCATCAATAGATGTAGATCATCATTCTTTGATAGTTTACAGTTGGTAGTCATAGGAGTACTTAATGGTTTAGAATCCTCCATTCCAAATTTCTTCAAGATTTCCTTTATGTACTTGGATTGAGTAATGAAAATTTCATCTTTCATTTGCAGTATCTATAAACCTATAAAATATTTTATCTCACCGATTAGTGACATCTCAAATTATTTGCACATTTCATTACCAAAGTTTTTGAATAGAGAGTCATTTCCACAAAATATAATGTAATCAACAAATATGGCTGAGATCAGTATTCCATTGTCCTCATCATTCTTCATGTACATATTGCTATTTTCACTTGTCCTTATAAAACCAATCTTGATCAAGGAAGAGTGAAGTCTCTCATACCATGCTCTAGGTGCTTATTTCAGACCATATAAAGCTTTGTTTAGTTTACATACCTGATCTTTACTCCCGTCTTCAACAAATCCTTCAGGTTGTTCAATGTAAACTTCTTCTTCTAGTATACCATTCAAAAATGTAGATTTAACATCCATTTGATATACCTTGAAATTTTTGAAAGCAGCATATGCCAACAATGTTCTTACTCCCTCAAGTCTAGCCACAGGTGCAAAGGTCTCACCATAATCTATTCCTTCTTCTTGAGCATAACCTTTGCAAACTAGTCTTGCTTTGTTCCAAATGACCTCACCTTTTTCATTTAGCTTGTTCCTAAAAATCCACTTTGTACCGATTACATTTTTGTCCTTTGGTCTTGGGATCAGTGTCCATGTGTCATTCTTCTTGATTTGATCAATCTCTTTTGTCATAGCATTTATCCAATCTTCACTGTTAAATGCCTCTTTTACTATTCTCGGTTCAAATTCAGATATCAGACATGTGTTCTATATCAGTTTGTTCCTACTCATCACTAGATCATCCTTATCTCCTATAATCTGGCTTGATGCATGACGTCTTCTGACATATTTGGCTAATATAGGCTTGGTAGGTTTTGTATGATCTTCTTCATCACTCGGTAACTGGACATTATCTTCATTTTCTTCAGCAGCTTTGTCGGTAGGACTTCTCGGTTGAACATAAACAAATTCTTCATAATCTTCTGGTTCTTTGGAATTTCCTTCATCATTTCTTTCTACAAATTCATCAATTTTCACATTTGCACTTTCCACTATTTTGTTAGATGATTTGATCAGACATTTAAATGCTTTACCTCTAGAAGAATAACCAAGAAATGTTCCTTCCTCACTTTTTTGATCAAACTTTCCATTTCTGCCATCTTTGTGAACATAGCATCTACTTCCAAAGACTTTAAAATAACTTACATTAGGTTTCTTGTCGTACCAGATCTCATATGGTGTCTTCATAGTTCCTTTCTTTAGTTGAATTCGGTTTAGGGTGTAAACTGCAGTGCTAATTGCTTCTCTCCAAAATGTTTGAGGTACCCTCTTTTCTATCATTAGGGTTCTTGCACAATCCACAATTGATCTGTTTCTTCTCTCGGCTATCCCATTTTGTTGTGGTGTTTTCGGTGCAGATACTTGCCTTTTTATACCATTTAAACATTTGAAAAGCTTCTGATTTTTCTTTTAAAAACATAACTGACATCATCCTTGAGTAATCATCCACAAATAATATGAAATACTTATCACCATAATAACTTTGAACTTTCATGGGACCACAAAGATCAGTGTGAACTAGATCTAAAATTCCTTTAGAAGTGTAGGACTTACTTGTAAAGCTTGATCTTGTCATCTTACCCATCTGGCATCCTCGACACATAGCATTCTCAGGTTTTTCCAGACTCGGTAGACCTCTTACTCGATGCTTCTTACTTATTTTGATCAGATTATCAAAATTTACATGACAAAACCTTTTATGCCATAACCAGGTATCATCTGTCTTAGCATAAAGACACTTGTTTTGAGTTGAGTCAAGATGAAATGTATTACCTCTTGTTTGTGTCCTAGTAGAAGCTAACTTTCCATGCTTGTCATGAACTTTGACAATTCCTTTCTGAAATTCTATTCAGTATCCTGTATTGTTTAGTTGTGCTACACTCAACAAATTGTATTTCAATCCTTCAACCCAGTATACATCATCACATTTAGCATTGTCAAGAAGTGTGATAGATCCTTTACCTTTCACTGGACATGGCACATCATTACCAAATCTTACATAGCCTCCATCATAGTCTTCTAATTTAACAAACTTGTGTTTATCACATGTCATATGATGTGAGCATCCACTGTCTATGATCCAAGAATCATTATTATTTATGTGAGATATTAGGGGTTTTTCTTCATACCTTTCTTCATCAGATCTATCTTTAATAGCCACATAAACAACTTCCTCAGTATCAGTTTCATCAGATTTATCATCGTTGGCTTCCTCATCAGCTACTAGACATGTCTTTCTGTCTCTCCTTCTGAAGTCTCGGTGTCCTCTGTATTGGTTGTCTTTCTGCCTGTTATCTCGGTATTCTCTCTTTTCACTAGATTCTTTGTCAGGATAGTTAGAAGCCATATGTCCTATCTTATCACAATTGAAACATTTTAAAGGTATCTTTCCTTTATACTTACCTTTTCCTCTTGGTAACCTTCTGGCTAATAATGCTTCAAACTCTTCTTGTTTCTTAATTTCCTCATACAGTTTGTGCACTTCTTCCATGTTCTTATGAAATCTTTCACTTGCTCCATTGTGATTCCCTTCACAGTACTTACTCATTCTATCATTGTAATCATTAGATTCACCAATGTGAAAAGAACTGAATGCAGATTCTACTTTATTTACCGAAGACCCACTGTTATCAAAATTACTTAACTCAAATGCATGTAGCTTACCAATAGTAGCATCCAAAGAAACTGGCATGTTAGGTACAGACCTCAATTCATTGATTGTAGAGACTCGAATAACATAAGAAGGTAGAAGGGTTCTCAACAACTTACTTGTTACATCCTTTTCTTCAATAGTTCCTCCTACTCCTTTAATTTGATTGACAATCTCCTTTAACCTTGTACTGTATTGGGTTATGTTCTCACCTTCATTCATTCTCATGGATTCAAGTTGTCCTCTTAGACTATCTACTTTTGCTCTTTGAACATGTTCATCACCGCCATACATAGATATGAGCTTAGTCCACATTGCTTTTGCATCATTATAGCCTTCTAGATCATTAAACTCTGAGTCGGTCAATGCTGATGTTATTTCAATCATAGCTTGAATGTGTTCTTGATTTGCCTTTATCTCTTCCAAGGTCATAGGGTTGATGCTCGGTGCAATGTAATCATTCTCCAAATAATATGTTGCATATTCTCCAGTTCCTGATAAATGCAGCTTCATCCTTTTCTGCCATGTGTAGAAACTTGACTTGTTCAGCTTTGGTGCATCTCTTTTATACATCTTCGGATCTTTGTCTCAAGTACCTTTAAACTTTTCTTCCGAAGTCCAATTCTCTGATACCAATTGTAAGTTCTGATACTAAGTGTAAAGTACAGATGCCAATAGCTAACAAGATGAGAGGGGGGGTGAATCATACAAACTTAATCTTCCATAAAATCAACAGATTCAACCTCGGTAACTTATACTTCAACAATATAACCAAAAACTGCTAAACATGCAAACTCATAAACACATAATCATCATAACACATATAACACTAGATTTAATGTGGAAACCCAAAATAGGGAAAAACCACTGTGGGATTTCGGACCCACTAAGAAATATACTCTTCTAGAGTATGCTCGGTTAAAAGAAAATCCTGTTAAAGATTACAAACACATTTCTAGATGTGACCCGGTTAAGGGATTTCCCTCAGATCTGTTAGGATCTTCACTTTGTTAGAAGTGACCTTGTCAAAGGATTTCAAACACTCATTTAGAATGTTACCTTGCTAGA
The DNA here is from genome assembly GCF_030272615.1 of Cryptomeria japonica. Lineage (NCBI taxonomy): Eukaryota > Viridiplantae > Streptophyta > Pinopsida > Cupressales > Cupressaceae > Cryptomeria > Cryptomeria japonica. The sequence continues at coordinate 50,737,055 of NC_081405.1, forward strand.
GGGTTTACAAATAAGACTGTTAAGTCCACTCGGTTAAGAGATTTTTTGTCACTTATAAAATAACAGTAATAAAAATATATCTGCAACTTCACATCTAAAATGCTAAAGTAGATTCTTATTTGGTGAAAACAATCTAGTCATAGGACTTATCTTGTCCCTCTGCTGAGCTCCCTACTATGTTATTCAAACAGGTCTTCAAGCTTTTGTTCTCGGTATCACTATGTAGCATCCATGTGCTTACACTTGCCCGCATACATTGTTTATCAATCAATTCCTTATTTATAAACAATTCTAACCGCTTAATCTCCTTGATCACATTTCCCATGATCAATCTTAGCCATTAGATCTTCAAACTTGACTAGGTTCAATGTATCCTTCCGATCTAAAAATGTTTTACCTTGCCTAGGGACTTGCATTCCTTTCTTGGAACTTGCACAAGGTTATTGTAGTTCAATCTGCACTGTAGATCTTCCTATCAATTTTCCTTTGCTATAGATTCTTAACAAACTTCATGCACGATATACCAATCATTTATACATCTCCAGCTAGTCATTGTCCTTCATTAAATAATGCTTTTATCCATCCAATGCAATCAGTCATAACTCGGTTGCAACTCAGTAAATACTAAACTTTACTCGGTAGACATTCCGCCTTCATTAACCGATATCGATAACCTTAGGGTTTATCGACTAGGTTCTTTGCTTGGTGACATAGTATAGTATTAACCTTACAATCAACAACATATGTAGGATATCAAAACAATCTAAACATCATGATCTCATCATTGTCTAACTCAGTAATAGTTGCCCATTGAATAACTTATTTATCCCCTTATTCATCTCATTCTTTCTCTGTCTTTTATCGACATCTTAATTCTCTTCAAATCAATCTTCTTAATATATGGCAACATCATACTGAATCAAAAAATAAATTTCTTGACATCAATGAAAAAATAATTTTATAAAGATAGTTATCATCCCTTTTCAGTTATATCAATAATCTTCAACAACCTTCTCAATATCCTTATTGAAATGCTAACAATCTTTCTTCCTACTAAAATGCCAACAGGTTGGATAAATAGGATTCATCTAATCAAGACAATAAATTGATGTTTTGTGTGCCCCATCTCATAGCCCTTGAGGGGTGACTCGGAATGAGTTTGGGAAGGCCATAAAGATGGTAAGATGAACTCCCTTAATTACCACATAGGTAGAGACAACTTAGCATGTCTATCAGGGGTGTGGATCACCCTTCTTTGTGAGTGTAGCATGCGATAACACTCTCCCCTACATGTGTCCTTGTTCCTTAGGCCATGGTTTTTTATATGCCTCTGGGAGTTTTATATCTTTGATTTCAGCCTTGTGAAGTGTCTTGGATTATTGGTCTATGTTGTTGCTTTTTAGTTATGGTTGTCTTGTTGAGTTCCTTTGGTTGTTGGGTGTTAGCCTAGGTATAGAGTGTGTGTGGGACCTTGTGTCATCTCCTAGCATGGGGGGTGGTTCCTTATTGGTTCCACATGGTCGGGTGGTTTGATGCCTTCTTCCATTGGGATTTACTTCATTGGATGTTCTTATGCGTGGATGTGGATTCCTTCTCTTCAACCGTGGATGGATTCTTTAAGCAAATTGATGTTATATGATTCATGTGGCATTAATATTGGTAGTTTCATGATATAGTTGTATTGATAGATCGAGAGCTATGTATCTTGATGTAAATGGGTATTGTATTCATGTGTAATGGAAGATGATGTAATAGGATTGTGGATCTTGTAATAGAATATGTGGTTGTAATTATTATTGATTCTACATGTTGTACATTGGGATATTGATCATTTGTAAAAGTAAGAAATTGGATTCTTGGTTAATGAGGATATGTCATGGGATTAGTTGAATGGGTTAGAATATATGTTCTTAATTGGAAAAGATGATATTCCTTAATTTACTTATCTCTTGATTATAGCATATGTATATGGTGATATATTGGGTTGTATGGATCTTCATATTTAAAGGAAAAAAAAATAGATAATGTTAGTAAAGGATTAATGATGATAGTTAGAAGATTAAGAGAAAGGGAATTAGGAACGTTTGGATTTGGTGCATTTAAAATGAAACTAAAATTAGGAATGAATGGGGTTGTATTGTAGATGCATTAAGGCAATGCAAATGAGTATCTTTCTATGGTCTTAGATGAAATTATTATAGGATAAATGTAGATTAGTCATGATGTGGTTATGTTTATGATGTTGTTACTTTAGTTATGTAATGGTGTTGAGATACCCTAGGGAATGTAGTATATGAGATGTTATTTTTGCTTGTGTATTATATTTCTATGGTCATGTTGGATTTGATTACGTGTGTGGTTAAAATATGTTAGAATAATTTTATGTGTTACTTAAGCTATACATATGTGAGGCATTAGATTATTATTATTTTTTTACATTCTCTACTTGCATGTTAGTAATATTTCTCTAGGGTATTTTGGCAAGCATTACATGTTGTAATTACTCCTAAAGAGCATTGACTTTATACATTGTTTTGCAACTCTTGTCGCTGATAATATGATTGATCTTTGACTCTTGGAGTGTGGTTTTTTTCTCGAAAGGGCTTTCCCACATAAATTTGGTGTTATGGTTTAATTTGCCAAAATCTAAATTTGTATGTGTTTATCTAATCTGTAATAGTTAAAGGGTTTGTAAGAATTTTTTGCATTCACTCTCTTGTTAGATTTAGCATTTGGAAGCATTAATCCATACTTTTCTTCCATTTAAATATATTATTTTTATTAATGATAAAAAAGGTTCTTTGAAAGGGTCTCATATTTTTTGCAAAGTTGATGCAATCATGATTGATCAACAATACAACTATAGCAAAGTTGTCATGAACAAACAAAAAGGAACTACACAATACCATGATCAAACCTAATAAGTCACACACCCCTGATTCAAACACAAGACATAGAAATATGTTTATAAGTATATTGGTACATTCAATTTTGTATTCACTAATTGTTAATTAGACTATCAAGTCAGAATCAATCTCTCTTATTAAAATAACTATAATTTTTTGTCTTATATTTTTTTTAAAGTCTATAACTATGTCAGTTTTGTTTGATTTTGTACTTTCCAAAGTTAATCTTACGAGTAAGCTAGGATCGTTCTCTCTAACAATGATACAATCATAGATGGAAGGTTCAATTAAATACCATCCCACCATATATCCTTATCAACACAACCCATAGTGCACAATGAAACTTAAACATCGTCACAAACTCATGATAATGAATTGAATTTAATATACATACAATAAATAGAATTACATCAAAAATTTGTGTCAATATGCTTACAATCAATATAGACCTCGTTCATGTATTAAAATACAATTCAAGAAATTCACATGAGTGTGATCATCGACATGGATAGTTGTGTGCTAGTCTTGCTTCTCTTATACTATTCTCTAAGCTACTAGACATTACTATAGTTTTTAGATCTCTTCCTGCCCTATGCTATCTTATAAGAATCCTACCTTTCAATGCTCCATAATTATTAGTAAGATTCATGTCTTCTCAATTCTTTCCATTTCTATGTTATGAATAAATACTAGTTTCTACTTTACCCTAATTATTTTAATGATTCCACCTATTCTCCACAATGTTCCTTTTGCAACTATTTTTTTAATATTACACAACTTCCTCTTATATTCTATGCTATTGTAACATCTCTTATCTATTCTTAGAGTCACTACCTAATTTTCAAGCTGTCTCATCATTATTCCCTTAGTTGGGCATTCATCTCCACTCAATAATATTTCAACTTCCTAGTTTATAATCTAGTTTGTGTCCTTTATCTTTGATGAGAAATCTTTATGTTCCCATTGAATGAAATCAGCTCCAATTTCATTCTATAATCCTTGTAGTCCAAACCTCCCATTGTTGCAAGTTATGCATGATCACTTGTTCCTATCAAATCATCATTAGCCATTTTTACTTAGTTCTCTACTTTCTCTATTCACATTTTGTATCCATGTTTTCTTATGTTGTATTAAAAATACCAATATTATACTTGTTATCAAATATTTTGGCATGTCCCCTTTTGTAATAATCTATGTGATGCACCGAATTTCCTATTTGTTCAACTATTTGACATCTCGTTGGTCTAATTTTTTTTTTGTGTTCTTCCACTCATTCCCCATATGTCTATATAAGTTTCCCAATGACTTTGAGTTTGAATCCATTCCCAGTCTTCTAAGTATTTTTTATTCATTAGAGTTTTGGAGTTCCTTGTCTAAGCATAACTTCTTGTAGTGTCGTAAATTGCATATCCTTGCAATTTCACTTATATTTTGTATCCATTTTAGTTTTCACCCATTTATATTTTGTGTAGGGTCATTTAATCTCTTGCATCATCTTTTTCCTCTCTCGGGATTCTTAGGATCCACTTTCTGCAACTACCCTTTTATGTCAATATTGCATTGACCTTGTGATCTTCTCATCTCCCACTTTTTTTCAGCATGATTTGTTTTGAAACTAGCACATAACACTATAATATCATGATATTTTATCATTCAAAAAGTGTTCTCAATAACTTTTCACCTATTAATTCATCAAGTCAAAGAAAATGATGAAATGATTCAGAAATGACTCATATGCCCCTTCTTTTCCCTCCTCTTCTCATTTCAAAAGCATAATATTTCATTCTATCAATCTCCCTTTGTTACTCTTTGGTAATGACTTGTCATTCTTGCTCTCTTTTACTCATGCACAATTCTCTAGCACTCTCACATGGCTATCTTGTTCTCTTCATTTTCTCAAGCTTATTTGATGTTTTGAATGAAAATGGAACTAGGTAGGACTAAGACCAAGATCCACTTTCAAACAAACATTGGAATACAAAATCACCTAGAGGAGTGATCGTATTTGACTAACTCTTGTAAAAGAGAGTCGACTGATACTTCTAGGGCTCTTATCCCTTTACTGCTTTAGAAAGTGAATGAACTCCAGAGAGATTTTGGATTAAGGTCTAATATGCAATGAAAATAGAAACTAAAAAGACTATAACAAACTAATATATAAGAAACAATCAGACTACATGTACAAAAATGGTAAGGAAACTAAGAGATGCACTTGTAACTACAATTCTGGGTTGCAATTTCTTGGGACAGGGGTGAATTGGTCAACCTGGTCTTCTTGTTTCTGCACACAAATTGATACCATGGGTTCTAAGACTTTTCTCTCTATGAATGTCAAATCTGATGATGTCTTTCTGGGGTAGGGACGAATCGGTTTCCCTAGTCCTAGACAAGGGTGAATCAACCCACCCTGGTCTAGTGTTTTCAAGTCTTGCTTCTGGATGCAACTTTGTCTCAGTCTGCCAAATGATGTTTTTTCTTATCGTCTCCATTAAGAACCTATATATGCACCTACAAAGGAGAAAGAAGGTATGGTGGTGGCTATATAGGGGTTTACCTTAGTCAACCCCCTATTTTGGTGATTCCCACCTCCATGAATAACTGTTATTGAAATCAGAATAATGTGTGTGCTCTTTAATGTTAAGTGTGTCTAAGATTGCTATGAGCTAAGACTCATAAATGTAAACTAGATTCCTACTCAGGTGTATTTGAGAAAACCCTAAAATGATTGATTGAATATAACATGAACTAATTGCATAATTTGAATGATGAAATATCAAATCTAAAGCTCAATTGTTGAAATATGAGAAGAACATGAAATCATACCAATCCCTTAGGAAGAGGTACAAGTCAATCATGAGTCGATAATTCCTTATTATCCTCCAATATCTCTTGAAGCTTCCATGGTTGTTAATAAATTTTGATAAATATTTGATGTTTAATCAGTTGTAGATCAAGAATTCTCCTAAAATAAATACCTTCACTTCACAAGGATATCTCCAACTTTTGTTAATGCTAGAGAGATCCCACAAATGAGAACAATAATTGCTTTATATATGAGATTCTAGGTTTAAATTTGATAAAAGGCCAAATTAGATTTGTTATTTTTTTCATGAAGATAGGTTGGGATAGGGTGGGACCACCAAGTAACATCCTCCCAAAATTTGAAGATAAAAGTGTGGGAACAATGTGTTGGTCTCACCTTGGACTTGACAATTTTAGCCTCTTTTTAGGGATGCAAGATAATAGGGCCATAATGTTGTATCTAATTTGGTGAAAAGAAATATGATGTTTAGATAAAGGAAGTGTGTCTTGAAATTTGAAATGTAGTAGGATAAATGATAAATCAAGATAATAAAGAAATAAGAGGACACACCTAAAATTTATGGCCCAAATAAGAGTGTGATGATATATTTTAATTAAGAAAGAACTAATATTAATTAAATTAACTAATTAAATGCCTATGAAAGTCATATAATGCGTAGTATAATGAGACATACCAAAATGAGTACTTATAATGAAGCATGGAATTCGACACCCTAATTAAAGGTGTGCAATTTACAACACTACATTTGGTCCCCACTTTAGTGGTCATATGAAACTACATGCATATACAAGCTAAAGTATAGAAAAGTAAACATTCGTATTAAAAGAATATTTCCATAATTGTCAAACGAAACCCCCAGTGTAGCAATACCTGCAATGCAACATTAGGAACCACATTTATGCAAAATCACTTTGTTAGTTGAAATAAAAAATCTACCAGAATGCTTACTATGAGTGATGAAATTTGAGGGTAGCTATATGCCCCCTATTTTTGCTTGCTAATTAGGATATAGAAATAGGGTATCATGTTTACCACTTTGAATTGTGTAAAATAGGTGATGAAAAATTCTTTGAATGGGGATCAATATTAAATCAAAACTACTCAAGGATTTTTTTTTAAGAAATAGAACTTAATCATGATTCCAACACAACAAATGACATGTGAATCTGAGTTCTCTAGCTCAAGATATGAAAGGATAAGTAGAACATAATAAATTAGAGTTTAAAAAAGAACTTACCTTTAAATAGTGACATATCCCTTATTCATTTATCTTATTTAATTTCCTTGTCTCAAAGTGCAGAGGGGTATACCAAGGAGCAAGATTCCAACTAGATGTCCAAATTAGCCTACAAGGATTGAGATTCTTAGGCAGTCAGTATAGGAGGGCACCTAGCTAAATGAGGTAGGCTAACCAACCCTACTTTGCGATTTCATTAATTTTGAGATGATTGTTTTACATGTGACCCTAAGTGACCATGTGGACCCACCAAACTAAGTTCTATCATCCCAGTTGAGTGTCCTGGTCCCATTTGGGTGTCCTGGTCCCATCTAGGTGCCATGGTCCCACATAGATACCATGGTCCCCAATGAGCACCATGGTCCCATTAGGGTGTCATGGTCCCACATGAGCGACATGGTCCCAAAATGGGCACCATGAGGCACACAAGGGGTTACAACAGTGATGATAGGTATAAATGAAAGAAATGATGTTGATGAAAATCTCTAATTGTTGTGGTTGCAAGAGCTATTGGTATATGTACATTTAGCGTCATGAAATTGTGAACCCCACAATTTCAACCATATTTTAGGTCCTCACCTAGGCGACAACATATCCTCTCTCAGTCAAGACCCCTCTCTGCACCTTCACCCTGAGTTCCTCCTATTTCAGCCTTGAGACTGCCTCAGGATCTTGTCCAGGCCCCAATATAGGGTAGGATAGGGGTATCACGCCCCTGTCCCCCCCTCTCATGGTGGCCCCAAGATAGGTCCCTTTAGCCTTGTCTGCATTTTGGGATTTCAAACCTCCCTGATGTCGACCCTTGGTGAGATGAATTAATTCTCCGAGGCATGTATAAAAGGGATTTAGTCTTCTCATTTGCATATAGGTGATTTACATGATATACATGATAGGCAAAATTCAAGCATCAAGCGTTCAAGTCTTCAAGCATCCACCATGTTCTCTTCTTCATGTGTCTTCTTCATTCATCCATTGGAGCAACATTACAAAATTCATTTGCAAGCATGTGTGTGTGTGTTAGGGTTTTTTTATGTTACATGCCATTGCATACAACATTTGTGATTACATTCAAGAAGCAAAGCAATCATCATCAATCAATTGTAGATATACAAGGTATACATTTCTATCATTTACATTTAAGCATTTGTAATTACTTTCTTTCAAGGTTGATTCCTCAATTGGGCTTTGACTGAGGCAAACCCCTATCCACAACCCTCCTTCCCTTCTTTGTTGTGTGTAGGTTGCAGGTGTGCAGCTGTAATTGCAGGTTTGGACTTCATTTATAGAGATGGAAAAACCCTTTTCGACGCATGGATTTTTCGGAGAACCGTGTGCACTTTCAACATAGTCTCGACAACGTTTCTCTGAATTTGCAGGGCAGATCCGAAATTACAGTGCAATCTTGAACCGGTAGCTCCTCATTTCATCCATTTTATCTCTCTTTTCTACATAATCAACAAATCAACATATATATTTACAAAAGAGGGCAAATCCCATTCCAATTCTTGCAACCCACTTGGTATTCATATCCTTGTTCCCCTTGGATTTGGATCTAGTGGATTCAAGCCCCTCTTTTGAATGTAAAGTTTCTCCCAAGTGAAAATAATCCTAGTGACTTCTTTTCTCTCTCCTAGGTGGGGAGTCACTAGGGTTAAATTTTCCACTTTATAGTATGAAAATGGTGCTAACCATGTATTCTCATACCTTCATGATCAGGTCACAGATCTAAGTCAAGATGAGAAGAACTTCCTTCGAAAGATTAGACTTTATTGGGCCTACCACATACTTCCATGAAATATAATGATGCTATGTTGAAGGCTCTAATGAAGAGATGAGACACAGATACCTCCACTTTCCATCTTCTAATGGGGGAGATAATGGTAACATTAGAGGATGCTTACTATATCCTTCAAATACCAACATGAGGGAAAATTGTTAATATTTAGAAATCATGCTCATTTTTAGTTGCGGTTGAGGACTTATTTTATTGCATAGGTTGAGAGGTACCCAAAGAGACCAAATGATGGATTCCCATATAGTGGCTATTGCACTCTTCTGGGGACATTCCCTTACTCTGAAAGATATTGATATGTATAGTAGCATTGGTTTGTGCTCCCGATGGACTCAAAGCTCACATATACATGGAGGCCTCATCAAGGTGATTAAGAAGATGGAGGAGAGTCATACTATTTTCACATGGGTACGTGGCATGCTTTCACATCTGTACCATGATCTATGGAAGTTCATACATAATGAGGGGAAGAGTTTGATGATATGAACTCTCCTACAAGTTTGGATGTTTGAGCATATATCATGTATGAGGCCAATGAGATATTCGATGGATGTTTCCTTTGATGAGCCTCAAGCACATGCATACCATTATCATAGACACTGGTAAAGAGGAGATCTATTATATTGGAGAGTTGTATTGGATCATCTATAGGTGGAAAATATCACTTGGAGGCCTTATAGATGCATGCATATATGAGATGGATAGAGTATGCAGTTAGCAATGATTTAGTGGGACCGCTTGTTACAGGATCTTGACCACTTCATCATTTGCATATTTAATTATGACAGAGTTATGCACTAGTTTGGTTAGGTACAATTTCTTCCTACTACAATACCATCATTCATATTACATTCACAAAGTGCTATGAGACCTAGAGATCAGCCTAAACCTACAACGCTAGATGTAGAGCTCATTGATGATGATTATGAGGAGAGGCGGGATACATATGGTCCCCCATTAGTGGATGATGTCAATGATAAACATGCATACACTATATTTTGGGAGGCAACCCATCCATGCATTGTGCTTCCAATGGATTACCCAACTTGAGATCCATGACCATGGTGTAGACCGAATGGTGTAGATTGAGAGGATGATTCTGAGGGAGAGGAGGAGTAGGGTGATTATTTTGCTCCTATTCATGTTGAGGAGGAGATACAATATCTTCATCTACTAGCTGTAGAGGATAGGGGGAAGGGAGTGTTAGGCCCAATATGGAAAGCTAATGTACTGAGAGGGGAGGGGTGAATCAGTACTTCAAATTCTTTCTTCAACAATAACTTTATAGTTATGCATAAACCAAAAACTACTATAACATAACAATCATACATGATTCACTCCATAACACATATTTTTTGGTTACGCAGAAACTCTTGGTTAGAGAGAAAAACTACGGTGGGGATGGCACCCACAACTTCACTACTGCAATAATAAAGAGTGCTCGGTTAGAGCTACATGTTTAGCTATTTCTAATAGCTTACCCTTTTAGGAGTATCAAGATCATTAGATCTACTTTGCTAAAGGATTTTACAACACCTATTCTAAGTGCTGCACCTAGTTAAAGGCTTTACAATTTATAGACTTTGTTAGAGTCTTTTACCCTATTAAAGGTTTCTCTTATAACTCAATATTATAATAAAATCTTTACAAATATCTATAACTTCACATCTGAAATGTTATAGCAGATTCTATGTGCTCAAAATGAGATTACCTTGCTTCTAGAATACCTTGGTAACCCATAGATTAACTCGGTAAACCCTTCTATTTACTCTGTTACTTGACTGTTCTCTGAAATCCTTCTCGGTGACCTCTGTGTCTTTGACAGTCACAATACTCAGTGCTTCCTTATCTATTACACATGTCTTGCTTCATATATATCTCTCTCTCTTTTTTATATTTGATCCCAATTCATGTTGTATAAATAGATCTCTTATGTCGGTGATCTGTTCATTGCTTCAATCTTACAAATATGATTTATCGAATGAATAACCATACAAAATATTTCATTGGATATATGACCTCAAAATCATACAAAATCTTTAAGTGCAATTTCCAATGTGATAACGATTCTTTGTTCCTCGATCTTGTAACACATTTTCCCATGTGTGTCTAGGTTCAATGAATCTGGTAACACGTTTCACTTGGTGTGTGTTAACTCGGTATATCATTTTTGTTGCTCAGTAGACATAGAGTGTTACTCGATAGACAACTCGGTGTATACTAGGCTCGGTGACTACTTTCTTCTATAACTGACTACTCTGTGCTTACCGACTAAATATTTCGGTAGTAGTAACCGACTAGAGTATATATAGAATGACTGGACATAAAACTAATGGCAACTAAGTAAGTAGTAACAATCTCCCCTTTTGACATTAGTTGAGATGTTTGACAAAACTTCCTTTCAAAGTCATCACTCAAAATCTATATACTTACAAAATTTGACTAAACAGACAGTATATACATTAGTCAATAAAATAGTATATTCAGATATACTCCCCTTATCAATATACTGTACAAAACTCTAATTTTGCATGCTCAGTAATCAATGTTCTGTATTAATTGCTCGGTTGTCACTGCTCGGTTCACTGCTCCCCTTGTCAAAATTAACTGTGCATTTGGATACTATGTTCTGATTGGTATACTCCCCCTGTATACTACACTCCCCTTTTGATACTTTGATACTATACTCCTCCTTTTTGACAAACATCAAAACTTAGTTACCATTCGGTGGAGGCAACTGGTCAAAAATGGATTTGTACTTTGTCCTTGCATCGGTGAGAGCAGTAAAGAGGGCATCCTTGACACTATCCATGAGTGAATTCTGAGCTGTAATGTCAACTAATAGTGAAATTAGTCCATCTAAGGTGCTTCCCTCTGGCTGAGTGGATAGGGAGGTAGCCTTGTTGATCTATTCTTGGATGGAGGACAAGTGTGGAATGAATAAGGTTTGAAGAGTCATAATGTCCATCCTTATTTTGTGCTCTTCATTCCTAAGTTCCAATTTTTGAGCCATGAGCTTTTGTAACTTTGTATAGAAATGTTGAATAGAGTTTGGCTCAGTGGTCAACTTATTTGAGAGATCGGTGATCTCTTTCTCAATCACTTCTATTTTATTTTTGATATCTTTAATGAATAAAGAAAATGTACTGAGTTTTTGAAATAAATAAAGAATGTGCTTGAGTTGAGGGGACAACTCAACAATAATTTTGACAAGTTTTACTTTTCCAGTAGCAATGGCTCTTTGTACCTCTTCAATCATTTTAGCAGTGAGCTCTTTTTCCTTTAACTTTCTCAAGTATTCAGATGCGTCTACTCCAGGTGTCTCTATCTGATTCAGGAGTTCATCCAGTTGAATATGGATGGCTACATCTGTTGTCACTGTAGCTTCAGGTAGCATAGCTATTAATAGTGCTTTCACCTTCTGAAGTACTTTGTTTTTCTTTTGAATAGCCATTTGTTTTTCCTGTTCTACTTTGGCTTTGCATAGTTCACTGAATTCAATGAGTGCTTGCCCTTTTAATTTGGAAATGTCTACATTCGGCAACACTATTGGTTTTGACAAATCTAATTTGAAACTATGCTTATTCATTTTCTTTTCTTTAGTTTTCACCGGTTGAGCTAATACAAGGGCTTGGGAGGCTTGTTGACTCTCGATAGGTTGTTCAATAGAGGCAACACTTTTGTCAATTTCTTGAACCTGTGTTGTAGCCTTCGGTGAATCCTTGCTCGGGGTTTCAGTTGTAACATTTTCAGTGCTAGAAGGAGCTTGAGAATTTTGTTCCCCGGTGGCCTGAGAAGTAACTTCTCCTTCTGTAGACTTGTGACCCTCTGTTCCTTGTTCAGTATCCTGAGGGGCCTCGGTTGAAATAGGCTGAGTGACCGGAGGATAGGGTTGAACTTGTTCCAAAACTGACTCACTAGATACTAGTTTGGCATGTGCATTCCCTTCTATCATTTCTTGTTCTTGTCCCTCGGTGTCCATGATATCCTCATCAATTTGTATAGTGTCAATAGGGTCTTGCTCGGTGATATCAAGATGTTGCTCGGTGACATCAACTGTTTCAACTTCAACTTGCTCACCATCATTCTTGATTCAAAAGATTTCCTGCCATTTTTCCTTGGTCTCATTCTCTACATCCAGACAAAGGCCATTCATCAATTTCAAGGCTCTTTGCTTGACTAGGAAGTTTGAGTGGTAGTTTTTCAGATGTTCACTTATTTCATCTACCGACATGTATGGAAAGAGATGTACCAGACTTCTTTCTCTCATCTGTTTCTCTGAGTCCATAGCATAGTTCCATGTGTTATCAATATGCAAATACAAATCTTTTGGAAGAGAATTAGATACTTCCAATGGGACCAATTAGAATTTCAGAAGTGTGCAGATGACAACTTCTTCAATTTGTCTCTTTTTTGCATCCGATCTGAAGTCATAATTTACATATTTGAATGCTCCAAATCCATCATATTGCTTCAGATTAGCACAAAAATTATCAACACTATGTACTTCTTCCTTTTTGCTCTTAACAATCTGAAATTTACTTGCATCTTCAGATTCGGTGTTACTAGACTCTTTAGTCAAAATGAGTCTCCGAGTATATTTCTTATAAGTTTTTGTTACCTTTGGTACGACAACATTCTTTGGTTTCTTACTCAGTGATGCTGCAGATGATCTTTTGTTTGGGCGCTTTACTAAAGGATTCGGTGATACCTTTGATATATCCTTTTTCTTCCTTTTCAAAACTTTCCCTTTAGGCAACTTGGTGCTCAATGTAATAGCTACCTCTTGGGCTTCAGATTTCTCCTTGGTGATGACTACAGTGCCCTTGACAAGTGTGGAGGAAGAACCTTCTCCAAATTTCTCTGTTAATGCCTTGATCATTTTTGTTGCTTTCCTTGTAGCCTTTGGTACTACAATGCTCATCTTAACTTTCTCTTTAACTTATTCATATGTACCGTATCTCAGCTCGGTAGCATGCCTTGGTAATGTAAGAAAAGCATCTATCTATTGTTGTGTGATGTCAAAATCAATCTCATAACCCATAGGTGGCAAAGATTGAGTTCTTGGTTCCACGATATTGACATAGCAGTAGTCGGTGTCTACTTCAAAGCATATGTCATCCTTGTATTTCTCCACTAGCTGGGGTGGAATTCTATAACTGTTATGCATCTTTTCTTGAAACTTACTAAATTAATCATCCATAATATCATTGAAGTTATCACCTAGCTTTTTGATGAATTCATTGATTTGATGGGTAATTGGTTGGTGTAGCTCCCAAACTACATTACCGACTGTTGGAAAGAATTTCTCAAAGTAGAAAAACATGCATACCAAAAGTGATCCAAACTTTAGTGTGTTAGCTGAGTTGTTCTTCTTCAGCTTCCTTATGGTGTTTAGATTATCAAACAGGTTTTTCAACAATACTTCGCATAGATCAATTTGCATTCCTTTCTTCACAATTTTATATGCTAAATTGACTGTTGCACATGGTACACTGTTTTCCCTTGCCAATTGAAAGAAACAATAACCTATGACTCTAATGGAAAACTTCAACTTTGCATCTGTGACATTATTCAGTTTCAGTCCTCTGCAATCAGATTCAACTCCGGTTAAAGTGATCAATTCCTTTTGTGATATCATTTTCTGAGCTCAGGCATGATCAAAAATAGGGTAACCGGTGATCAAGTGAATGATTTCCTTGGTGATTTTAAATGGTTTATCCTCTAACCACATGAAATCACCATGAACTCTGCTCAAAACAAACTTGACCCATTAGGGTTTGAAGACACGGGGATAGGTTAGGGCTTTGGTCAATCCCTTGATTTTAATGTGTTCATACTTGCTATCCTATTTCCCATTGGTACACAATTCATCATATGTGTCCTTGATCTCAACATGACCTAGTTCCTCAACACGACACTTAGTGAAGAATCTGATATCCTCAACTAGTAAAACCCTATCCGAAATGAGTGAAAATGTAGTTTTATCATCCGGTTCAGATGCTACTTTGGGAGTTAGAGAGTATTTCAATGAGGGCTTTTCAATGTTCTCAACAACAACGGGCTTCTGGATCTTCGGTGCCATTTCAGATTTCAGATAATCACTTAACAAAAGATTCTTAGGGTTTGAAGACTTTTAAATGGTAGCCGCTTCCCACTTAGCAAATGTAAAATAGATATTCACAACTGATATGATCGGTAAACTAGCTTGACAATGCATTGTGATTGATGTAAATACCTTGAATTTCACTTCGAAGGAGGTTTGATCGCCTTTGAATCGCTTTGCTCTGCTTTCTTGAAAACTTGGTAAGTGTAAAATGACCACACAAAAGCTTTAAGTACACAATATACCTTATCGGGCTCCATGTAGTTAGGTCAAAATACATTAAATGCACTTGGTTCCGCTTACTTTTTATGCTTTTACCGAGTAGCCAGACTTCCTGTATTTACCGACTAGACAGGCTTCCAAAAGACTTGATACAATTTCAAATCTCCTAATGCACCTTTAGTTATGTAGATTTTGAATTAAGTACATGATAAAATAGGAATTGTTAAGATTTAACCTTGAGAGAATGCAGTCCCTTCATACCTTTACCGATTAATTTGGAATAGGTGCACCTAACTCGGTAGATAAGGTGCTTTCTTCATTTAACACAATTTCCTTCTTTTTCCAAATCATCTAGAATTTTCTTTTTATTTCTTCAACATCTTCTCTAGGTTGATCTCTGTAATCTCTAGCCAAGTGTCCAACTTTGTGACAATGAAAACATGCCATACCAGGATTTATCCATGATCTTCGGTTGTTCATTCCAAACCTTATAAAGCAGTTGGCACTTATATGTCCATATCTTCCACAACATTCACACCATATCCTTGTATTGTAATCCCATGGTACTATAGAATACTATCGGTTAGGATCTGGGTGAGTTCGGTAGCCTCTAGTATTTACTCGGTGTGCAGACCACATATAGTTCTTTTGCTTAAACCAACACTTCTCGATACTATGACCATATCTATTACAATTTTTACTAAACCGTTTGAATTTTGCCTTCTGATAATTGCTAGCAGACTTTGTCCTATATTGGTTAGATGTGTGACCATATTTATTGCAATTATAACAATAACCATTAGACCTGGTGACATTCGATTGCTTACGTTTTCTGATTTAGCACAAGTTGGCAGTATGACCTTGATTTCCACAATAGTTGCAAATAGGCTTCTTTCCTTTGATGTCCTTCTTGTTTCCAGCTTGCTTTGATGATTCTCCTCTCTCGGTAGTGTGGATTCCCTTCTCGGTAGAGTCTTTTCCTTTGTAACTTAGTCCTACATCTTTGTTGGGTCTTCTTGTATTCAGTTGCTCATCCAACATCTTTGATGCTTCATAACTCTTCTTCAGTGTTTCTTTGGATTTCTTCTTTGTTTCAAGTTCATTGGTCAATCTTGATGGTTCAAGTTTTAATACTTGATTCTCACCATCTTTTAGATTTTCTTCATGATGTGCATAACCCAATTGATCTAACAAATTACTTTGGATTCCAGTCATCCTAGTGATTTCATCATTCTTTTTAGACACTAGTGCTTCAAACTGTTGTTTTTCTCTTTCTAAATCTCTTACTTTATCCTTGGCAGTCCTCAATGCATCAAGATTTTTAGTCATCTGTGTGCTGAAATGTTCATGTCCTCTTTTCATTTCTTTTAGCCGATCAGTCAGTGTTTTGTTCTTTTCTTTCAGTTCTTCAATCATCTCTTCAGTCTCTTCAGATATACTATTCTTAGATGATGTCTCAATTTGTTCCACTAACTCTTGAGAGTCCTGCAAATCATCAGACAATCTTCTTCTGACTTTCAATGATTTTTGCATTTGTCTTTGCATGTTTGCAATCACTTGATTAGCATGATCCAACTCTTCTTGCAAATACACAATTCTCCGAGATTGTTTATAGCCTTCCATTGATAAGATCTTTTTCTTTAGGCTGTTAAAACCTTTTCCAAGATTGAAGCTCTAATACCAATTGTTAGGCCCAATATGGAAAGCTAATGTACTGAGAGGGGAGGGGTGAATCAGTTTTTGAAATTCTTTCTTCAACAATAACTTTATAGTTATGCATAAACCAAAAGCTGTTGTAACATAACATAAAGCTAAAACAAATAAATAACAATCATACATGATTCACTCCATAACACATATATTTTGGTTATGCAGAAACTCTTGGTTAGAGAGAAAAACTACGGTGGGGATGGCACCCACAACTTCACTACTGCAATAATAAAGAGTTCTCAGTTAGAGCTACATGTTTAGCTATTTCTGATAGCTTACCCTGTTAGGAGTATCAAGATCGTTAGATCTACCTTGCTAAAGGATTTTACAACACTTATTCTAAATGTTGCACCTAGTTAAAGGCTTTACAATTTATAGACTTTGTTAGAGTCTTTTACCCTGTTAAAGGTTTCTCTTATCACTCAAAATATTACAATAAAATCTTTACAAATATCTGCAACTTCACATCTGAAATGTTATAGCAGATTCTATGTGCTCAAAATGAGATTACCTTGCTTATAGCATACCTTGGTAACCCACAGATTAACTCGGTAAACCCTTATGTTTACTCTGTTCCTTGACTGTTCTCTGAAATCCTTCTCGATGACCTTTGTGTCTCTGGCAGTCACAATACTCAATGCTTCCTTATCTATTACACATGTCTTGCTTCATATATATATATATATATATATATATATATATATATATATATATATATATATATATATATATATATATATATATATATATATATCTCTTTTATATCTGATCCCAATTCATGCTATATAAATAGATCTCTTATGTCGGTGATTTGTTCATTGCTTCGATCTTACAAACATGATTTATCGAATGAATAACCATACAAAATATTTCATTGGATAGATGACCTCAAAATCATACAAAATCTTTAAGTGCAATTTCCAATGTGATAATGGTTCTTTGTTCCTCAATCTTGTAACACGTTTTCCCATGTGTGTCTAGGTTCAATGAATCTGGTAACACGTTTCACTTGGTGTGTGTTAACTCGGTATATCATTTTTGTTGCTCGGTAGACATAGAGTGTTACTCGGTAGACAGCTCAATGTATACTAGGCTCTGTGACTACTTTCTTCTATAACCGAATGCTCTGTGCTTACCAAATGAATATTTCGGTAGTAGTAACCGACTAGAGTATATATAGAATGACTTTGGACATAAAACTAATGGCAACTTAGTAAGTAGTAACAGGGAGCAGAGATAGATGAGGATGGCGATGTACCACTATAGATACCTTCATCTAGGGCATGCAACTCATCACAACATGTAGAGGTGTGTAGTCAAAATGAGAGTGCACAAAGTAGTATATCTATGCTCCCAACTATAGTATCTCATACTATAACCTCGTACGATCCCACTTGGCAAGAGGGTTACCTTGGTAAAAAAAATGTGATGATTATTTAGATATAGTATATTATTTTATTTATTTGGTTATGATGATAATGCCATTTATATTTATTTCACTACTCTCCTACACTTAGTACGCAAGGATGGCATAAATTTGTGGGCCATTGAAGTAGTCACCAGTGAGGAGGGACCTCAAAGAGATCAATCTGGCTCATAGAAATCTTGCATCAACCAAAATCATTTTCTTTTGTGTTTTTCTTTCTGTTTGCAATTTCAATTTTCCTTTATGTGTGTCTCAGTTTTGGCTCACCCAATCCTATAGAGTTGGATTCTACTTGAAGACTTGATCATCTTTCTTACTTCCAGATCGCATCGCATTTGGATCATTTTCTAACAAGATATCATTATCAGTTTCCTTGATAGTTTCCTGTTATCGGTTGGCAGTTCTTGTTACCAGTTGCCTAGACCTATTTTTGGTGATCTATCAGAACCCCTTCTAAAGCTTACGAAGCCTTGGGAATTGATTCCAATTTTCCTTGGCATGTGGCTGCCCTTTTTCTGTGATCTATGTTTCATCCTTTGGATTTTCCAAAGTAATCTCTTGGCAGAGGCCGACCTTGTTATTTTACATGTTAGATCTTGTTCTTCGGGTTTTGATCCCTTTTATGCCAACTGTATCCTTTGGATCGATATATATAATTGTAATTGTGCATTATAATTCAATCAATCAAAGAATAAAGTAGCTAGACTATGCATAGAAGATAGATCTCATGATTCAAGGTCTCGATTTTGACCTATTATGTATGTTCTACTAGGCTTGTGAGCTGGTGTGTTGTATCCCAGTTGTTACTGGTTGGATGTAATCAATTTCAAATCCATGTGCATCTCACTATCTTCATAGATCGCTCCTAGATCACAACATAATGCAAGGCAATATGAGGCTATCTTTGATCTTGTGTGAATAGAGATACAGATTGCATGAAAGGAGAGTGATCAACTATAATGTGAGCTTGTAGATTCTAGGGCAGAGACAATAATGTATAGAGATATCATGCAAGAGAGAGAGAGAGAGGAGGATCTAATCTAGGAGTCACTCACACTCAATGAAATATCATAGGCGTACCTCTATGAGACCACCATGAATAGGATCGGAGGGCTCAAGTAGCCACCATCCATGGAGTATATGATGTATATGTGATTGGTCACCATATTGTGTATAAGTGATGAAGTTATGATGAACCAAAATGTATATATAATGATGCTTCTCATATTTATTCTCTTAATGCAAAACAATATGTTATAGTTCCTTGATTAAAAGTTAAAACTATGGTAATGAACATGTATGTCTAATCTAATGCTAATGTGATTAATAAAACAATCAATGCAATCATGATTAAATTGATACATGTGTGATTTAATCAAACAACTTAAATAAGTGTAACTAAATGTTATTATAGATGATGTAATGTACCTATGTTAAATTAAATGTCTATGTGATCTAGCTAAAAACTAAACACGTCATGATCTAACTAACGTAGCACATGAAATATTGGATTATATGATCTCATAGAGAAATGTAACCTCCTAAGAAATTACATAATGAAATCAAGACAACCTAAGAAAAAATTGTCAAGAATGAAGCAATGTATACCAAATAACAAGATTATCTAATATAACATGCTCTAATGATGAATCGTGCTAACATACAACTCGGTAGAGATGATAGAAAGAGAAAGAGAAAATTAAGCATGGTATCTACATAGGTGCATAAAATTTAGGGGTTCCTTGAGAGGCATACCTTCCACATCTACTAACTTGTAATCACCCAATCCATAGACTTCAGTGATGATGTAATGTCCAAGCCAACTCGGACTGAACTTTCCTTTTTCACATGGTGGAGAATTTGCATTACGTTGATTCTCATAGAGAACCAAGTCACCAACCGATAAAAAGCATTGAAGAACTTTGTCATTAGAGAATCACTACATAGTCTTTTGATAATATTGAATATGTTTGAGAGAATTTATATATTGTTCATCGAGCATTTGAAGTCGTTGAACATGTTGTTTCCTATAAGAATCACCATCAATGATGGCCTTAAAATAAATTCCCAATGAAGGAATCTCCAACTCCAAAGGCTTGAGTGCTTTGACACCTTAAATGGGTATATTAGGAGTGGTAGCTATAGAAACACTAGTTTGATAGGGCCATAAAGCATAGTATAGCTGAGTATGCCAATCCTTACCACTCTTCTTAATAGTTTTACAAAGGATTTGTTCAATTATTCAATTAGAGGCTTTGTCTTGATTGTTTGATTGAGGATAGCATGGAGTAGAAAATCATTGTTGGATGTGGTATTCCTCGAGAAACTTCTTCACGTTTTTGTTCTTGAATGGAGTACCATTATCAAAAATCAAAGTGGAAGGTATACCAAATCAAGAAATAATATTATCTATAATAAATTGACTAATTACTTTAGTAGTAGTGGACTAAAGAGGAATGACTTTAACCCACTTCATAAAGTAATCTGTAGCTATAATGATAAAAGTGTGTCCTTGGGAAGAAAGAGTAGAATTTTTTTTTTGATTGGTAGGAGTAGAAATTTTACCAATAAGATCCAAACCACATAAAGAAAATGGACAAGTAGTAACTTGGGGTCTCAGTTCATTAGCAAGAGCATGAAACAAATTGTTATGTTGTTGACACTGATGACACTTTTTAACAAAGGCAAAGGAATTATTTTCCATATTTTACCAATAGTATCCCATTTTGTGCAACCTTTGGGCTAAAGATTTACCACCAAAATTCCCCCTGCAAGAACACAAATGAGCCTCCTCAAGTGAAATGGGGACCTTGGATTTGTTGAGATAATGAAGGTTAAGGTCATTAAAGTCCCTTCTATAAAGGACATTAGAGAGAATGATATATCTTGTTGTTTGAGTTCTAATGTTTTTATGTGTGGAGTCAAGAAAAGTACCATCATGCAAATATTGAAAAATATGAGAGTGTTGTTCATCTGAATCTAAGTTATAACAACGAATTGTCTCAGTGGAGCTAAAAAAAAATAGTGAGTGAAGAGAGGTTGTGAATAATGAATTGATAATCCACAAAAGGATTGTCAAGGCATATAAGGGAAGTTTCACTAGCTATTGCATCCACATGTCAATTATCTTTTTGTGGAATAGGATCTATGGTGTAAGAATTAATTTTTTTTAACAATAATAAGACTAGGTCATAATATTGAGAGAGTTTGTGTTTTTTAGCTTGATATGTTCCCATATCTTGTCTCATAATCAATTTTGAATCACCAAAGATAAGAAAGTGTTGAATCTTTAAGGATAAAGCAACTTTTAATAAAGAAATAAGGGATTCATACTCAACAATGTTACTAGTGGATAGGAAATTGAGATGATAAGATAGGGGAATCAGTTTTTGTAAAGGTGGTATCAATATAATACCATCACTAGAACCAATTTCACACCTAGATCCATTAAAATACAATTCCCAAGTTTTATCAACTTGTAAAGGAAGAAAAAGATCATTGGAAAATCATTCTTGATTTTGTAAAGTAAAAGGGGAAGGAGCATCAACTAAATGGCCAGCTAAATCTTGTCCTTTAATTTCTTTTTGAGAGATAAACTTAAGGCCAAACTCAATTAACAACATAACCCATTTTACTAAGCATCCTGAAAGATCATTTTTAGATAAGAGGTGTTTTAATGGATCAAATTTGATGATAGCATTTGTTTCAACATTTAGGAGATAATGTTTTAGTTTTTGAGTTGCAAAAACAAGATCAAGACATTTTTTTCTATCATAGTATATCAGACCTCATGATCGAGTAAAGTATGACGTATGTAGTACACATGAAATTCTTTACCATCACTATTATGTTGTAACTATAAGGCTATGAGAGCATTAGAAGAAGCAACAATATAAAGAAGGGGTTGATTTGGAATAGTAGGTTGTAAAATAGGAGGATTAGCTAAGTAACTTTTAAATTCTTCAAAAGATTTTTGATAATCCTCATTCCATTTAAAATTAGTATCCTTCTGAAGTAATTGAGTGAAAGGAAAAAAATTATTTGCAAGTTGTGAAACATATTTACAAATAGCTTGAATTTCTCCTTGTAAGATACATAATTGAGAACTATTTCAAGGAGGTGGCATGCTTACAATAGCATCTATTTTTTTTATCCACCTCAATACCATGATGTGAAATAATGAACCCTAATAGTTTTCCACTATTTACAACAAAATACATTTTTCAGGGGTTCAAGTGCATGTTGTATTAATGAATTCATTCAAAGATTTGGCAAAGGATTAAGTTAACATGAGATAGACTTAGCTAAAATGTTATCAACATAATCTACCAAGATTTTATTTATATAATTGTGGAAGATAAGAGTCATAGAATGTTGATAAGTTGCACCAACATTCTTTAATCCAAAAGGAACGACAACCCAACAAAACATACCCCAAGGTGTTGTGAAAGTTGTTTTATATTGGCCTTGAGGATTACTAAAAATTTGATTGTATCCAGAAAAGCCATTCATAAAAGACAATAAAGCATGACCAATAGTAAAATCAACTATCACATCAATGTTCGACAAGGTAAAATCATATTTAAAGGAAGCTTTATTGAGATCTCCAAAATTGATATATATTATAATCTTATTGTCTTGTTTAGAAATAACAACAATGTTCAAAATCCAAGGAGAATAATCAATAGGATGAGTAGAGCCAACTTCCAAGAGTTTTTCTACTTCAACTTCAATAAGCAATGTTATATTAGGATTCATCATCTTTATCGTTTGCCTAATAGGCTTGGCTTCAAGAATCAACACAATGTTATGAGTCATAATATTAGGATCAACACCAAAAACATTTGAATAAGTCCAAGGAAATACTTTAGAGAATTCAAGTAAAAGGGATAATGAGTATTTTGTTCATTGTTTTCAAGGAACTTCCCAATTTTAATAATCTTTTCATCATTGTAAGGATCAATTTTTACATCAGTAGTATCACTTACAAGAAGATTACTTTGTAGAGGAGTATCCACTGGTTAAGGAAATTCATGAGTTATCTCTTTAGTATCAACATCTTGTAATTTAGCATATTTCCCAAAGTATGCTTCAACATTTAAACAATAGAAAAAAAAATTTATGATTATATTGAGGAAGGTTATCATAAAACCCTAGATACTCAACTAAGGAATCATTTGTGGAAAAAGAATCAAGAGAAGTTGTATAAGAATTAATATTTATGAGATGCAAATTAACAAGAGGAAGAGATTTAAAAGAAAAGATGACATTTACATTAAGAGATGGTCTATGGGATGATTTGGTGGGCTTTAACAAATTATATGGACAAGTCCAAATGATGTTTCATGTATGTGAATTTATAAAGGAACTTTAATCCCTTGTTCATTTGTGCCACAACCATTACCTCTATATCCATTCTTTGCTAGAATATGGAAATCAAGACAATAGAGAGATTTCATATATCAAAGATATGGTGGGGCCTCATTCATCTCAATGCCATAGGAATTTGAAGAAGGGCATTTAGGGATATTTGAATTAGAATCAGCCACAAAATTGTTACTAAGTTGTTTAGATAAAGTTTACTCTTTTTGGGGCTCCACCATATCATCATCCTTAGTCTTAGATTCTATTATAGGGACTTTATATTCTCCTACAAAGGAAGGTGTAAAATCTAAGGTTCCCCAATCGTCTTCTAAGAGTACCTCTTTAGGTGAAGGGGTATCTTTAGGAGATGATGGCGTTTATACTTGAATTGAAGAAGGGAATGAAGAAGTTAAAGGACTTTGAGATTCAGATGAAGTTTGTAAGCAAGTTTGTAAATTTGTATCAGCTTCTAAAGTATACATCTAATTTTCATAGATGAATTTAATTTTATGATGAAGTGTTGAAGGGACAATTTGTTTAGCATGAATCCAAGATCATCCTAGAAGAAGGTTATAAATGAGATTATCGATCATGAATTGAATGGGCATAGGCAAGATAACATGACCCACCTTAATAGGAAAGGTTATAGTACCTAACGAATCTCTAGTAAAATTATCAAAGCCATGAATAAAAGTATATTTAGGTTGAATAGAAGTATCCCCTTTAACCTTATGAAATAAATGAATGCTACAAACAGTAAGCCCAGAGCTAGTGTCCACCAAAGTTTGTCTTATAGTATTACCATTTCAAAGGACAACAATCATAAGAGGATCATATTGATTTTGAATTTCTAGAAGGCAACTCATTTTGTGTGAAGACAATATCAGCTTTAGTTGCATCTATTAAAAAATTTATATTATTAGGTGGCATAGTGGGTGGGACATCTATATTCTTTAAAGAATGTTGTAACATTCCATGATATGTGGAAGAAGCTTGAATCAAACCCCAAAGGGATATCTTGGTAGGAGTAGATCGAAGTTGTTCAATAAGATCATACTCTTGTCAAAGATGTTGAGATAGATGAGGTGTCAGAGGAAGCATCATTTGAAAAATAAGCCAAAGTATCCAAATATGAATTTACAAATATAACTGGAAAGAAAATTGGACCAAAACTTTAACACAACCATGTAGAGAAAAAAACAAAACATAAGTTTTATCATTGATCTAGATAGCCAACCCAGTTGGATGCTTTGGCATCAAACACTTGAGTAGGAAAAATGTTCCGTGAGTATGCAACTCATGAACATTTTGGCAAGATTAGAACCAAAATCCTAAACTTCGCTAAATATGCTAATATTGTTAGAAACTAGATGTTAGAGTTATCTTGTATTAGCTAATAATTATTTATTTAATGATTAGCCTATTAAACTCTATGCTTAAGCTAAACTTAAGCATTTAATAAATATTGTAGGTATTTAATAAAAACAGATTCCCTTTCTAAATGATAATCTTCTTCTTCAGAGCATTTATGCTTTTTTGCTTTATGTGCCTCCATTCTTCTCTTGTGACAGGTATTTGCATGCAGGTGTTCTTGGGATCTCTGAAGTTGTATTTCCTCAACTTCTTCATGGTATCAGAGCACTTATGCTTTTTTGCTTTATGTGCCTCCATTCTTCTCTTGTGACAGGTATTTGCATGCAGGTGTTCTTGGGATCTCTGAAGTTGTATTTCCTCAACTTCTTCACCAGAAGGACAACTGAGAGGGGGGGGTGAATCAATTGTCAATGAATTTCAACCCAATTATAACTTAATCAAACTTAATACTTAATACCAGTAAACCAAACTTAATGTCGGTTAATAGATTAGTAGTTAATATCAATACCGATGAAACTTAATGCATGAAACAGAAAGATAAACAACATCCACAACACATAACACATAGATTTTGACATGGAAACCCTATAAGGGGAAAAACTATGGTGGGAAACCTTACCCATAATAAGATGATACTACTGTAGATAGTATGTGTATACAAATGGGGTCTGCACATGCAGAAAGGCCAACCACCTAGAGCACACTACTCAAATGGGAGTCACAATGACTACAGTAGGATGGTTAAATCCTAGAATTATGTACTGCTCAAAATAGCATCTCCAATGCTGGATTAGTACTAGTTAAGCTTTGATAAACACCTTCAAACCTTCCTTGAAGCTTCTCTATGGTATGCTCATATGATCTTCAGTATTCGCACATACCATGTTTCAATACCATACCATAACCATATCATGTCCCTCATCTCACAAATGAGATCTTACATATATACAAAACCTAAGACCAAATGTGTAGGTCGGTTCACTAAGAATATTACAATTAAATCAATTACAAATAAGTCTCGATGCGATACAACATGTCGGCTCAATACAATTACAATAATATCCAATCAATAAATCATCTCCATAATGTGTCATGCTGATCTGGAATAGATAACACATATTGTTTATGGTGAAAATTAGAAACAACAATATTGAAAGACTAAATGAATTCAACCACAAAACCCTAGCCTAACAACAACAAAGATCCACAATAACATATGAAGATTACCTAAGACAATGCAAATCAAATGAAATCAAAAAGATTATACCATCACATGTCCAATAGGGTTTGGATCTTCATTCTTCCTATCTCCATTGATCTTGCTTGATATATTTGCTTTCAAATTTTATGTGTGCACAATAGCTCAACAAAGAATGGAAATGTGGTTGATAGCTAGATCGCATATGAAAGTTCAAATGCTAGAAGGCTTCAAAGATCGATTAGTCGAGGGTTGATAATGAAGGAAGCATCTCCTTATATAGAAGACACTATAAGAAATGGAGGGATAAGATTGAGAGGTGTAAAAGATAAATGGTCGGCTAAGATTAGAGGGTAGGTAGAGAAAATAAGAAAATAATGAGAGGGTAGGTAGTGTAGGAATTAAGAGATGAATGACATGTGTCATGGGTAGAAAAGGTTAATGAATTAATTAAATAAATAAATATTTATTTAATTAATAGAAGAAGTGGGATCAATTAAATAAATAAAAGTATTTATTTAATTTAGAAAAGGATAATTTAAATAAATAAATGTATTTATTTAAATGAGAAATAAGGCTAGAAGAGGATAAATGAATTAATTAAATAAATAAAGATATATTTAATTAATAGAAGAATTAGGCTTAAAATAATTAAATAAATAAAATATTTATTTAAATAGACATGAAAATTTTAGGTGTCTACATTTTGCCCCTCTTTGAGACAATGCAGCTTGTCGCATTGTTTCAAAGAAGATAATATGAATTGATACAAAGTTGCCCCAAGATGGGAATGATATGCCCCCTTGAGAGATTGGATGAAAATGTCTGAAAAAGTCATAGACAATATCTCAATAAAAAAGAAAGGCTAGAATGGACTAGCCAGATGGAGTGACAGAGTCACGGGATAAAGAAGATTGAATAGGGCTAGGGCTAGGGCTAGGGCTAGGCTAGTCTATAAGATAGAATACGAGGGGAAAAAATCCTCATTGTCATCCACATATCTAAGAGATCAAAGTGCAGAGAGAGCAGAGAGTAGTCAACAACGATGGCTTTGGTGCATAGATTCGATTGCATTCGTTGATTTCAGAGGCCAGCAGATGCAGGAGAGTCGGTAAGTACTGCAAAACCTCCTTGTACTTTGGTGCATTAATTGTTGTCATAAATGCATGTCAGGTAGTGTAATAAATGTACATTAGGTATGTTGAAAAAAACTATCAAGTGGGGGGAAAAACATTAAGGCGTGTCTTTGTTGGTGTCAGGCACGTCTGGCTAGGATAGGTGCATCTGCATTGGTGCCAGGTGCGTCTACGATTGTAATAGCATTTGTGCAGGGAAGGTGCATCTATGTCTTCAAGGTTGAATTGACATTTCTGTGATAAATATACGTTGTCAAATGGATAAGCTACTAAGAGGATACACTCAAGCAGGTCCTCTAGGGAAGACTAGGATAACAAATAGAGTCAGGATTGACAATTTTGTGATAGAACATACGTTTCCAATCAGAAAACAAATCAAGAGGATACACTCAAGCAAATGCCCTAGGATAGGATAGATCGAGGCACTTTGTGATGAACAGGGTACCAAAGAAATTGACAATTCTATGATAGAACATACATTGTCAACTAGATTAGGTTGAAATTGACAATTCTGTGATAGAACATACGTTGTCAACTAGATTAGGCTAAAATTGACAATTCTGTGATAGAACATACATTGTCAATTGGATAAGCTACTCAAGAGGATACACTCAAGTAGGTTCCCTAAAAGATAAAAGAAGCACTTTGTGATGAACAGGGAATGCCACTAGGATAAAGTGCCATATGATAGATATAAGCACTAGGATAAAAAGCAACACTTTGTGATGAACAGGGAGTACCACTAGGATAGAGTGTCATATGATAGATATAAACACTAGGAAAAAAGCAACACTTTGTGATGAATAGGGAGTACCACTAGGATAGGAAGCAGTACTTTGTGATGAACAGGGAGTACCACTAGGATAGGAAGTAGTACTTTGTGATGAACAAGGAGTACCACTAGGATAGGAAGGAACACTTTGTAATGAACAGGGAATGCCACTAGGATAGAGTTCCATATGATAGATATAAGTACTAAGATAAAAAGCAGCACTTTGTGATGAACAGGGAATGCCACTAGGATTGACACAGTTGATTTGCTTGACTGCAGGAGGACCTACTGATGCTGGAGTCATGGGAGAGATTCCCTTTGACTCAGAGTTTACGACTAGAGCTGACACCCAATGATAGAGTAGCAGTTGAGGCTATGGGCTTGCGATATATTCTGTATGTGCTTAAGTTTTAGGCGAACATGGGATTGCTTACTGCACTAGCTGAGAGATGGCACTCAGAGACTTGCACATTTCATTTGTCGATGGGTGAGATGATAGTCACCTTGGAGGATGTGTATAGGATACTGAGGATACCGTTTGATGTGGAGTTGGTTCCTTATGATCAAGATGGAGACAGGGATGCATTGAGATGGGTTTTTCAGGATCCAGGACTGGAGATGAGGGTTGGAAATGTGGCTTGGGACACTATGACACGGACAAGATTGGCGCTACCAACAATGTTGGTAGGAGTGATCAGTGGGTTCCTCTGTCCGAATAGAGCGACACGAGGGTTGGCAGTGGGATGGGGAGGGACAGTGGAGACATTGGTGACAGAGCACACCAGGTTTGCATGGGGACCATGTATGCTGGCACACCTGTATTATGAGTTGCATCAGTTTATGTATCACAGATCAACAAGATTAAGATGCGAGTGACCTTGTTGCAGGTATGGGCATATGAGAATTTGTCGGTTACACAACCGATACATTTCAGAGGTAGAGGACATGGGCACAACTATGTTCACTTATATGATATGATTACGTCTCAGCCATAGATTGGGAGACTAAAGTATTGGCATTGAGTGATTGACGAGATAGATGGTGTGGTATGGAGGCTGTATCGGGATTGTGAGGAGTGGAAGGATGATGCAGTGGAGCTATTGTATGTATTCAGGAGCAGGTATCTGATTGGTCAGACACCATATGTTATTGAGAGGCAGTTGGTAGATAGGGTGGGCAAGCAGTTCAACAGGATACAGCGGATGCCATGGGGGTCGAGGATGTATGCAGATATGGTGAGAGATCAAGTGCACTTGGGTCCATTATTGTCTTATGATCAGGCAGTGACACAACTAGTAGAGATGATTCCCTTGCCTTGGGATATTGGGCAAATATAGAGGATGCAGGGATGGATGCAGAGAATACTACATATTGGGGAGAGCATCCATTTCCATGGCTGATGGATCCAAGGGAGTCGATAGATGGAGAGGGTGGAGGTGACAGAGATGATAGTGGAAATGGTGGAGGTAGAGGTCGACAAAGGAGGCAGGGCGCAAAAGTAGAGAGGAGAGTGGCTCTGAGGAGAGAGGGCAGAGAGGAGAGACAAGATCATGTAGCGAGAGGAAGAGGTGGATTATCATTACAGGTGTCAACAGCATGGGTTCCTAGACAGGTATAGGGACATGATCAGTCATAGGAGCAACCATAGGGAGAGGGTCAGGAGCAGCCGCAGGAGCAACCATAGGGATAGGGTGAGGGGGGAGAGGAGGAGGATGAGTTACTATCCTTGAGGGAGATCTATCAGGGACAGGAAGATGAGATCCAGGATCTAGAGAAGGAGACAACTAGGCTCAAGAGACAGCTGAGGGACATTGAGTGGGAGAGGGATCAGGTTATTCAATGCTACACAGAGGCTGAGACAACACTGAGGGCAGGGAGGCAGGCAGTAGAGGATATAGGGGCCAAATACACCTATGTTTTATGGGAAGGGGAGGAGATAGACTACTAGATAGACCTATACTATGGAGCGGTGCCACCAGATCAGCGGGCTAGGAGCTTCCGTAGACCATTGCAGACTGCGATGACCACTAGAGGGAGAGACAGGAGACAGGCATCTAGCGGTAGGGTTATGGGTCCTCCACCACCACCAGATAGAGGGGATAGGAGAGATGATCCTTGGGAAGTTCCTTCCAGGGCTCAGAATCCGTCGAGGCCAGCCGGCTCAGAGGGAGGGAGTTCATCATAGCCTTAGAGGGCTCCCTATGTATCAGTTTTTGTATCATTTTGTATGATGACACCTTCAGGTGATTGTATCCATATGTATGTTGACATTACTGTATCATGACACTTATGATTTTGATATATATATGAGATGATTCATCTTTGCGGAAGCTATATGCATGTGTACCTATGTGATGTTTCTATGTGATGCTTATGATATGGATGCAAATATGTACATAAGGAAATGCAATATTTTTGTTCTTTTATGTTTTTAAATGAAATGCAAATATGAATGTCTGAAATGCAGATGAATATGACGAAGATGTAAAATGTGGTAATAATTGTTGTGTGCAAGATGTGATGCAATTGTGATAACTATATGTATGTATGAAATGCTTATATGTGGTAATGTAGGTGCAAACTACATGAAATGCAAATATTTTTGGTGTGTCATTATACTCAGTCGTGTGATAAAAGGCTACATGGACTCAAGAAGGACGATGGAGGTCAATCAAGAAAGGGGGATGGAAGGTAGAAGATATGAAAGTGAAAGAGCTTCTTGTGCATTATCATCATTGAGCTTTATTATGGCAAATAGGTTATGACAATCCAGACATAGGTTCGATCCAGAAAGTCATTGTACACATTTACATGGAGATCAGATAGTTGCAAACAGGAAATGACCTAGTTCACACTAGACTCACATTGTCCTCATATCCTTGGACAAGTCATAGCATTACTAAGAGACAATCCACAAACAACAAAGAAAAATAGGTGATGATACCCCATCCTTGCCTTTCTAGTCAAAGACATCCTGGAGATAAAATCTCTAGTCAGAGACATCCTAGAAAAGCTAAAAGACATGTCACCAGAAAGATAAAATCAAAAGAAAACCAAGACTCAACACCAACATCCACTGTAGTCCTCAAGTTTAGTGTCTCTTATCACTTGTATAAGTCTATTTGATTGTGGTCACAATGTTTACTTTCACAAAAAGATAGATAGCACTGAACCATAATGTTGTTTGAGTCTGTTGAAAGATTTGATTTGTTGAAGCCC
This sequence comes from Cryptomeria japonica, assembly GCF_030272615.1. Lineage (NCBI taxonomy): Eukaryota > Viridiplantae > Streptophyta > Pinopsida > Cupressales > Cupressaceae > Cryptomeria > Cryptomeria japonica. Next base: position 50,768,341 of record NC_081405.1, read on the forward strand.
ATTGTTGTTGTTGTGTCTCATCTGAAATTGACTGAATCCATGAAATTGATACTTTATTGTGGAGAAGGTGGAACTTTATTGTGGATTGGCGATGCAAATGTTGCTTTATTGTAGATTGTGTGCGGATAGACTGAAGAAAGCTGGAAGAAATTGTACTCCTCGGAATGTGTGATGCTCTTAGTTCCACACCCATCACTAGACGTAGGATTTGCCTTAGCCACAGATAGGTGTTGATTTATTATGGATGAAAAGGTTGTGAGTGTGTGCAAAGTGAAAGGATGAGATGGAATCCTGAAGGAGGGAGGAGCAATGTCTCTACACATGGCACCGGTGACCTGGTTTTCACCATGGTACTTGCCCAGGGCACCACCGAAGTGGTTTTCACCGTTGGAGGAAATATTTTTTTCTGTTTTCTAGTTTTTTATTTTATTTTTGTTTTGTGTCACAAGGCACCTATTTGCCAGGTTTTCACCAAGTAATGATTTTTTATGTTTTATGAGTTTTTTGGTTTTTTTTTTAATTTTTTGTATTTTTGTATTTTTTATTTTTTGTATTTTTTTGTATTGTCGAATTGAGATACTCTGAAGAGCTATGTGTAAAACCTACAAAGGTGCATGCTATTGATAGGATCCTCCAAAGGTTTACCATTTGGAGTTGAGAGTTGATATGCACCAGATCCATAAGCTAATGTAATGATGTAAGGACCAAGCCAATTTGGTTCGAACTTGCCCTTCTTCTCTCTGTCTTGCTGATTTTTGGGATTTTCTTTGAGAACTAAGTCACCCACCTCAAATGTATGAGGCTTCACTTTATGATTATAACTGTGACTCATTCGTTGTCCATAATCCTTGAGATGATTAAAAGCAATTTGTCTTCGTTCATCCAATAGTTCTAGTTCTTGCAAGTGAGAGACCCTGTAGTCTTCATCACTGATAATGTTTTGCAAAGAGACTCGTAAAGATGGTAACTCAACCTCAATAGGAAAGATAGCTTTAGTGTCATAGACAAGTGAATAAGGTGTGGCTCATGTAGGTGTGCAAACACTTCTGTGATAAGCCCAAAGTGTGTGATAAGCCCAAAGTCGCAATCCGTTGAAGTTCTTGTGTTCGCGCATGAATAAGGTCTCCATGAATTTGACATTGCTTACATTTCTTGACAAACTAATATGAGTCTTTTTCCATATTGGGCCAGTAATATCCAGTCCTGATGAGTTTCTTGGCTAAGGTAGGACCACATATCCCTTCATGAACTTCGCATAACACAATTTGAGCTTCGTCCCTTTCTAAACATATAAGAAGAGTGCCTTCTATACCTCGACGGTATAGGATATCGGCTAAAATGACGTATCGGGAAGATTGGCGAATGAAAGTGCAACATTGATTGTTGGATAAGTTCGGAGGAAGGGTGTTATTATGAAGGTATGTGAAAATGGAATCGTATAACTGGGAATCAGGACCAATGACACATATCATCTCAGTAGGAGTGATCTCATACGAGGGAACCAAAAGGTTATCCACCAAAAACTCATAGCGGGTTTCATTATGTGATAGATCTATCAGTGAAGCAATAGTAGACATGGCATCTGTGACTCGATTCTGCTCTCTTGGTATATGCTCAAAGGTTAAATTCGTGAAATGTTGTTTCAAGTCATCCACCATTTTTTTGTAAGGCATTAATTTTTCATCCTTTGTTTGGTAGTCATTAGTTGCTTGATGAATTACAAAATGAGAGTCCCCAAAAACATGAATTTCTTGGATCTTCCACTGAACTGCAATCCGTAGTCCAGTTGTTAATGCCTCGTATTCTTCTATGTTATTAGTGCAAGGAAATGATAATCAATATGATTTTGGAGTGGAATCTCCTTGAGGTGTGATGAAATGGATGCTAACGCCTACACAATGTTGTGTGTATGAGCCATCCAAGTATGATTTCCAAGGATTCATGTGTGATACCATCAAGATGGATTGATGGGGTTTTGCCTAGCCTGCTCAGCACTTAGTTGATGTTGCTCAATTCCACCAACTCACCAAGCCTAGTTTCTTCTAGGCCTCCAAGTCCCTCTTGATCTCTTTTAGGGCTTGGTTCTTGTCCCTTATAGGGTGTTTGCTTCAGGTGTTTTGGTTAGGAACCCTATCAATTTCACTGTGCTTCTCTGGTGCTCAATTTTAGCCTCTTAGCCTCAACTTGTCATATTGACCCCCAATTGACACAAGATGTTGCAGAGGTGTATTAGGGTATTTTAACATTTTTTTGATGCATATGGAGTCCTTTGGTAGTTTGCAATCTTAAGATTTCCTACCGGTTTCACAATCTTGCCTGGAAAAGGGCTACAAGGAATTAGGTCTAATTAGGCCTCCTAGACCGGTTTTTTAGGGCTTGGAGAAAAACGCCTCAAAGAACCCCCAAATTTTTTTTTATTTCCTTCAATGATATACCCATTCCCAATATATTTTTGTGGTTTTAGGCACTGATCTGACTGTACAAGGTATGAACCCTAAAATTGAGGGTTTGTAGGGTTTTCAAGGGCTTACACCAGCAGTGAGTAGGCAATTTGGGGTTTTTCTATGAAATGGAATCTTCAAGGCTCCTCCTTGTTCAGAAAAGTTTTTCCCAACCCCATGAACTCCTCCAAATTTATAAATGGTGCTTTTTCTTTCACCTCTACATTATTCAACACTTCTTCACCTCTTCTCCTCTAACCGGGTTGCTCCTGGACTTGCCTAGGAAGAGGTGTCAGTCATGATCAAACACTTTTCCAACAATTGAAATTGCATATTTAAACTATAAAGAAGGTTTCCAACCATATCCCAACTAGTCATGATAGCAACACGTGTGGGATTCATGGGGCAACCATATTTACAAAGAAAAGACTATTTACAAGCCAAAATTGGCTTTTTGTGAATCAAATCACTTCAACAGTAGTAAAAAATAATTAAAATGATTGAAAATGAAAATCTTGCTGTGAAACACACTATTGAATCTCTATCCATCATTGGATTCATGGATTTGATCCATTAAGCTTTCACAAGAATGCAAAATTGACAAAAACAATGTAAAAGTGCAATCCAAATTCTTGTGTTTTTATTATTGCTTTCAAAATCCAAGTACACCAACCTTGAAAAATGTGTAGGAGGGGGTTTATATAGTTTTTCCACATGTGGAATCCTTCCATGGCATTGAGCAATCCCTAAATCCACCACTAACCAATTTCAGGACAAAAGTTGTCATGACAATTTTCAAAAGTTGTCATGACAACTTTTTCCAACTTTGGCAACTTTGTGTTTTTTTTAAACTTTTGATCTCTCCAACCTAAGAGACCTATACCCAGTCATCACATATGACATCTTAAACATTTCTAAGGCTTACTTAACCCCCTCTAAGGCTTTTGTCAACTTTTGACACTTTTGACCAACAAAAAGGTCAAAACTACTCAAAACACACTAACTAAACAAAAATGCAAACCTAGATAAAATGAACTCCACCTAGACCTACCTTGCCAAAATAATCACTCTTGGACCCTCCTAGATTCCTTATTCACCACTGACTTGGCTAAGGTCAGTACAAGTCAAAATTTGCAAAAACAAGGAAATTAGGACCTAGGTGCTCCTACACCATTCTCCCTAACAAAAAGAGATCATGTCACCTCTTGAGGAATCAGTGTTGGATCAATGCCAAGCTTCTAGAAATTTGACTCCATCACCCATGTAGCCTCAAATTCATCCATTCCCTGCCACTTAATGAGGTGCTCCCAATAGTCTTGATGCCTAGTCTTCTTAGCAATTCTTGAACTTAACACCTTCTCGGCCTTAGGATTAGGTTTGGCCGGTAACTGAAGGCTATTTATATCATCTAAAACCTTTGTAGGACTGAATTCCACACCTTGGACTGGCCCCTTCTATGCTACCAAGTCTGCTATATTAAAAACTGGTGACAAGCCTATGTCACAAGGAAGATCCACCTTGTATGTATTTGCACCATACTTAGCTAAAATGGCACATGGACCTATCCTCCTCATCTACAACTTGTTTGGAACACCTTATTGTAGCCTTTCTTTGTTCAAGTGCACCATAACAAGATCCCCCACTTGAAATTGTAGATTTCTCCTCTTTTCATCAACTTTTTGTTTGATTTTGCTTGTGTTCTCCTTCAAAGCTTTCCTAACTAATTCATGGACCTCCTTCATGGATTGAGAAAAGTCCTCTGCATATCCAATTCTGATTGTTGTGCTTCCTAAATCTCTCAACTCAAAAATGCCTCTTGGGTGCACTCCATAGACTATTTCAAAAGGGCTCTTACTGGTAGTCCTATTTATGGTGTCATTGTATGCATATTCAGATTGAGCAAGTACTCGATCCCATGTATGCCTATACTCCTTGGTAAGGCACCTCAATAAGTTTTTTAAACTTCTATTTACCACCTTGGTCTACCCATCTGTTTGAGGATGGTAGGTTGATCCAAAAGAGAGGTTTGTGCCAAGCTTTTTCCATAATGTTTTCCAAAAATGACTCATAAATTTGGAGTCCCTATCTAAAACTATATTCAATGGTAAACCATGTATCCTTACTATTTCCTTAAAGAACAACTGAGCTATGTGGCATGTATCATGAGTGGTCTTACACAACACAAAGTGAGCCATTTTGCTAAATCTGTCCACAATGACATAAATACTATCATATCCTTTCTTAGTCTTTGGCAAACCTACCACAAAATCCATGCTAATGCATTCCCAAGGTCTACTTGGAATGGGAAGAGGTTGATACAAAGCAGCATTTGTTAAAGTACCCTTAGCTTTTTGACAAACTATGCAAGTCTCCACATACCTCTTCACATCTTGATTCATCCTTGGCCAATAATAGAATCTCTAAACCAATTCTTGAGTCTTATTGACTCCAAAATGACCACTAAGGCTGCCATTGTGTTTCTCTTGTATTAGATTTTCCCTCATTGAGCCTCTAGGCACACAAAGTTGTCCACCTTTGAATAATAGCCCATTTTGCAAAGTGAAATCTAAGTATTCACTATGGAAATGATTTTGATACTCCTTGCATACTTGGTAGACACTTGTGAAGTCTTCATCCTCTGCATACAAATCCTTAAAACTATCCACACCTATGCTTCTCAACTGAATTTCTTAGACTGTCAAGAGTCTACTACTGAGTGCATTAGCTACCCGGTTTTTCTGCCCTTTCTTGTGCTTAATGGTGAAAGTATAGGCTTGCATATGCTCCACCCACTTCATGTGTTTGTGACTGAGTTTGTCTTGGGAATTCAGAAAACTCAATGCTTGGTTATCTATGTACACCACAAATTCTTTAGGTAGGAGATAGTGTCTCCATTTTCTCAATGCTTGTACCAAAGCATACAACTCAAGATCATAAGAGGAGTATTTCCTCTTGGAATCACTTAGTTTTTCACTATGGAAGGTTATTGGTCTTCCCTCTTGACTTAGGACAACACCTACTGCAACATTGCAAGCATCACACTCTACAATAAATAGTTTCTCAAAACTAGGCAATACTAGTACTGGTTGGGTAGCTATTTTCTCCTTCAAGGTTTCAAAACCTTTGTTTGCTGCTTCATTCCACTGAAACTTGACCTTCATACCACCTCTAATGATTTATAGCATTGGGACACATATTGCACTAAACTGCCTAATAAACTTCATATAGTATTGGGATAATCCATGGAAGCTTCTCACCTCTGTTGCTGATCTAGGAGTGGGCCAATTTACAATGGCTTCAACTTTGCTTGGGTCCATCTTGAGGTTTCCTTGAGATAACAAAAACCCAAGGTAAACCAATTCCTACTTAACAAACTCACATTTCTCCAAATTCATGGTTATCTTTTCATCATATAATCTTTGTAATACATCTTGCAAATGACTCATATGTGCTGCTTTATCCTTACTGAAAATGAGAATATCATCAAGATATACTACCACAAATTTACCTATGAATTCCTTCATCACCTCATTCATGAGTCTCATGAAGGTGCTTGGAGTATTGGATAAGCCAAATGGCATTACAAGCCACTCATAAAGACCTTTAGTAGTCTTAAATGCAGTCTTCCATTCATCACCCTCCTTGATTCTTATTTGATGATAGCCACTCTTAAGGTCAATATTAGTAAGGTACTTGGCTTCCCTTAAACAATCCATTAGGTCTTCTATTCTAGGAATAGGGAACCTATATCTAATGTTGATCCTATTTATGGCCCTAGAATCAGTACACAACCTCTAAGTACCACCTTTTTTTGGTGCCAACATGGTAGGGACAACACAAGGGATAATACTCTTCCTAATTAGGCCTTGGTCTAAGAGCTATTCGATTTGCTTGGCAATTTCAACATTTTGTTGAGGAGTCATTTTATAGGTTGCCTTATTAGGCAAGGATGCTCTAGGAATGAAATCTATTTGATGGCTTATGGTCCTTTTAGGAGGTAAGGTGGGTAGATGTCCTTCACTTACTATACCCTTGAATTTCTTCAACAATTCTTGCACCTCTATTGGTAAATCTTGTTGTTCTTTCTTGTCTTATTCTTTGGGCTTCATCACAAGTGCAAACCCTATGCCTTCACCTTCCTCAAGTCTCTTCAAGAACTGCTTTTCACTCACCAAAAGAACATTAGGACCTGCTGCCTTTTCTTCACCTTCCTCAAGGATAGACTAAATCTTGAAAGTGACTCCATCCTTCTTGAATGAATATGCATTCTTGGCTCCATCACAGATAGCTTGTCTATCAAATTGCCATGGTCTTCCTAAGAGAAGATGGCATGCATCCATGGGTAGGACATCACATAACACCTTGTCCTTATACCTCCCAATGGTGAAATCCACCCATGCTTGCTCATTAACAAGAACATGTTGTCCTTTGTTCAACCAAGTGACTCTATAAGGGTTATTGTGAGGAATCCTTTACAATCTGAGCTAGCTCACTACCTCTTCTGACACTATGTTGTCTGTAGACCCTGAATCAATAATCACTTTGCACACTTTATTCAAAATCTTGCACTTGATCCTAAGCAAGGACCTTCTTTGGCTAGGCTCTTCTCTGACTAGTTCTTTGATCAAAATTCTCCTTATCATCAAGTTGTCACCTACTTTTGACTCTAAGGCAATTTCTGAAGTCTTGCTCCTTGAAGGCTCTTCTTGGAGGTAGCTCACTCTTCTTTCACCATCATGTGATGATATTCCTTCTCCGGACACCGATATGCTGGATGACCAAGTTGGTTACAATGATAACATTTCATTGTTGTGAAGTATGAGGAACCTCTACCTTGGTTACTAGACCTTCCTCTGGAACCACTGTTTGATCCCCTTCCTCTATTGAATCCTCCTCTACTGCTGCCACTATCTTGTTATTCAGTGAGTTTAGACTCTCCTTGCGTTCTTTGTTCAGAACTTCTTCCACCAAAGACTCCTCTATGGCCTCTATTGTCTTGTCCTTTGCCTCTGCCCCTATTGTTGCTTGAGTCATGTCTCCTTTTCAGTTTTTCCTCCACCTTAAGGGCAAGTTGAAAAGTTTGATGGACTATTTTTGGGCTCATTAAATTGATTTCCTCTTGGATGTTCCACCGTAGGCCATTTAGGTACCTAGAAACCTTGAGACTCTCCTCTTCTACCATATGAGATCTAAGGCTAAGTTTGTGAAACTCTTCGGTGTATCTATCGACATCAAGATCCTTCCGCCTTAAGTTTTTCCTCTTCCTATGAATTTGCACTTCATATTCATCAGGGAGATAGAATTCTTTGATTTTAACTAACATCCCTTTCCAAGAAGAGATGGGTGCTTTGCCCATTTTCTTCCTCTCATCTTGCACAAACTGCCACCATGTGAGTGCAGGACCTCTCATCCTGGACTTGGCTACTCTAACTCTCTGGGCTTCAGTTATTCATTCACACTCAAAGTGATTCTCCATACCTTCTATCCATTCTAGGACCACTTTTGCCTCCATCTTTCCAATGAACAATGGAAATCCTTCCAGTGACTTGCCACTCAAGGCCTTCAATGCCCTCAAGAAAGGTTCTTTCTCTAAGATAGGATCAGGTTCAGGTATCTTGTCTACCTCTGCCACTTCTTTACCCTTTCCTTCTACTCCTTCCACTTTTACATACACTTCTTCTACCTTGGTCTCAATATCACCAAGCTTGCTTTCCAATCTTTCCAACTTTTCCTTCAGGAGCCTATTCTCCTCCTCTTAATCTTCCACTTTCCTTGCCAATTTAGTATTGGTCACCATTTTGTCTCCAACTGACTCTCCTGACAACAAGGACATCAACCTTACTAGCCCAAATCTTGTTGGCTCTGATACCAATTTGATGGGGTTTTGCCTAGCCTGCTCAACACTTCCTTAGTTGATGTTGCTCAATTCCACCAAATCACCAAGCCTAGTTGCTTCTAGGCCTCGAAGTCCCTCTCACTCTCTTCTAGGGCTTGGTTCTTGTGCCTTCTAGGGTTTTTGCTTCAAGTGTTTTGGTTAGGAACCCTATCAATTTCATTGTGCTTCTCTAGTGCTCAATTTTAGCCTCTTAGCCTCAACTTGTCATATTGACCCCCAATTGACACGAGATGTTGCAGAGGTGTATTAGGGTATTTAAAAAAAAATTTGATGCATATGGAGACCTTTGGTAGTTTGCAATCTTAATATTTCCTACCGGTTTCACAATCTTGCCCGGAAAAGGGCTACAAGGAATTAGGCCTGTTGCTAGGAAATCAAAAATCATCAAAGCAAATCAAAATATTAGTCATAGCTCAATCACAAAAGCAGAGTGCAATGATCAATCCTAACACACTCAATAAAGACATGAAAAGTAAAACATTCAAAACTAAAAACTAAGCAAACCAGATGCAGATCTGAATGTCTCCTTCATGTGGCTCCATTGTCCTTCTTTCTTCTCCAAATAGCCTTTGTTTGTGGATCTCACCTTCAAGTGCATAAACCTAATGTGAAAGCAAGATTGACATTGGCACAAGAGTACTCAAAGCGTGATTGATTCGACAAAGTAATTCAAACAAGTGATTATTATTATTATTATTAGCCGAGATTGAAGAAATTCATCCAATTTATAGACAAATTGGAGAGATGATCAAATTAGCATGATTCAATTCAAATGGAAATTGTAAATCAAAAATGTCAATTATGACAAATTATGCACTTTCTATGCAAAATTGATTGATTGATAATTTATGACAAATTATGACAAATTTCTATGTCAAAAATTGATTGATTGTCAATTATGACAAATTATGACAAATTGAAATGTCATTCCCATGAAATTAGGAGAGAAATAGGAGGAAATTGAAATTAGGAATTAGAAAATTAGAAAATTAGAAAAAGAGGAATTAGGAAATTAGAAATTGAGGAAAATGAGGGAATTAGAAATTTAGTGAATTAATTAATAATTTTTCATTTATTAATTAATTCACAAAGAGGGAATTTAGAAATTGATGAAAGATTAGGAAATTAGGTAAATCAATTAATAATTTGTCATTTATTAATTAATTCACAAAAAGAGGAATAATTAGTTAGCCAATTAAATTAAACATTTTATTGTGACTCGAAGACTTAGGATAAATAAATAATTTATTAATCCTAAAGGGGAAATGACAAACAGGGTTAAATGAATAAATCATGAAACCCTAAAAGATGAATTAGAAATGCAAGGTTGACAATTAGGTCTTGATGTAAGATTGATTTGATATCAATTCGATCATGATTTTGAATTGATAAATGATTTGATTGATAAATGCGTCGAGGAACAATGACAAATAGATCCAAATTGACATGATTGAAGAGGACAAGGATTGATGACGAATCGATCATAAAACGACGAGATTGACAAGTTGATAAGAGATTGACAAGATCAACCAAAATCATGATTAAAGATTGTTATCAACAAGACCAAATTCGAAAGCGAGATAAATGAAGAATGCAGAGGAAAGACTCGATGCTCACAAATGATAAAGACCAAGTGCGTAACATAGGAGAAATGTTAATGCGACACAAAAACTCTAAAATGAGGCAATGCGCAAATGTTAAAGTATGACTCTGCAAGCGTTGACCATTTTTAGGTGTCTACAAGGCCTAATTAGGCCTCCTAGACCAGTTTTTTAGGGCTTGGAGGAAAATGCCTCAAAGAACCCCCAAAAACGTTTTGCTTTCCTTCAATGATATACCCATTCCCAATAGATTTTTGTGATTTTAGGCTCTAGTCTGACCGTACAAGGTATGAACCCTAAAATTGAGGGTTTGTAGGGTTTTCAAGGGCTTACACCGGCAGTGAGTAGGCAATTCGGGGTTTTGCTATGAAATGGAGTCTTCAAGGATCCTCCTTATTCATACAAGTCTGTCCCAACCCCATGAACTCCTCCAAATTCAGAAATGGTGCTTTTGCTTTCACCTGTACATTATTCAACACTTCTTCACCTCTTCTCCTCTAACAGGGTTGCTCCTGGACTCACCTAAGAAGAGGTGTTAGTCATGATCAAACACTTGTCCAACACTTGAACCTGCATATTTACAATATGTAGAGGGTTTCCAACCATATCCCAATTAGCCGTGATGGTAGCACATGTGGGATTCATGGGGCAACCATATTTACAAAGAAAATACTATTTACAAGCCAAAACTGGCTTTTTGTGAATCAAATCACTTCAACAGTAGTAAAAACTAATTAAAATGCTTGAAAATGAAAATCCTACTCTATAACACACTATTGAATCTCAATCCATCATTGTATTCATGGATTTGATCCATTAAGCTTTCACAAGAATGCAAAATTGACAAAAACAATGTAAAAGTGTTGTCCAAAATCTTATGTTTTTATTATTGCTTTCAAAATCCAATTACACCAACCTTGAAAAATGTGTAGGAGGGGGTTTATATAGTTTTTACACATGTGGAATCCTTCCATGGCATTTAGAAATCCCTAAATCCACCGCTAACCAATTTCAAGACAAAAGTTGTCATGACAACTTTTTGCAACTTTTGCAACTTTGTGTTTTTTTTACACTTTTGATCTCTGCAACCTAAGAGACCTATACCCAGTCATCACATATGACATCTTAAACATTTATAAGGCTTACTTAACCCCCCCTAAGGCTTTTGTCAACTTTTGACACTTTTGACCAACAAAAAGGTCAAAACTACTCAAAACACACTAACTACACAAAAATGCAAACCTAGATAAAATGAACTCCACCTAGACCTACCTTGCCAAAATACTCACTCTTGGACCCTCCTAGAGTCCTTATTCACCACTAACTTGGCTAAGGTCAATACAAGCCAAAATTTGCAAAAACAAGGAAATTAGGACGTAGGTGCTCCTGCACCATTTTCATCTGGAAATTATGAAGCTAGAGGAGCATCATCTATCATGGGAGCATCTGCTAACTGATATGTGATAGCTTGTCCTCCTATTCTTTTCTATCTACATATTCTATGTCGAATTCACTCAAGAGCATCACCCATTTGGCCAGTCGACCAGTAAGCATTGCTTTATTGAGAAGGTATTTCAATGGATTGATTCTTGTGACCAACTTAGTTTTATGAGTTAGCATGTAGTGTCTTAATTTCAGCAAAGCAAAGACCACAGCGAAACATGCATGCTCAATTGGTGTGTAATTTAACTCATAGCCTCCCAAAGTATGATTGATGTAGTAGACTACCTTTTCGTTGCCCTCGACATCTTGTTGCACTAAGATTGCCCCCAGTGATGTTGATGTAGATGATATGTAGAGTAATAGGGGTTGTTCTGGAACTGGTGGCATCAAGACTAGTGTATTCAGAAGATAATCTTTGAGTATCTGAAAATCCTGTTGACAATTATCATCCCATTTGAATTTGATGTTTTTTTGTAGCAAGTGCTGAAAATGATGACATTTATCTACAAGTTGTGTTATGAATTTTTGTATGGAATGGAGTCTTCCTTGTAAAGATCGAAGTTGACTGATATTTCTCGGTAGTGGCATCTCTAGGATTGCCTTGAATTTTTCTGGATCGGCTTCAATTCCTCTTTTGGAGACAATGAATCCCAGGAGCTTCTCGGAGGTTACTCCAAAGACACATTTCTTGGGGTTTAATCTTACTTTGTATTTTTCCAACCGATCAAAAATGACTAAAAGTATGTCCAAATGTGTAGCTTTATCTATTGATTTTCCCAAGAGGTCATCAACATAGTCTTCTACAATAACGTGCATGAGATCATGAAAAATAGTATTCATTGCTCTTTGATATGTAGCACATGCATTCTTTATCCTAAAGGGCATGACATTCCAGCAGAAAGTTCCCCAGTGACCAGTAAATGTTGTTTTGTGCTGATCCTTAGATGCGATTTTTATTTTATTATAGCTAGAGAATCCATCCATCAAAGATAACATCGCATGGCCTACTATGAGATCTACGATCAGGTCAATATTTGGCAATGGAAAATCATCCTTAGGACAAACTTTGTTGATGTCTCTGAAATTTGTGCATATTCTAATGCTACAATCTGGCTTACTGACAAGTACTAAGTTGGAAATCCATTCAGGATAATCAATTGGGCATATGAATCCGACATCCAATAATTTTTCAAGCTCTTCCTTAACTAATAATGCCACTTGTGGATGCATCTTTCTTAATTTTTGTTTTACTGGTTTTACCCCCGGTTTAATTGTCAAATGATGCATTACTAAATCCGGATCCAGTCTAGGCATATCAGCATATGACCATGCAAAATTGATTTGTCGCTTTGTGAAGAAACTTATGAACTTTGGTCTCTATGTCTCTGTCAGAGATTGTGCTAGGAATATGTTATATGGAATTTCTTTTGTACCAATGTTTGTTTTGATGGTCTCCTCTACTAACATAGATGATTTTTCTTCATACGATGCCGGGAGAATGTCGAGCCTTCCATCTTCAAGTGCCTCAGAGAGGTTTTCGCCCTCAGATATGTCCTTTCTTTTTACTTTTTTGGGGTCAGATAGCTCCACAATGTGGTTTTCACCATAAGACCCATGATTTGTTTTTATTTTTACATTTTTGCGATTGGAAGGCCCAACACCCTCACCAAAATATGCCACGTTGTTGAGTTCTACAATGTATCCTGCCTTATGGTCTCCAAGTGGAAGATCATCTTGTATGCCTAGATAGTCAATAAAGGCTTCATCATTTTGGAATGTGTCGAACTATACATGTCCTTCATGGTCCCAGTCAATAAGTTGGTGGTGAACAAGGGGAAGGCCTTCAATATTTTTAAAGTTAGCGAGACTATTGGTGAAGATGCAGTTATACAGGTATGTCGAGGTAGTTGTCGAGGTCATTGTTGGCACTCTCCTCATCTGTCTCGATCATGAACAAGTTCAACTTGTCATCACTAAAAGCCCATTTGGGGACGGGTGTCCTCATCCTTCATGATTTCAACCTAGAACCTAGAGGCAAAGACTGTGTGGGGTCCTCAGGGGTTGTTTCTTGACCAACTTTGATTTTTTTTATAAAATTCCTCCTCTTCTGTGGGTTCACTTGGTTCTCTGAATGTTTCGGTGAGTTCATAGTCACTAGAGGATTTATCTGAACCCCATTTCCATTCATTAGAGTCAATGGAATAGCGGTTCTCTTGTTGATCTTTGGAAGCCTTGATTTGTAATGCTTCTTCTTCCTTTCGAGCATTTACCCTAGAAGATATGAAACTAAGCCCTTTCAAGCACTCTTTTTTAAATGCCAATTCTGATTGCAAAGGTTGGATGATACCTTCCTTTCTTAAGCCGAGAGGACTTTTACCATCATACCCAAACTTTTGTAGGATCTTGAATCCTTTGCCATATTTTTCACATGGTATGGTGATGTGATCTTGTGTACCATCTTCAGGGTCTCTGTAAAGCATTTTGTATAAGTCTTCTTCTTCCATTTCACCTCACTTTTGGAAGATAGTAGGATCCCATTTGAGTGTAATGATAGATACCCACTTAAAAGGATGTGGTCGTCCATATTCTTTTGGTGAACTCATAACTTGTTGTAAGCACATGGTTTGATTCAAGGTGTATTCACCCATGCCTTTGTCCTGGTATTTCCCTTTAAGCTCACCTTTCTTTGATGTTGAAGGTTTTAATCATTCAAGGTCAATGTATGCAGAAGAAGAGATAGCTTCTCTATTACTTGGAATGATTGTCTCAAATTTTGGTCTCGAGTTATTGCAGTATATAAATGGATTAGGATCACCATTAACTATTACTTCAACTCCATTGTGAGGAAAATTAATGCATTGGTGGTATGTAGATGGGACTACCCTCATCTCATGAATCCAAGGACAGTCTAGCAATATGTTGTATGTGAGATCCAGGTCTAGGACTTGACAAATCAAATCCTTTGTAACTGGCCCAACTCTGAGGGGCAAGGTGACTGTGCCCTTGGATGAATGCTCTTCATCATCATATGCTTTGATGGTAATTTTGTTTGTAGCATTCACAACTTTGTCTGAATATCCCAAATGTATTATTGTGTTCAAATTACATATATTGAGACCAACTCCTCCATCTACCAGGACTCATTTTATTCGATGTTTGTGTAGGAAGGCTTCAATGTGTAAAGGTGCATTATGTGGTTGGCTCATGAAGGCATCGTCATCTTCTGTGAATGTAAGGGAGTGTGGAATGGAAAGGTATCCCACCATGGCTTGAAACTGGTCCACGTTCAGATAAGTGGGGATGGAAGTGTCTCTTAAAGTTTTGTCAAGAATGGCTTTATGTGCGGGGGATATGCGTAAAAACTGAAGGATTGAGATAAGCGCGGGTGTCTTCCCTAATTGTTCTACAAGGTCATACTCAGGTTTAGTGGATGAGGTGTTTTTAGCTGAAGCACCTTGCAAAGTGAATTTACCTCGACAAGTTGTAACATTACATTCAGAGGTAGGTTCAAAAGAAGATCCAATTCCTTTGAGGACAACCTTGGGTCTTTGGGTAGAATTCTTAGGTGTTTTGTCCTTGATGATAATGGTAGAGACATATTTGTCCATTGAAATGTGATTAACCGTTGAATCATAGTTATAGGATGCTCTAGTAAAGTTGGTTTGGTCATCTGTGGCTTCAGATTTTCCCTTGTCATGTTTTAGGAATGGTTCTTTAAACATTTCATGTTCTTGATTGGATGTGTGTCCCTCGATCTCAATGTCACCTTTATCAATAAGATCTTGTATGATGTTCTTCAGTTGATGACAGTTTCCTATTTTATGACCCTTGCTCTTGTGATATTCACAGTATTCATTGTCATTCCACCAATTTGGTTTGACCTTTGGCTCATATGGAGGCAAATCTGGAATTATGATTATCTTGTTTTCTACTAGCTTCTTGAAAGATGACTCAAGTGGTTCTCCCAATGGGGTATACTTCCTTTGTGATTTTGAAGTTGTTTGAGTATTCACCTGATTGTTTGTAGAGCTTCATCTGGAAAAAATGATTTTGGGTCGTACTATATTGGCATCAACAACACCATCATTGATTGTGGTTTTGTTTTTATTCCAAAATCTTGGCTTGTCTTTTCCTTTAAAGTCCTCTTTGTTTTCTTTGAATATTTTAACGATGCCTTTCTCAATTAGGAATTTCTCGGTTGCTAAGCCTTTTTCAATGACATCCTTGAAAGTGGACAAGCAAGCTTTCCTTAGATCATAACCAATTTCTCTGTGGACATTCTGGGTGAACATCTCTACCATTTGTTTTTGTGGAATTTCACAAGAGCATCTGCTGGCTAAATTCCTCCATCTTTGTAGGAATGATGAAAAAGACTCTCCATCCTTTTGCTTGGTGTTGCACAAAGTAGTGACTGATATGTCTGTCTCTATGTTGTATGATAAATGTTGGATAAAAGCCTCTACTAAATCACCCCATGACTTAATTCCAGGTGGGAGTTGGGAGAACCATTCCATAGCTTGATCACCTAATCTTCGTGGGAATAATCTCATCAAATATGTCTCTTCTGTTGCTACCTCAATGCAAGCTATGAAAAACTGTCTTATATGTCCCTTAGGATCACCTTTTCCTTTGTACTTATCAAACTTAGGTGTCACAAAGTGTGTAGGAAAAGGAGGCATTAGAATGCTTTTGTCAAATGGATAGGGACATATGTCTCTCATTGTATAAGTTGGTTTCGGTGTATTTATGCGCTCCACTTTCTTTTGTAAGTCCTTAATTTGTTGTTCCAAATTGTTCTTAGGTGGAGACCGACTTCTTGGACCATACCCCATGCCTGCACCACTAGGTGGAGGAGGAGCATGTTGCATATATGGATGGTATTGATCATACACATGTTCATATGGAGGAGGTCTATAATGATGTTGTGTATAGGAACCACCTAGTATAGAGTCAAAATGAGGAATGGAATATCTTCTTTATCCATGTATATCATATTCTACAAGCATGTCATGAGTTTGTTCTAGTGTGTTGCCCCCAAATTTGATGCGGGGTTTCCTTGTGTCCAAATTTTGAGCATGGCTTTGAATATCCAATTGCTTTCATGGTTGGTCCTTATCATTGGTATGTGATTGAGTATATTTTTCTGCATAAGACTTCCATAATGGTCTGTGAAGGTGAGTGTCATATGCTTGACCATGTGTATGTGGGACCTCAGGTTTTTGAAACAAAGATGATGGTGACTCAGGCACAAAATGTGCTCCTCTATTGCCTCCATTATTAGGCTTCCTTTGATCCATGTTGAGGTGAGGTTGTTGCAAAGGTTGATTTTCTATTATTTGAGACATGTCAAAATCATGAGGGATCTTGGATCCACTTTGTGCCATCACTTGTAAGAAATATTGTCCATCTCTCCTCATTATTTCCTCAACCAATCGATTAAAACGGGGATCCATAATGGAGTCTTCCACTTCTACTGAATGTATGAAAAATTTGTCCATATTGTCATTGTATGTATCATTGTTGTTTGTAGTGTCCATGTTCTCAACATTTGGAATGTTTCTATAGGCATCCATGTTAGGTAATGTGGTATGATCAGAATTGAAAAAGACATCATTATCATACTCATAGGTACTCATGTTTGCGGACTCTTGAGCCTCTTTAGCTTCTCTCCTAGATTTTGGGAACGGGTTTCAACCATGAACTAGGTATTGACCAAGATGTGTGAGACTAGATGAAAATGGAAAAGAGTATGGAAGACCAAGAGTTGGATGGAATGTAACTGAATCTGACGTTTACTTGCAATGTCCAAAGTTTAAGACCAAGTATGTATGTAGTAGAGTAGGTGTGGCTTCCAAAGAGATGATAGTTTCTCTTGATGAGGTAAGTTGACCTTGACTCTAAGTAAGACCAAATGAGACCTAAAGGTGATAGACCTTGATGAGGGACCACTTAGCAAAATGTTGTTGTATGTAGTGTGTTGACAAAGCAAGATGAGGACAAGCAAGTGACCTTTTGACTCAAGTTTAGACAAATGTGAATGTAATGCAAGGTTTAAAGTAATGATGGAATTTGTGAGACCCAGAAATAGGCTGAATTCTAGATGAAAATCCGGAGAGATAACCTAGGAAGCTTAATAAGTTTGAAACTGACTACTCTTGTTTGCTAGACTGTAAATTTTTCCAATTTTGAACACAGACGTGCCTGTATACTTCACAAACGCGGTTAAATGACACAAACGTGGTTCTATACTGTACAGATGCATTTCTGATATTTTTTGTGAATGCAATTTTGCTTAAGAGAACACAGACGCGTTTCTGCCCTTCACAGACATGGCTAAATGACATGGACACGATTCTATCAGACACAGACACGTTTCTAAAAACTAAGTGAAATTTTTCCAATTTGTAAAGTTGTTTGTTGTGACCAAATCTGAATTTGTGATTGTTTTTCATGACAAGAGGACACAATGTTGCTAAAGACTCAATGTTTGTAAGTGTTTAGACTCAAAATGACTCAAAGAAAGTTTGTTGTTTGATGTAAAAATGTTTTGTATACACTTGAAGACACAAAAGACACAATGTTCTGATGTTTGATCTTGAATGTTTGAATGTTCAAAATAAGATAAGCATAATTCTTATGGCTGGCCAAGACAATAGTTGTTGATTCCACATGGGGTTTCCGCCAAGGCTACGCTATTCAGAGCGAATACTTAGATGCTTGACCCCTCTGGCTCCACCCTCGACACTCACTTCTCTAGGGCAGCCAAGCATCAATCCCCATGAAAACTCCCCATGGCGAACTTTGTATCTCTACTAAGAACTGTATGTGTGTGGGCCGCTCCAGAGGTCCAACCTCTTGCCCCAACAACTAGAAGGATTTTGGCTTTCTAAAACAAAAAGGTTCTAGTAAGGGCATTCACTCGTGTGGCCATACATGCGACACTTTCAGCTCTGTAAATACAGAAAGCTCACAGCCGGTAGGGGTTACGTCCTACAAATGATCAAATAAATTTGGTCAAATGGGTTTATGGGGAGACATAGTGTCGGTATGAACTAATCAACACACGTTACCCATGGCTTTCACCATGGATACAATTGTTTATAGTGGTTCGGAAGAGGGTGGCTTTTCTTCGCTACCACTTGGGTCGCCCTCTCCTCACTAGTAGTCCTAATGACCACACGAGGAGATAGGCCCTCTAGAGAATAAATAAAAAGAGCCTATTTCTCAAGACACAAAAGACACTGGTTCAATTTTAGTGTACCAATTGAAGTGTTTGGTAATCTATGAAAACAAGGCACACAATAAAGATCAAAAGAAAACCCTTGTCAAGATCATGCAATAAAGATTTGTTAGTAGTTTGGGTTGTTTCAAATGATTACCCCTTCTTGCAAGCACACACGTTAGGTAGATTTTAGATCCAAAAAGACTTTGTGAAATAGGGGCCTTCAACAAAACAATTTTCTTTCAAGACAAGCTACACCAATTTTGTTATCTAGATCACAAGATGTTAGCCCAAAATAAACCAGATCTGAAATCCAAATGACGAAATAAAGCCTCAAAACTGGATCAAAAACTGAAAATGCAAAATCTGAGACACAAACACAGTTAAACCTAATGCAGATGTGACAGAAAATCACAAATGCGTCTAAATTCATCGCAGATATGCCTAGATCACACAGACGTCGGTCTCAAACGCATACGCGATTAAGAGATTCACAGACATGGTTTGAAATCATAAACACAACCCTGCAATCTGCAAAATAAGATAAAATGATGTCGAATGCAAACGCAATTACGAAGATCACAAACGCGGAATAAAAGCAAAAACACGGTTACAGGATGCACAAAAGCGAAAATGTCGAAAGTTGTCGGAAACGTCAGATCTGTAACTTCAAAAACACAAAATCTACGATAAAAAAATGTTAAATGCAAAAGAGACAAGAGTCCCTTCGAGCGTACCAAAATGTTTATGGTGAAAAGTGGAAACAACAATATTAAAAGACTAAATGAATTCAACCACAAAACCTCGGCCTAACAACAACAAAGATCCACTATAACATATGAAGATTACCTAAGGCAATGCAAATCAAATGAAATCACAAAGATTATACCATCACATGTCCAATAGGGTTTGGATCTTCATTTTTCCTATCTCCATTGATCTTGCATGATATATTTGCTCTCAGATTTTATGTGTGCACAAGAGCTCAACAAAGAACAGAAATGTGGTTGATAGCTAGATCGCATATGAAAGTTCAAATGCTAGAAGGCTTCAAAGATCAATTAGTCGGGGGTTGATAATGAAGGAAGCATCTCCTTATATAGAAGACACTATAAGAAATGGAGGGATAAGATTGAGAGGTGTAAAAGATAAATGGTCAGCTAAGATTAGAGGGTAGGTAGAGAAAATAAGAAAACAATGAGAGGGTAGGTAGTGTAGGAATTAAGAGATGAATGACATGTGTCATGGATAGAAAAGGTTAATGAATTAATTAAATAAATAAAAATTTATTTAATTAATAGAAGAAGTGGGATCAATTAAATAAATAATTTTTTTAATTTAATTTAGAAAATGATAATTTAAATAAATAAATGTATTTATTTAAATGAGAAATAGGGCTAGAAGAGGATAAATGAATTAATTAAATAAATAAAGATTTATTTAATTAATAGAAGAATTAGGCTAAAAATAATTAAATAAATAAAATATTTATTTAATTAGACATGACAATTTTAGGTGTCTACACATATCGGTCCATAACCTAGACCAATTTGTCGATAACAACAAATATGTCAACCCGATTAGACCAATAACCAAAACACCAAAACCAAGTATACAAACCATGTCTTCAACATAATCAAGTGATCTCCATATGATAAAAAGTCATCATCAGTGTCGGTGAACCATAAATCCTGTCAGTGAGCATCTACTGGTGATTGTGCATAAGTCACTGACCTTGCCGGTGAACACAATATGTTGGTTCATCAATAAACCAATATAACCATAGTGCCAAATACACAATGTAGATCTTTAGAAGAATAAGTGTTGAAATCAATGATAAAACTAATGCAGCACATCCATAATACCAACAATCTCCCCCTTTGGCATTGATGGCAACACTAGATGGAAAAACATCTAAGTGCCAAAATAGAATGCCAAAAACCAAAAACCAACAATCTCCAGAATTGATCAATACCAGAAATCAAAACCAAAATACAAAGGGTATATCTCTCTCCCCCAAAGAATAATATCTCTCCAAAGAATGTTTTTCCATAGATCTCTCTCCCCCTTTGACATCAAATGCCAAAGCAGTTAAGAATAAAATACCAGAACATACAACCAACTACTCCCCCTAAGAAGTAGCTCTCCTCCATCAAAGCCGAGAAAAAGATTTCTCTGTTAGTTTCTATTGGTTTGATGCCAATCTCCAATCATCTAAGTCTTTGTCGGTGAGGGTATTACCCCAAGCTTCTCTCTGAGATATTCAAAGGTTTCCTTAGGAAAAGGCTTTGTAAAGATATCTACAATCTACTCTTTAGTATTCACATAAACCAATCTTACTTCTTTTGCTTCAACATTCTCTTTTAGAAAATTATATTTGATAGAAACATGCTCAGTCTTAGAAGAGTGAAATACCAGATTCTTTGATATATCAATTGCTGCTGAATTATCGCAATAAATGATTATAGGTTCTTTGCATATTACCTTTATGTCCTTCAACATTTGTTTTATCCATAATACCTGAGTACAATTAGTTGTTGCTGCAACATATTTTGATTCTGTTGTTGATAATGATGTACAACTCTTCTCCTTGCTTATCCATGAAATCAATCTGCTACCAAGAAAGAATGCTCTACCAGTGGTACTCTTTCTATCATCTACATCTCCTGCCCGATTTGCATCGGTGCATGCACATAAATCAAAAAAATTATCTTTAGGGTACCATAAACCAAGATTTATTGTGCCTTGTAGATACTAGAAAATCCTTTTTACTATTGATTCATGATTTTCTTTAGGATTACTCTGAAATCTTGAAACAATACATATTGCATTCATTATATCAGGTCTTGTTTGTGTCAAATATAGTAAACCTCCAATCATAGATTTCTATCTTGTCAGATTAACAGGAGTTGAATCATCTTTCAATGTCAATTTATCAGTTGTAGTCATAGGAGTACTTATCGGTTTAGAGTTTTCTATACCAGATTTATTCAATAGTTCCTTCAAGTATTTTGTTTGACATATGAATAAACCTTTATCAGTTTGTGAAATCTGCAATCCTAAAAAGAATTTTATCTCCCCAATCATAGACATTTCAAATTCTTCCCACATCTTGTTAGCAAAGTCCTTACACAATCCATCTTCTCCTCCAAAAATGATATCATCAACAAAAACTTCAATAATCAAGATGTCATCATTAGTCACTTTGAAATATAAGTTGTTGTCAGCATTACCTTTAGTGTAACCAAGCTTTAAAAGATATTTGTCCAATCTATCATACCAAGCTCAAGGAGCTTGCTTCAATCCATACAAAGCTTTCCTTAATCTGCAAACCATATCTTTATCATTTTTCAATAAAAATCCATCAATTTGTTCAATGTAAACTTCCTCTTCAAGATCACCATTCAGAAATGCACATTTTACATCCATCCGATATACTTTATAGTTCTTATGAGCTGCAAATGCAAGAAATAATCTAACTGCCTCAATTCTAGCTACCGATGCAAAGGTTTCATTATAATCATTTCCCTCCTTCTGTGAATAACATTTACAAACTAATCTTGCTTTGTTCCTGATTACCTCACCATATTCATTAAGTTTATTTCTGAATGCCCATTTAGTTCCAATTACATTTTTGTCTTTAGGTCAAGGAACTAATGTCCATGTATTGTTCTTTTCAATTTGTTCTAATTCATCTTCCATTGCTTTTATCCAATGTTTATCTTGAAACACTTCAATAACAGATGTTGGTTCAATTTGAAAAATTAAGCATACCTCTTCATTTGCCAATCTTCCTCCAGTCATAACACCTTGATACTTATTCTCAATTATCTGATTTTCTGAGTGATTTAGTCTTACATACCAGATTATGAGGTTTCACAATCTTAGGTAAATCCCTTACTGCCTTAGTTGAACTAATCTTTACAAAATGCAATCAAAATTTACATGACAGAGTCTCTTATGCCATAACCAACTTTCATCAATATGTGCAATCAAGCATGTCTTATGAATGTTGTTCAAATGAAATATATTACCTTTAGCCTGATTACCGATTGCAATCTCCAATCTAGTTCTATTCATGATTTTGCATTTTCCATTCTTGAATTGTAACTGAAATCCCTTTTCAACTAATTGAGCAACACTCAAAAGATTGTGCTTCAAACCTTCAACACAATAAACATTGTCAGTATTGTGCTTACCATCCAAAGATATAGTGCCTTTTCCTTTGATTAAACAAGCTTTATCATTGCCAAATATTACTAGACCTCCATTATATTCCTAAAAAGATAAGAATTTACTTTTATCACCAGTCATGTGATGTGAACATCCACTATCAATGATCCATTCATCTTTTTCCTTAATTTTAGTTGTCAAGGCCTACTCTACCGGTGGAACAGTAGGTGTCGGTTTATCTTCTTTTATTGCAACAAATGCTCATCCATTGTCTATCGGTTCTTCATTAGAATTACATGCAACTCCTTCATCAGCATAGTAACATGATTTATCTATGTTCTTCTTAAATCTGTATCTCTGATATTTAGGGTTAGGCTTATATGTTCTTTTAGCTTCCTCTCTCAATCTTGCATATCTATCAGGACATCTAGATGTTATATGACCAACTTTATTGCAATTAAACATATTTAAACGGTGCTTTACCTTCATACTTACTTCCAACTGGACCTTTAGGCATTTTCCTTGAAAATAGTGCTTCAAGTTCTTCCAATTCTTCATTTTCCCTTATGATATCTTCAAGTTCTTTTGCATAAAGTGCTTTCCAATTAGATTTGTCAGATGATGATGATAATGTTGCAGATGATGATGCTCTGAAGGCTAAATTTGTCTTAATTGTAGCAATATGACCAAATTCCTCAAGCTCAAATGCTGAAAGTTTTCCAACCAAGGTATCTCTAGATACTGATGTATTAGGCATTGTTCTCAACTCATTAATAGAAGTTACTTTCATTTTGTATGCCAGTGGAAAATCTCTTAAAACTTTAGAAACAATTTCATCTTCACTTAAGGATCCTCCACAATATTGTATTCCTAAAACAATTTCATTAACTCTTTCCATAAAAGAAGAAATTATTTCATTTTCTTCCATTTTAAATTTTCATACCTGACCCGGTAACATTCCAGTTTTGCAATTTTGACAGTGGCATCTCCTTCATTCAATGTTTCCAATTTATCCCAAATAGCTTTAGTAGCAGATCGGTATGATAATCTTATAATTTGTTGATTTGATAATACGCTCAAAAGTGCTTCTCTTTCTTTGCAATCATTCTCTTGATCTTTTCCCAATGTTGGTGGATTAGGTTGATTCGGAGTAGGACCAACATAGCCATTCTTTGTAACTTCCCATATGTCTCTTCCAATGCAATTCAGATGTGTCTCCATTCTGATCTTCCATATGCCATAGTTAGTTCCATCAAGTTTCAGTCTGTCTTTCCTGAAAATGTTTGTTGCCATAGGATCTCCTCAAGCTGTTAGGCTTCTACAAAAAGAGGACTTAGCTCTGATACCAATTGTTAGGAACTGGAAGGACAACTGAGAGGGGGGGGTGAATCAATTGTCAATGAATTTCAACCCAATTATAACTTAATCAAACTTAATACTTAATACCGGTAAACTAAACTTAATGTCGGTTAACAGATTAACAGTTAATATTAATACTGGTGAAATTTAATGCATGAAACAGAAAGAGAAACAACATCCACAACATATAACACATAGATTTTGACGTGGAAACCCTCTAAGGGGGAAAAACACAGTGGGAAACCTTACCCACAATCAAATGATACTACTATAGATAGTATGTGTATACAAATGGGGCCTGCACATGTAGAAAGGCCAACCGCCTAGAGCACACTGCTCAAATGGGAGTCACAATGACCACAATAGGATGGTTAAATCCTAGAATAATGTACTGCTCAAAATAGCATCTCCAATGCTGGATTCAGTACTGGTTAAGCTCTAATAAACACCTTCAAACCTTCCTTGAACCTTCTCTATGGTCTGCTCATATGATCTTCAATATTCACACATACCATGTTTTAATTCCATACCATAACCATATCATGTCCCTCATATCACAAATGAGATCTTACATATATACAAAACCTAAGACCAAATGTGTAGGTCAGCTCACTAAGAATATTACAGTTAAATCAATTACAAATAAGTCTTGATGTGATACAACATGTCGTCTCAATACAATTACAATAATATCCAATCAATAAATCATCTCCATAACGTGTCATGCTGATCTGGAATAGATAATGCATACCGGTCCATAACCTAGACCAATCTGCCGGTAATAATAAATATGTCAACCCGATTAGACCAATAACCAAAACACCAAAACCAAGTATCCAAACCATGTCTTTGACATAATCAAGTGATCTCCAGATGATAACAAGTCATCATCAGTGTCGATGAACCATAAAACCTGTCGGTGAGCATATATCGGTGATTGTGCATAAGTCACAGACCTTGTCGGTGAGCACAATGTGTTTGTTCAACAGTAAACCAATATAACCATAGTGTCAAATCAACAATGTAGATCTCCAGAAGGATAAGTGTTGACATCAATGACAAAACTAATGCAACACATCCATAATACCAACAGATATAACCTAGGAAGCCTCATCTACTACATGGTTCTCCCAATGAACTGGATACTCCCAATATTCCTTTCCCCTTGTCTTCTTAGTATATTTGAATCAATGAGTTAATCAATTCTCTCAAACTCCTTTTTAGACAACTGGTGTGTCCATTCTGATACATCTAACAAATCTAAAAATGTATCCTAGGCTTCAATTGATTCATGTTCATGGTATTTACATAAATATGAAACACTAAATATTGGAGAAATATCAATCCTAATTGGAATCTCAATCTCATATGCATTTGATGAGAACTTCTGCAAAACCTTCAATGAGCCAATCTTCTTCCATTTCAGCTTATTGTAGGTTCCTTGTAGAAACCTTTCCTTCCACAGATGTGCCATTGCCAACTCTCCAATCTCAATTTCCCGCACTCTTCTATGCATATTAGCATGTTTTTTGTATTTCATGATACTAAAAGAAGGTTGTAAGCCTGTGTGGAAACAAATGGAAGATCTTGCAATTGTTTTATGATACAGGAATAGAGCATGTGATATGTGTTATCAACTATCATGGAATAAAGTATACAATAGGAGCAAAAGTTAAACTCAAAATTTGTATAACTGTCTGGAAATCTCAATTAAGTTTGAAGACTCTCTTTAGTATTTGTGTCAAATTTGTGATGCAATTTGAATTTATTACTTTTTGCAACTTACTCTATTTTTATTAAAACTAGTGAGTTGAATTGCATCATTATATTAAGTTTATAAAAATGTAATTATAGCATATAAAATGGAAAAATAAATTTTGGGCTATAGATTTGGTTTTTAGCTAAAATGAACAGTCTTGGTTGCTTGACACTACATACAATGGTACTTGTTGTGGAGATCTCTTCAATCTCTTCAAATCATAAAAAGGGGGCCTAGTTAGTCCACCAAATCAAAAATTTTGGCCTTTAAGAGTTTTCTTAAGAAACAAAAAAATGTTGTTGATGCAAATAAGAGCTATAAAGGAGAGTTGCACTTGTTAACCAGCTTATGATGCATGTTATGACACATCATAAGACATCTTTGATTGGAGATAATTTTAGACATAACTTTTCTAGAGGTTTTAGCTTATGGTTTTTTAAATTAGCATTTGATGGTTTCATGCATTGTATCTCCTATAGATATTGTGTGTGATTTTATAGATATTGTGTGTGATTTTATAGATATTGTTAAGTTGTCAATATTTCTCTAGGTCTATAATTGATGATATTCTTGTGAAGGATTGTTGTACAAGTGTATTGTAATTGTAGTTTACTGAATAATAAAATGGGCTTATTTGAAGTGTAAGGTTTGCCTCTAGAAAATATTTTTCCCACATACACTTGTTATGATATATTATTTATTTTATGTTTGAATGTATTTCTACTTTATATAATTGTTAAATATTTAAAAATTGCACAACAATCGCCTTAGAATATTAGTGTAAGAAGATTTTTCATGAACATTTCTTCCTTTCAGTCACACCTATCCGTAAATAATAACTCCCTTAATTAATACCCAAAAATTATAAATACAATCAAAATTAACTTTATAAAATTTTAAAATTTGCATGTCAACCCTTTATTGCCTCATTATTATATAACTACATGACTTGACCAATGTGATTAAAGTATGATGATTCCTCTTTGCTCTCAAGCTAAAAGTAAGGTGAAAGGTGAAAGCATGAATAAATTAACAAAATTACAAGTACCTAATCCTTTGAATATGTCACAATCCTATGGCATGGAAAAAGAAAAAAAGACCAAATAATTTAAGCTTATAACATAGTAAAAGCAAGACCAGCAAGCCATTGTGAGGTATAGAGAATTGACTAAATTGGTTCTCATGGTCCCCCAAAGTAGTTATTAGTCACCCTCACATTATAATAAAATGATTTAAAAACTCAAAGGTTGACATCAACTAGTTAATAAAAAAAAATAAAAAGTTTAAATTTGTTAAACTATGACATGATTAGACAATGGGGTAAAAGTACCTCAAGATTAGTGGACAAGGATCAAACACACAAAATTATCCTTGATTTGAGAAGGTTGTTTTGACCCAGTGATGGCACATAGGCTCTTTCAAACTTCACAACTATAGGAGTCCAAACCTAATATTTTGATTGAGATAACATAAAATAAGGTATACATGGATGCAAAATTCCAAAGCACATTTGTAGCAAAGCTCATAAACTAGAGGCATGGTAAATGGGCATGAAAATACTTTGATAAAGGCTCAATGATATTTTATATAATTGGCCGATAGGCTATTCCCCTTAGGGGTAGCCCACGTCGGGAAAAAGTCTCACACCGCGAATTCTTGATTTCCCGTTGCGGTCGATTTTTCCAGTGGTTGTTCATGTCAAACTGTTTTGCGTGCCAAAAAAAAAGCGTTTTCATCCAGCAATAGTGGGCAATGGTTATCAAAGACACATGCCAAATAATAATAACCAGCTCTACAGGTGGATAATCCTATTTGCTTTCACGTGTCTTTATTATGCCATCCAACAATGCTATAAGTTAACATATGCCCTTCACACTGTTCAGCCGCACCGCCCAAGACCCACCTTATATTGTAAGGAAAGAAAGGTGCAGACAAAATCAAGGATTAATCACACAAAGAATAGGACAAAAAAGAAGACAATATCAGACTATTCCAGGTTTGAGATCCCACCTACACAGTCTCTTATGGCTATCATATTTGGAACTGTTTGTGATGCCAATTGTTAGGTATACAAATATATCAATGTGTAAAAGTTGTGTTACAAATTTGTCATGCATCAGGTATTGTTAGGGTATAAAAATATATCAATTTGTAAAAATTATCTTACAAATTTGTAATGCATCTTTCATAGAAAGTAGAGATTTGATAGAGCCATCTATGTTACAAACGCTAATCTAACCAAACGAAACTTCATCTTGAGAAAGATCATGCGGTATGAACTTTCATAGGCGGCAGAGGTTTGCATAGTATTTTTAAATAATTAACATATTGATCGTTGTAAAATCAATATATACAATCCAAGTTATTTATGAGAACCTTGAATAATTACTACAGAATAAACACGATGATAAAATATATACAATCAAAAACTTCTTTAAGAAAGAAAAAGTGGAAACATAGCATAGTTGGGAAATCAAATCAGACACTTCAAGACAAATGAATGATCAAATATATCATCAGGGCATTGAATCATTTGGGGTATTATGAATTAACCAGAGTCACATTTTTTAGCCAATAGGTATGGTTGTTGTGAGAAAATATTGTTTTCTTGATTATCGGTTTTTCCTCTTGCTGCTTTCCCCCAAAATTTTGAGCATCAATTTGTTGCTTTCATTGTAATTTGCTAGCGGTCTTCTTGATGGATTTGATATGGATTTGATATGGCTGGCTTCATGCTTTAGAATCTTTGCATATCATGGGATTGCATATATTTCTGAGTTGTCTTCATACTTATGGCAGAGTTTTTATGAATTTATGATCTCGTCTTCAAGATATACTGAAATAAAGTCATTGCAGTCGTTAAAAAGGAAATTGCAGACATTTCAACTACATTGGAACGAAAACTATCCAACTTAATTCCTAAATATACATGAGTACAAGAGACTATATTGCACTGTGAATACAAAAGACTTAACTGCAATTAATGCCTTTACTGCCTTACATTGCAGTGAATTCCCTCATTGCTTGTATGGAAGAATTACATGAAAATTGACTTTAACAAGCTCGGTTGTTTTTGTGGGCATATTCTTTCTTTAATCTAATACAATCCATTCCCATTATTTTCACACTGCAATGCCCCTACTTGTTTCTCAGCCCAATTGAAAAACTTAATTGTAGAGAACTTTCCAAAGCCAAGAAATCCTTATTAAGACTGAATCCAATGTAGCAAACCTAACAATTAAAATATCTAAGTGACATTTTTAAAATGAACTCTTTAGCTATAGTTGGATGCCAAGAAATGACCAAAAAAACATAATAATCATTAAAATTCAATTGTGGCCCAATCTGAAAGGATTGCATATAAAACCACGATTATATTGAGCTTAAAACCGGAACCAATCAATCCCAATAGCCATCACCAATTTCTCTAAAATCCAGTGAAGATTAACAAAGATAAAGAAAATTTAGTGGCCACGACTACTGAAAGGGATGAATGAAAAACCAAGATAAAATATAGTTTGAAACCAAATGCAATGAAACCCAATACCCATTACCAATTTCTCTGATAACCCAAATTTTCAAGAAAAACTGATTGACAAAAACAAAAGACTTGGTGGTCATAATATAGCTCATCAACCAAAAAATAGAGTGCAACAAGTTTTGAAAACCCTAGTGCCGAAGTGTACACTCACATTTGGATTACTAACTTTTTTATCCTGCACTGCTTTAGATTCTCATAATCCATCTCTCATTATTTCTCTCTTGCAAAATCTTCATATGGTTGTTGCAGAGCTGCATCTTCCTACTACCATTGAAGGCACTCCCCTCAAAACATACATAGTAAAAGCGACCACAAATATAATTGTGGGTGTCCTCTTAGAGTTACTAGACTGCAAATGGTCTCTTGAAAACTTTATCAGTTGCATGTAGACACCTATCGTGCTTTCTTCATGCGTTGGGATGCGTGTAAATTTAAATGAAAACTAAAATCCTAAACGTATGTGCGACCTCAATAACTTAGATTCCCTTTTAAAATAGGGCTCTTCAAAAAGGTGTACGTGGTCATTCGACAATATTACAAATAAATGATTTATCAAAATGAAAGAATACAATCAATCACTCTTCTTTATAAGACATTACACTAGACCTTATTATGAAGACTCCAAAAATATTTTTCACATGAAAAATGCTATTTAGAAGGAACTCTTTTAAGTTTTGTAGTTTTAATTATTTAAGGTTCACCACCACCTAAGTCTTCAACAAAATTGTAGGTTATGCCTTTGAGAATAATGACATATTTGGCTTCAACCCACATAGGAACTAAATACATTCCAATAATATAGATCAGTTTGGAATAGTTAGGTCTATTTAGTTGAGGTAAAAAGTATGCTCCGCAGAATTAAAAAAAATAATTATTTATTGTGAAGCGTAACTTTGGTTAGCACCAATTTTAAATATATTAATAGTTGTTTATTTTTTAACTTTTTTTGACGCTACACCTGCAAGTTACTGATGAATTCCTATCGGCGTTACACATTGGACCTTTGCCAAGTCCAACTGCTAGTAAATATAAGGAATCTACCATGAATAAGATAAAGTGACCATAGGAAAGGACATGAGACAAAATCTTGATTTTGAACCAAAACATGTATAAATAAATGTTTATTTTTTAATCTAAAACATGACAATCAAGTATAAAACTAACAAATAGGAATCTTTCAAGTTCAATATCTTAATAAAATTTGTATTTTTTCTAAATAGAGAAAGTGATCATTCAAGTTGGTAGAACAAATGAAAAAATAACCATATATTTAGGGAACAAAAGATATAATATTCTATTATCAATATTTTCAAATAAGGGATCTTTGATTTCTAAATGATAAATTATGTTATTGTATGCAAAAAAACATGATCACGATTGAGAACCATTGTTGTCCTACCCCTAGATGTGGTTATGAGTTTAAACTGAGTTTTGATCATTCTTCTTAGGATAACTTGATCATGTTTAAAGTCATTATATAGTTAGAAATTCTCATGGTTCTTTATTTTGGAGGATTCCTTCCTCTTCCTCCAAAGAACCGATAATGAGGCTAACTATCAAGACCTAGCAAAGGGCCTTAGGATGGTTATAAAATAGGGAAATCAAACATTTGTGGTGGAAGGGAACTCCTTGCTTGTAAACACCTAAAATTGTCCTGTCTAATTAAATAAATATTTTTATTTATTTAATTATTTTATCCTAAGTCTTCTATTAATTAAATAAATTATTATTTATTTAATTAATTCATTAATCTTCTTCTAAGCCTTTCCTCATTTAAATAAATACTTTTATTTATTTAAATTTTCCTTTTCCTAAACTAAATAAATACTTTTATTTATTTAATTGATCACACTTCCTCTATTAATTAAATAAATCTTTATTTATTTAATTAATTCATTAGCCTTTTCTACCAATGACACATGTCATTCTTCTCTTGCCTACCCCCTTTATCATTTAATTATTTCCTCTACCCACCCTTTAATCATAACCGACCATTTATCTTTACACCTCTTAATCTTATCACTCCATTTCTTATAGTGTTCTCTATATAAGAGGATGCCCTCTTCCTTTTCAACCCTAATCAATGTATCTAATCAATCCAGCTAGCTAATCAATGTGTCTAAATAGTCATATGCAATCAAGCCTTCTTGCGATCAACCTATCAACCACAATATGTTCTTTGTTGAGCTCTCGTGCACACATAGAATCTGAGAGCAAATATATCAAACATATCAATGGAGATAGGAGACAATGGATATTGAAACCCTAATTGACATGTGAATGGTAATATTGCTTTATTTTGTTGATTTGCATGATCTTAGGTATCTCTATTAGTATTGGTGAATGTTTCATTGTAGGACCTAGATTATTTGTGGTTGGATCTTTATGGTTTTACAATAGTTTATCATCATCACTTTTCACCGTATACATTAATCTAAGTGATACAAAACGATTTTGTAAGAATTAGAAGTTGGTTAGCTCATTCAAAGAAACATTATGATGACATCCTTTCAATTGGTTAGCTTCTCACATTGTTATCAAGAAGTCAACTCAGTGACTAATCACCTAGATAAAAATAGAATAAGCTATCACCCTCTCTATAGATATTAGCTTATATCATGTCTTCTAATTAGGGATGGGGGAGCTTTAATGCCAAAAGATAAAGGGGATCCCTCATTGGATGAAGAAGAGTAAACATTGTAAGTAAGGAGTGTAATTGATCCTCCAAAGTGGTGTAGGATGAGGGTGGCTAGGAGGTCATTAAATTGTAAAAAAATGTGTTGTTCTTGAATAATTATGTAGAGCTTTTTTCAAGTACATTAAAGGGTTATGGGTAGTTCAATGCAATAAAAACTAGGAGCACGACTTAAATTTGGTGGCCTTATTGCCACATTAGCTATATTTAGGGATGTTCACCATTACAATAATTAAAATTTTGAGAAGATTGTATCAAGTGAAAGGATAGACTTTTTAGATATTCTCAACAATTATATAATATTATAGTTAAATATATCTCTTTCCATGATATGGATTTTTAAGAAAAGAGGTCTTAACAATTAAAGAGCAACTTTGAACAAGGTAACCGCAAAAAAAAAGTATTTAACAAGCACAATGGACTCTCAAATTTAATCCCTAGCTAGGAATCTCATGAAATTCTACCTTTCTAGTTGTTATCACTAAAGTTTTTCAAAAAGCTTTAAAGTGTCGCGTTGCTAAACCAAGGGTCATTATTCAAATTGATTGTAAGGATGTAAATAAATGCTTAATCTAACATGCACACTGTTTTTGGTATTTTTGATATAGATGTGCTAATATTTAGTTCTTGACGCTTCTCGATTGTAATTGTTAAAAAAAGACACTCTCATTTTATTACTTTTAATATAAAAAATAATAATAATAAAATTGATCCAATAATTAGTATAATAATATTAAATTTATTTTGCAACTAAAAGTTTATTTTTCTTAATCATATATTTGTGGTCTTTAATGAACTATAGAAGGTTTAGTTAATATTCCATTCATTAGGCAATTCCACATACCTAATAACAAGAGTGGGACAAGTTGAGAAATAATAGCTATAATTCCATGCGTGCAGTACGGGCAATTTGGTGAGAAGCTTTCAAAACTTTCTTAAAAGCTTGCATCAAAGATAAAATATTAAAAAATTATTTTTCTCATTACCCCGTATCACCCTACCTTTTAGAATTGATGGCATTAAATAGAATATTGAACTTGTGGGGACATGTGTTGGATTGTGTAGGTATGATTTTTCTAAAGTTTATAAATATATATGGACTACTTTTTGGATTTATTGGTTTTTTTATTGCATCAAATATTTACATGTTTAATTTCAAAATTATACAATGTCATGTGAAAAAATATAAATAATAATAATTTTTGTAATGATAATTAGCAAATTAATTTTTTTTAAATGATTTTTATTATTGTTGATAAAGTAAATAAAAAATTTATTATTAAAAAAAGTTTAAATATTATGTATTTTAAGAGATTGAATCTGAATTTTTTTATATTATAAAAATATAAGTATTTTAAACATTTATTAATATTTGTTATAGGAAATATTATTGCATTAAGTAAAATCTTAACTAGTTATTCGAACATTGGTTTTCCATCAATTATAAGATTTAAAAAAAAATAAAAATTTAATGAATTTTATAAAAGTTAACATGCTAATTTTTTACTTATAATTTATTAAAATGATTTTTCTTAAATGCAATCCACAAATTTTTAGGAATAATATAATGTTTTGGATTTTTTTGAGATTTTCTAATATTTAAAAAATAATCTCTATTTTAAAAAGTTAATTTTTATTTCTCAAAATATAGTTAATTGAATCAAGGTGTTATTTTATAAGATTTAGATTCACATTATTAAAATAATAAAATAAATCTTAAATTAAATTGCATCCTTAAATTATTATAGAAGGGATAATCTTCTCTAATTAGATTTGATTTTACACAATAAAAATAAAAATAATAATCTATTTCATTACAAACATTAACATCAAATCACTCCTTATCTTATTCCTAAATCAAGGAGAAAAAGTGGTCATACTTTATATACACACTTAAATAATATTAAAATTTTAACTTTATCTTCTTTTTTTTAATTCTAAATTTATATTATTTATCATCAAAGATCTTTTCATAATTTAATAATAATAATCATATTTTGAAAAAGTTTGAAGTATGAATCAAGATGCGCCCTAACAACTATAATACTCATAAACCTACTAAAATCATGATACATTAAACTGTAAATAATTTGTTGATCTTAAATTATTATCTAACCTACTTTTAGATAGTTGTCATGAATGATCTATCAACTACACAACAAGTACTTTTATTATAATCTTACAAAATAGGTACTTGCTACATATGGCTTTTAAGAATATATTATCTCAAATTATTATTTTATTTGCTTCTAAATTGATATCCCAAAAATTATTTATTACAATACTAGATATGCAAGCACTTGCACTAGTGGCACTTGTTTTTTTTGTTTTTTTATAAAAGTGGGTAAACCACTGAATTATATTTATTTTTATTTTTTTTACAAGGTGTCTGGTTCAAAGAGAACTGAAGGGAAAGAACCAGTAAGAAAACCCTTCGGTATTGCTCAAAATACACAAGCCTATCTACCCATTACAAGGGCCCCATGGGCACAATCCACCAAAACCCTCCACAATACATAATAACTTCATTAGATATAAAGGAAGCTGCCATAAGAGGCATACAAGAGAAAATTGTCATTGTGAAACATCAGGAAGAACAACATCCATCCAAAAAACTAAAGGATCAGCCAAAAATTGAGCTTGAGCCACCTCTATCTATAAAGCACATTTCTCCAATCCATTGATTAATATGAGACCAAGAACAAGAAGAGAAATCACTACAAGAGAACCTGCCAAGACAAACATCGTGAGCAAACACAAAATAATCCAAAGAAGAAGAAGGAGAGGATGTTGTAGACCCAAAGGAACCAAAATGAGGCCAAGCCAAAGAATAGCCCACAGGAGAAGCCAAGAAATTAACGGAAAGATGAGAAACCATCTCATATACCAAACCATCTACAAATTCCAAGATCTCGAAGACAACCACCAACTTCCAAACCTTACCAATACCTTTCAAATAAAATAGAACATCTTAACTCATAAGAAGAGCCGCCAGGGTAAAGAGAAAAACATGAGAAGAGAACAAGCAGAGCTCGAATATAAACCACACCAAAAGAGTTATCATCATGAATGCGACCAAGGCCAAGCACAATATCACATAGAATGAGTAGAACCCAACATACCAAAATATGATAAGCAAGTCTACTTGCAAGAGGAGTGAGCATAGCATGATTGATCATTATAACACAATCATGAAAGAAGAAAGCAAGCTGGGATAATGAAGGCTACCCAACAATGATTAACCAAAACCATCCTATAGAAGCACATCCTCGAATAAATACCAAATCGAAACCAATCTGTAAATGAAATGAAAAGATTATGCCAACTCATAGCAGCCATTATTACACAATCATGCAAGTAGACGGTAAACTGGGAAAGCTACCAAACAATGATAAACTGAAACCCTCCTACACACACTCACCTTATCATGAATACCAAATCGAAATAACCAACGTGCAGATCAAATGATAAGAATATGCCAATTCAAAACACCGAACAAGCAAGGAAACAAGTAATGACTAGTTCGAGTCTGAGTATCCACACTATAATTAGCCAATATCAATCAATAAACCAAAATGGTTTCTGCTAACATGCAATGAGATTTAGGAAGCATCATTCCATGAAAACTAACTCAATGACTGAACTAGCCGAGCAAGAGTTAACTGACATAAACAAGTGCCAATCCAGTTCAACAGACATGGTACAAACCAAACGGATGTAGCACCAAAACCCTCCTTGCTCCATGAGGAAATACTTACCGAGTATGCCATCAACAAAAATGTTGCCATAAGGCCAGACAACACCCTCCCTGATGTAATACACAAAAGAAAATCCACACCTAGCAAGGAGTGTGATGAAGGCCACATACCACAATCAATCAAATCTTAATAAAGGATACTAATGCAAGAAGCAGGAATATCCCGAGGGGGAACTTCCAGATGCTCAACATTTTCAACAATAGCCCTGTTAGCCAAATAATCTACAATAACATTTATCTCCCTATAACAGTGAGATATAGTAAAGGTAGAAAAACACTTCAATTGTGCAAGAATTCGATCTAACAAGTACTGTAAATGTGAGGAAACACACTTCTTAGCAGAGACCAACTGAAAGACCAACATTGAATCCCCTTCAATGATAATATCCTTGATGTCCAAAGAGATGGCAAGATCAAGACCAAAAGATAACGCCTGAAATTCAACAGAATTGTTAGAGCCGACTCCAATAAATTTACCCACAGCTTTAACAATCATAGCATTATGATCAAAGAGGACCACCCCAATCCCTGACTTGCCCAGATTACCCTCAGTAGCCCCATCAAAATTTAATTTAAATGAGAATTGGGGGGGAGGAATCCATTTAGCTAGCCTACGTTTGGCAAGAGAGGATAATCCAAATGCTAAAGCCCCATGAGATAGAATGACTCGAAGTGAACTCCATTTCCAAGTTACCCAATTGTCCCAATGAGAAAAGGACCTCAAATGATCCAAGTTTTTGTAAGTGTAAGAAAGCACCACCTTAGAAATGGAGAATTGAAGCTTGTCAAGCACATCCCCTAATGAAGCTTATTTATGCTTAAAAATCCTCGAGTTCCTTTCCAGCCAGATGTTCCAAATGACAATAGAAGGAGCCACAACCTAGAGAGAGGAATAAAAAGAAGATGAGTACAACAAAGACCAAGCCAAGAAATGAGATAATAAATTAGGACCAATGGCGGAAGACCAACCAAGCATAACTGTAGACGTATAAAAATGACCATATTCCTAAATGAATATTTTATGTTCATTTCTCTATTTAATTAAATCCAATTTAATTAAATTACCCACATTCCTCTATTTAATTAAGTAAATTACTCAATTAAATTCACTATACCTCTTTACCATTTAATAGAATAAATCATTTTATTTAATTAAAACCCCTATCCACTTTTTAATTAAATTCAAATTTAATTAAAATAGTTATCCTAAATTGAATAAATCTAATTTATTTAATTTCCCCAATTGCAACCAAATTGAATTAAATCCATTTTTATCCCTTCATCCACTTGCAAAATCCTACACCTCCCACTTGCATCCTAACCCTCTTCCTAATTTCTTCTAGAATCCATCTAATCCTAATTAATTAACCCAAACCCATTCATTATCCCCTTTCCCTAAATTTGAGGAGGTCACTTCTCAAATTTGGAGTAAAGTCTTCTAAAAGCATTAAAGCCTTTATCCATTCAACAAGCTAACTTGTTGAATACCCCCAAATTTCGAAGGACTCTTACAAATTTGTCCCCAAAGTCTTCATAACCATTAATGGTTAACTCAACCCTTTAGCATAGTTAAAGAATTTCCCTAAACTCAACCTCCATGTAACCCAAGGGTCTCATCAAGCATTTGTTGCTTTGACCATGGTTATCCTTAAACCTTTGCACAAGAGTTTATCCTTTGGACAAAAGCTTTATCCAATGGGTAATCTTAACTTAACCTTAACCCTTAACCCCTAGGGTAACCATGAGGTCTTCTCAAGCATTTAATGCTTCTTACATCTCCTCTCAACTAGCCTTATGTTGACAATTGTCACCATTTCATTGGTGCCAATTGCAAACATGGATTCCCAGCTTTCAAAATTAGCCCTTGATTAACTCTTTCAATCCTGACCATCCATTGCCCTATTTTTGCTATAAATAGAGCTCTCCATCCTCCATTTTCAAGGATCCAAGTCTTTAGCATCCTACTTATACTAAAATCCATCCAAGCTTTAATATATCATTTGTGCTCATCATTTAGCCTCTCTTTTCAATAGGAATTGTAGACACCTAAAATTGTCCAATCTAATTAAATAAATATCTTTATTTATTTAATTACTTTAGCCTAATTCATCTATTAATTAAATAAATCCTTATTTATTTAATTCATTCATTTATCCTCTTAGCCTTATTTCTCATTTAGATAAATACATTTATTTATTTAAATTTTCCTTTTTCTAAATTAAATAAATATCTTATTTATTAATTATCCCACTTCTTCTATTAATTAAATAAATCTTTATTTATTTAATTAATTCATTAACCTTTTCCACCTATGACACATGTCATTCATCTCTTAATTCATACACTACCTACCCCTTTCATTATTTTATTATTTCTTTTACCTACCCTCTAATCATAGTCGACCTCCTTTTACACCTCTCAATCTTATCCCTCCATTTCATATAGTGTCTTCTATATAAGGAGATGCTTCCTTCATTATCAAACCCCCCATTGACTACTTGACTACACTACGCTTTTGAACATAGGTGATCCTACTTGCAACCACATTTCCGTTCTTTGTTGAGCTCTTGTGCACATAAAATCTAAGAGCAAATATATCAAGCAAGATCAATGGAGATAGGAAGAATGGAGATCCAAACCCTATTGGACATGTGATGGTATAATCTTTGTGATTTTATTTGATTTGCATTGTCTTAGGTAATCTTCATATGTTATGGTGGATCTTTGTTGTTGTTAGGCTAGGGTTTTGTGGTTGAATTCATTTAGCCTTTCAATGTCGTTATTATTGTTATCCATTTTCACCATATACAGGAATTAATCTAAATATGCATGTTTAGAGTATTTTCTTAATCATTTAGCTTAATCATAGACTAGTATATCATGCTAGGATAGTCTTGCTACTAATCTTGTCATCTTATAATATAGTTTATTGCATTTATAGGATCATGCATAGCTTAGGATGCATTTCATCTTAAAATCAACCAAAGCATCCCTCGTTCTTGCATTTGTCATCCCTAAACCACTTTGCTTAGTGATCTGAGAGCAAAAACATTGGTTTGAGGGACCTTGTGAGATAGAGAACCATGGAACCAACCTTGGGAAGTTGAGCCATACTTCATGACTCCATAGCTTACACCAAGAAGTCCTGTGGGTGTGTGAGCAAGGCTCCTTAGACTCCGTTTTTCACATTTTGAGTTCTATTGACCTGCTTTCCCTGCATATAATACCAAACAACCAATACCAACAATCTAGAGCAAACGGACAATGCAAAAACACATGATCCATGGATTCCATGCAGTAACCACAAAACACACAAGGAAAAACCACAATAATCCCAAGCCTATCCAATCACATCCCAATGAGAACTCTATCTTGTATAGCAAGCCAAGCAAAAGAACCAGCTTTAGGAAGACAAGCTGAGTGCCATAAGAGCTGGAAAGGCCAAGGGGAGGAAGAAGAG
Organism: Cryptomeria japonica; assembly: GCF_030272615.1. Lineage (NCBI taxonomy): Eukaryota > Viridiplantae > Streptophyta > Pinopsida > Cupressales > Cupressaceae > Cryptomeria > Cryptomeria japonica. The sequence goes on from NC_081405.1 coordinate 50,807,688, forward strand.
GAATGAGACAAGGACTTATATCCCTCCTTTACCAAATAAGAACCTAATGCGCTCTTAGTCCAAACCAAAACATCATCCCTATCTTGAAACACAAGAGATCTTTTCTCAAGCTCTATTTCAAAAGAAAATCAGAGGTCATTACTAATGGGCAAGAAATCAATAGACTTCCATCGAGACACCAGGTAAGGACCCGAGGTATCAATGACAACATAATTAACAATAAACACCCCCCAAAGACCAGAAAGGATATCAAACAAAGGAGACCAATCCCGAATGGAAGATAATGTAGCATGACCATTCCAAACTTCATCCCAAAACTGAGCCTTCTTCCCATTGTGGACAACCCAAGAAAGATGGGGAAGGATAACCGATCTACAACTAACTATAAAATTCCAAAAAGTTGATCCTTTCGGGAGAGATGAGGCTGTGAAAATCCTTTCTCTACGAGCCCCCCTCAAATACTTAGCAAACATAATGGAAGCCCATTTACTCGAAGGATCCATATATAGTTTCCAGATGAGTTTAGCCCCCAAGGCTTCATTCTGGGAAACTAAATCTCTGATACCCGCACCCCCAACTCCTTAGGAAGGCAAACTTTATCCCAGGCTAAGAGGGGAAGCTTCTTTTTACCCCCAATGTTATCATTCCAAAGAAAGGATCTTAAAGACACCTTGAGAACTTGAACAACCTTGGAGGGAGCTTTCAAAATATACATCAAATAAGTAGGAATGGCATTAAGAACTAACTCAATCAGAAGAATCTTACCAGCTAAAGTGAGTCATTTATGATTCGAGGAAGAAATTCTGGTAGATATCGCATGAACCACTTTATCCCAAAAAATAACCTTATCCAAACCAACAAAAAAAAGGAATGCCTAAGTACTTACAAGGGAAGGAACCCACTTGAAAACCCCAAAATTAAGTCAGTTGCTTCTTAACTAGAGGGGAAATGTTTAGAAAAAAACACCTTTGATTTTAGACTATTAACTTGTTGCCCAGAAAAGGAAGAGTAATCATCAATGGTCTTTTTGATAACTCTAGCCTCTGCCAAAGAGGCTGAACCAAAAAGAAGGGTATCATCCGCAAAAAGACAATGGGATTGTGAAGAATGATTTCCATCTATTTTAATACCATTCCACAAACCTGAGGATCTAGCATCAGAAATGGCCCTGCTTAAAGCCTCAGCCAGAAGTATAAACAAAAAAGGGGAAAGAGGATCCCCTTGTCTAACCCCACAAGAGGAAGAAAAAATCCCAGTAGGAGAACCATTAATCAACACTGCAAAATGAGTAGAAGAAATGAATGAAAAGACCCATTTAATCCAACTATGAGGAAACCCAAAGCGATTTAGAACAGAGACTAGAGACTGCCAGTCAACCCGATCATAAGCTTTAAGCATGTCAAGTTTGAGAATCATAGCTAGAATCTTCTAATGTGAAATGGAATGTAGAATCTCATGAGCTAAAATCACACCCTCTGAAGTTTCTCTACCAGGAACAAAGCCACCCTAATCAATAGATACAATCCAAGGAAGGAGCTTAGCCAACCTAACCAAAATTGCCTTAGTTATGATTTTATATAAAGTGTTGCAAAGAGAAATAGGACGAAAATCAGAAAAGGAACTAGGATTATCCACCTTAGGAATAATGGAAATAATAGTGTTGAGTTCTTTCAAGATAGTTCTATTCCGACTAGACTCTTCCAGGGTTATCATTATTGCATTGATGTAATTTGTGAGCAATAGTTACTTTTAACAGAATATAATGATAATGATAATGATAATTGTTCCAAATATTTACCATTATTATAGTGATGCAACTTTTGAGATTCACAAATGGTGAGGTTGTCATTTAAATATTATATTAATTATTATTATTATTATCTTTTATTTGTTATGAATGACAAGTATCTAAAATGTTTATTACTAATCTATTTTTTTATTTTTAAAATATTTTATGCTATAGTAATATCAATTAAAATCATGAAATTTTCACAATCTATAATGATTTTTAGCCTGTATTTGGATTTGATTGTGTAGATTTTTTATTGCCAACTATTTAAATCAAACTCCATGATCCATCAAATTTAATATGAAATCAAACTACTATATTGAATATAATCCTTATTTATAATAATATTCAAATATTATCCAATTACACACACATATTTGTATGTATATATACATATAGATATATGTGATTAGATAATATTTGATCACTATTGTAGATAAATAGTATACTAATAACTATTATCCAATATATGCATACATACTAAACAATAGTTATTATTACACTATTTATCTATAATAATAAGTGTGTGTGTGTATGTGTATGTGTATGTATATGTATATGTATATGTATATGTACATATATATATATATATATATATATATATATATATATATATATATATATATATATATATATATATATATATATATATATGTGTGTGTGTATGTATGTATGTATGTATGTATGTATGTATGTCTATCTATCTATCTATCTATCTATCTATATGTGCGTGTATACATATCTACACACACACACACACTGTGTGTGTGTGTGTGTGTGTGTGTGTGTGTGTGTGTGTGTGTGACTGACAATTATCAAATATTATCTAAGTACACACACACACATATACAAACATCTGTAATTAGATAATATTTTATTATTGTTATGGATAAATAATTTACTAATAGCTATTATCTAATATATATACATAGACACACAAAAATTCATGTGTATAATTATATAATATTTGAGTCTTATTGTTGTGGATAAGGATAATTTTAAATTTAACATAATTAAAGTCCTAAATAATAAATGAATAATCATAATATATATTTGCAATACAAAACTTGTCATATTGATAGAATAAATAAATGAACAACCATAAGATGAGAATTTGAGTAATAAACTAATTAACTTTTTCTTTATTGAGAAGTTATTGTTCCCAAGGTAGAATCAATAATTGCTGATACTTTGAATTATTATTATCAACTATAATTTCTAACATGCTATAACAAGGACTTGTCAATAGGTGGCACCTATTACAATGATTAAGTATTCGATATCATTGCGTAGACACCTAAAATCTATCCATACATAGTCACCCTTGACTTTACCCTATTCTAGCCTTTAATGAATATTTATTTAATCAATTTATCTTTCACCTTTATCCCCCATTTAATTAAATCTAGCTTATCCTCAAATCCTCCAACTAAATCAATTAATTTTCTTAATTAAATAATGTTAATTAATCCTCGCCACCTTTTTCTCCAATATTTAATTCCACTTTATCCCCCAATCCTTGTCGATTTAATCATATTCATCATATTTATTCAAATGGAACACAATCTAAACTTGTGATTATGTGATAGGTGTCCCTCTCACATGTCTCATTAAGATCTTGTTTAGATTGAATGAATCTAAACACTTGCCACAAAGTCAAACTAACTTTACATTCCATCTATCCATTTTATACTACAACTCCAAATCTCAATCATTCAAATAAAGACTTGCCTTAATGTTAATCCTTAACCTAGCTTTTATCCTTCATGTGGTACTTGTCACATGACCAATACTTTTGATCCAAACCCTAAACCTCATTCAATCATAACTATCCATCAACTAGTCTATTTTGCCCCTTGATTTCTCTCTTAGAAGTTTAATAAGTGGTCTCTTACCTCATTTGATATTCATTCTTACGCTAACCTCATGTTGCTGAATTTTATATATATATTCTTTCTTCTTAGCCTTATGTTGCTCAAATTTCTATCTAGCATATTTGTGAAGGTCCAAAAGTGTCTACAATAGGTTTATGAGGTATGTTGCATAGAGACAATATGTGCACCTAGTTGCACTAACTTGGTGTTTGGTCCACATTCCACTGTAGTTGATGTTTATGTCTTGTGATTTGGAAGCAATGAAAGGTAGCATATAAAGAATGATATTCCAAAGTTTTATAGGGTTTGATCAAGCAGAGAAAAATTTATAAGCGATAGAGTGGTCATTGTGTTAGGTTGCTACCTATGTTGATGTTTTTGATAGACACACCAAAGACTCATAACGTGTGCCACCTTGAGGAAGTGTGATGTAGTCAAGGTAGGGAGATCCGATGAAGGACATCTCTGCCTTGCAGCCTAAACACAAACACCATGCAAGATATACCGGTAACTAGTAACACAACACAGATAAAGCAGAAAGAACAACTGGTAACAACACATAATACATAACTGGTAAACAGTATAAACGATTCTCATAATAGTTTGAAGAGTTATATATGCCACATGCTAGACCATAGCCCATGATTAAAAAATGACTCTCACAACTTATATCCATGATCCACATATCATCCTCTCAACAAATCATCAACCGGTAACAACTTCCACTGTTCTACACTGATCCAGACCTTAGCCCTACCGGCTTCAGACCTACCAAACTAGAATCTTGTCGGTTCTACATATTCGCTTGATCTCAAAATTATGTCTTCTATCCTCTCAAATGATTCACAAAACTTCTATTTATACCGTCCAAAAATAATAATAACTTCATCAAGTCGGCCCAAAGACCGACCGATTCATAATGAAATGTGCTAATGGTAACATGTCGGCTCAAATCACTAAAAACATCACGAAAGCATAAAATGATGCACAGACCTCTGGAAATACCGTCCAAGGCCCAAAATAACATCTCCAACGATCCGCAAGTCATGGAAATAAACCACAACCCGATTCAACTTCGCTCAACACATTGCAAGACTAACCAGTAAGAACATATCAACTGGGCCAATACCAGAATCGATATCTCACTAGAACCAAATCCAAATATCATGAATCTCGAACATGATAAAGAGAATGAAATCAAGGATTTAAATCCAAATCCACAACGCTAAACTCTCAAACATGAAGAAATGCCATGATCTCCAAGAAATTCCACAGCTAAATGCTCTAACCAATATGAACTGCTCTAGTGCTCTTGCATCAGACTCTCGGGGTTAATTTAAAATTGAGTCCCATCACTTGATCTAGTTCGACGATCGGTCAGTAGTTACTTGCAACTACCTCACGGATTTGGTGATCTGACTTCCGGTTCTGGTTGCCTCTCCTCAGCAATCTACCGGTCCACTCTATAGCTTGTCTCAATCGACAATCTGTTCAAGTCTCCACCCACTAACTGCCTCAAGCTCAAGCTCTAGGATCGGCGGTCTACCTGCAAACCTTTCTCTACCTCGTGTTCAGCAATCTGAACATGTCCACAAGTTGCCTCAACTTCCTTTCCAACCAACTGGTGCATAACCAGGTCCTCCTTGATCAACAGGTTCACAAACCAGCTCTAATACCATTTGATGCAGTCAAGGTAGGGAGATCCAATGAAGGACATCCCTGACTTGCAGCCTAAACACAAACACCATGCAAGATATACCGGTAACCGGTAACACAACATAGATAAAGCAGAAAGAGAAACCAGTAACACCACATAATACATAACGGATAAACAGTATAAACAATTCTCATAATAGTTTGAAGAATTACATACGCCACATGCTAGACCATAGCCCAAGATTACAAAACAACTCTTATAACTTAGATCCATGATCTGCAAATCATCCTCTTAACAAATCATCAACTGGTAATAACTTCCACTATTCTACACTGATCCGGACCTCAGCCCTACCGACTTCAGACCAGAATATCGCCGGTTCTACATCTTCACTCGATCTCGAACTTCTATCTTCTATCTTCTGTCTTCTATCCTCTCAAATGATTCCCAAAACTTCTATTTATACCATCCACAAATAATAATAACTTGATCAAGTCGACCCAAAGACCAAGTGGTTCATAATGAAACATGCTAACGGTAACATGTCAGCTCAAATCACTAAGAACGTCACAAAAGCATAAAACAATGCATGAACATCCGAAAATACCAGCCAAGGCTCAAAAAAACACCTCCAATGATCTGCAAGTCACGAAAATCAACCGCAACCCGATTCAACTTTGTTCAACACACTGCAAGACTAACCAATAAGAACATATCAACCGAGCCAATAACGGAATTGATATCTCACTGGAATCAAATCCAAATGCCATGAATCTTGAACATGATAAAGACAACGAACTCAAGGAGTTAAATCCAAATCCATAATGCTAAACTCTCAAATATGAAGAAATGCCACGATCTCCAAGCAATTCCACAGCTAACTACTCTAACCTGTATGAATTGCTCCGGTGATCTTGCATCAAAGTGTTTGAAGGTAGTTTAAGACTATTTGAGTTCCTAATAGGTAATTCATAGTGTGATCCCATTCTTGATGTAATGTGTTGACTTTAGGATTGAGTCGACTACACATTTGATATAATGAAAATGTTTGTGACCAACTTTTGAATATTGTAAATATTTTCTAGGCCAATATAAGTTTGTAATTGTAGCGTCGTAAATTGTACGCACTTGCTAAGGCAGTACAATTTCACACCTAGTTTAGCACCCGCCTTGGCGCAGTTGCATTTTGCATTGCATTTCCCCTTTAGCACTTAATTAATTAAATTAATTAGGTCTAAAGGTTCTATTTCATCACTCTTCCACATCATAAAGTCGGGCCCTTTCGTTAAAGTGTGCCCCTGTTCATGTTATTCCTCCAATACATCATCTAATCAAAAACCCTAATTAGGCCCTATTTTGAACTTGGGGCTTGATTTTGGGGGTCAAAACATCTCGAAATCACCTGTAACTTCGGGATTCTCTCTAAAATCATCATATCTGACGGCCCTGAAAATTTGGTGAAAAGTTGCTGGGACCATGGCACCCGGAGTGCACACGGTCCCGGACATTTTTTCTGAAATTTTAGGAGCACAATCCAATCATAAAATAAAGCTTAACCCCAAGAAATTGGCGGGAGATTCAATCTCTAGGTCGGCCAAAAGACGAAATTACGACCTAGGGTTTCATACATAAGAGCTCTCTTTCTTCATTTGAAGGGATCCAAATTTTGTTTTCAGGAACCTCATATGCAGCGAAAGAGCAGATCTTTGAAGACTTCAACAACTTTCAACATCCCTCTATCAAGCATTTATCAAATCCATTCACCCATTTAGGGCTTGGAAGACATTGAAGAACAATAGGACATTACCGACTGAAGATTGGCTTGTACCTCTCCCTTGGGGGTTGGGTATGATTTCATGTTGTTTTCATGTCTTTGCATAAGCTTCAATATATCATTTATCCATGCTTTAGATCACTTTGCATCTTGATTTAGAGCATTTACATTATCATTGACAAGCAATTAGGGTTTACTTTCTAGGTTGCTCTAGTTTGCTTACTTGCATTTTAGATCTTGCACACACACAAGGTCTGCACACACATTACTTTTACAATACAACTTGGCTATTCGTGGAGGTGGAAATCACCGAAGCGGGGGTTTGACTAAGGCAAAACCCTATATAGCCGCCCAAACACCTTTTTCAGATACAAGTGCAGGTTTCGGGACTTGGACGACGCCGCGGGTTGCAGATCTGGGAAAAGCAGGTCGAGACAGCACCCCACACCAAATTGCAGAGAAAAATACCAGGACAGGGGTGTGGGGCGCCCTGGTCCTACCAGGACAGGGGCGCTGGGCGCCTTGGTCCCTGGGACAGAGGCGCTGGGCACCCTGGCCCTCCTGACAGACAGCATTTCAGACAGTTTTCCAGAGTACAAAACAACAGTTTCAGGTGCAGTTCCGGGACAGAATCAGGACAGTGGCACCCGCGGCCCCATCCCGAACATTTTCAATCAAATTTTGACTCTGGGTACGCATCTGTATTCTTGTTTTATCCTTGTGTTTACAGCTTTCCATTGTTTAAGTTCAATTCTGCAATCTTGTTGTTAGCTCATACTTGCATTTTAGGGTTAGGAATTGAACTTGCATAATCTTACCTTTCAATTACAACGAAGGAATATAAATCCTAATAGGTAGCCCGTGGCTCTCTCTTTCACAAAAAGAAGTAGCCAATTGTGTGATACCTCTAGGCTCTTTCGTATTCCGTAATGTGTGTCAAAAGGTAGGATTAGGGCATGAAAACCTAGTCTCGCTTTTTCTCCCACACATTTTGGTGAACCCGACGTGAACCTATCATTGCTTCCTCTTGCATTGCATTTGTTAGATCTAGATCTAGATTTAGTGTGTTTTCATTTCATTTTCATTAAAAAGAAAGAAAAAAAAAAAAGAGTGTGTTTCTTTGCATTGTGTGTTTAATTTTCATGCAACTTTCATTTCAAAATGTCAGACTTTTATTTGCAAAATGTTCATGCTTATGATGATTATTATGAGTATAGCCAAGATGAATTAGATGAAGCTTTAGATGAGTTTTTGAACCCTAAGGATGCCAAACCTTCATTTTACCAAAAACTCATAAACCTTGTTACTATGCCATTTCGTTGTGATGAGAAAGATAAGTTGAATGATTCCTCTCAAGGGTACATTCCTATCAACCCTTCCACTAAATCTAGTAACATGGTTGTTTTCAACAATCCCCTCTATGAAGAGATATCTCCTTTCGAACCAAAAGATAAACCTTTTGATAGCTATGATCATACTTTGTTGGATGATGCTCTTGATGACTTTGTGGCTTTATCAAAATCTTTAAACAAGAACAAGACTTCTAAATTGGTTAACATGATAAACTTGAATGAGCATAAAAAGCCTCTCTTTGAGGTCCAAGTTGCTTATCCTTCTCCCACCTTTCAAGTTCCTAAATCACCTCTCCTTACTATCCAAGGAGGGTATGATCATGATTCCTTTTGTACTCTGAATAAACCAATCATCACTGTGCAAGGAAGAAAACCTATAAGTCCTTATAGTTATGCCAAGCAAATAACTAGAGAGAGTTATCATGCGGTTGCCCATACCTATCATACCAGAAATAATAGGCAGCCTAGTCCTCCTCCTGTTATTCCAGTTTCTCTTCCGAATCCTCAACCAATTCTTCCGCAAGCTCCACGTATTTCACAAGTTCTTAGTAAGGAATATGATCTCATAGAACAACTTAAAGTGACCCCTGCTAAGATATCCCTTTGGGATTTGATTCAAACTTCTTCCGCTCATCATGGGATGTTACAAGATGCCTTGAAAGATTTGAATGTTCCTCCACCGAATACATCTAGTAATATAGCATCTTTGGTTAACTCTGTGATGAATCCTAAAGCTCAAATTGTGTTTACCCAAGATGAGTTGCCTACTAGTGAAATTCAACATCAATATGATCCCTTGATGATTGTGGTTATCATGAAAGACACTGCTATAAGATGAACACTAGTAGATAATGGCTCTGGTCTTAATGTGTGTAGCATTAATCTTTTGCATAAGATGAATGTGGATACATCCCTAATTGAGCCGGAATCTCGTCCTATTCGAGGCTTTGATAATGTGGCCAAAACTTCATTAGGTACTATCACCTTACCCATCACAGTGGGGCCTGTTACTTTGCCTACTCCTATCCATGTTATGTCGGGAAATCTAACATATAACTTGTTATTAGGGAGACCTTGGATTCACAGTATGCAAGTTGTCCCCTCTACATTGCACAGACAAGTTAAGTTTATCTATAACAATAAGACATATACCTTGATAGGTGATACTAACTTTCAAGCTTGTTTACAAACATCTACTTCCAAAGGGGGTTCTTCTAAGTCATCCTCGTCTAGTGATGACTCTTTAAACAAGATACCTATCGATGAATCCTCGCTCTCTGATGATCAAAATTCTTTGGATGAGTCTGGAGCTCCTAAAGAAGACTCTTCTCGACTTGAAACTACACATAAGAAGGATTTTGATCCTGAGAAGGTTCTCGCAGAAGACGATTGGGGATCCCTTGATTTTAATCCCACCTTTGTAGGTGAATATAAAGTTCCTTCTAGAGAGCTTAAAGTTGAAAGGAAGGAAGAAGCTAAAAATCAATCAACATTACCTGAGCCTATGAGTAATAACTTCGTGGCCGCTTCTCAAACTTCTTCTCCTCACACCTCTAATTCTGAAGAGTTTGACTCTTTGTCTTATGAAAAACCACCTTCTCTTTCTGAAATGGCTGATCGTTATGGTCGTGGTTTTCGCATTTTTGCTAAGCATGGGTATCATGGAAATGGTTGTGGTGCTCACGAACAAGGGATAAAAGTTCCTCTAGAGAATAATCTTCACAATTATGCCTTTGGACTTGGCTATAATCCCTGCAAGCATACTAAAGCTTCTAAGAGACCATGTATTAGTGTTAATGCTATTTCTACATCTCTATCAATGCAACACCCCAAGTACATTGATGAGGATCCTTCGTGTGCTTGTGCTTTTGATGTTTTCCCTACCAATGATGCTTTAGCTGAGTTTTTAGGAGCATATGATACTCTTCCTCGTTATCATCACAATAGGGGACTCCCTTATTGTTTGAACACTGAAGCCTATTTTGGAAAAGAGATTGATAATGATGAGATTGTGAAAGAATTCCCTCAGTTAAAGGATACTCCTCAACAAAGTAATCTTCTCATAAGTGACACCACTAATGTTAAGATGGATCCTTGCAATGAAGAAAAAGTTATTAAAATTGGAAAATGTTTGGATGAAGGGGAACAAAAACAATATGAAGATTTATTGCATGAATTCCCCGAGATCTTTGCTTGGACATACTCTGACATGCCTGGTATAGATCCTAAGATTGTTACTCATAACATTGTCTTAGTTCCTGATGCTAAGCCCGTGAAACAAAAGATTCGAAAAATGAATCCTAAGGTGGCTCTGCTTGTTAAGGCTGAGATTGAAAAGTTATTGGAGGCTGGATTTATCCACCCTATTGATTATTCCCTGTGGATTTCAAATATTGTCGTTGTGGCTAAACCAGATAATAAAATAAGAATGTGTACCGATTTTCGAGATTTAAATAAGGCTTCTTTAAAAGATGATTTCCCTCTTCCAAACATTGACATGATAGTTGATTCTACGGCAGGACATGCCTTGTTATCCTTCATGGATGGTTTTTCAGGATACAATCAAATTTACATTAATCCTCAAGATCAATTCAAAACTGCTTTCACCACTCCTTGGGGTACGTTTTGTTGGATAATGATGCCTTTTGGACTTAAAAATGCCGGTGCAACTTATCAACGAGCGATGACCCTTATCTTTCATGATTATATGCATAAGATTTTAGAAGATTATGTTGATGATATTTTGGCCAAATCCATTCTCCGCATAGATCATATTAAAATCCTTTGTCAAATCTTTGAAAGAATTCGTAAATATCACATGCGCTTGAATCCCCGAAAATGTGTTTTTGGTGTGGATAGTGGAAAACTATTAGGATTCATAGTTTCGCATCGTGGGATTGAGGTGGATACTAAGAAAATAGATGCTATTGTCAACATGCCACCTCCTAGAAATGTGTCTCAACTCAAAAGCCTACAAGGAAAGATTCAAGCTATTCGTAGGTTTGTATCTCAACTTGCGGATCGCACTTTTCCTTTTACTCAGCTTCTCAAAAAGAATATCACTTTTCAATGGAATGAAGATTGTCAGCAAGCATTTGAAGATTTAAAAGTGTATCTGGCTAATCCTCCTATCCTTCGACCGGCCGAACCTTCTCAACCCTTCCTTCTTTATACAACTGCTTCCTCTCATGCTCTGGCAACATTATTGGCACAACATGATAAAGACGGTAAGGAGTGTCCGGTTTATTATATAAGTCGTACCTTACTCGATTATGAGACCCGATATTTTGCGATAGAAAAACAATGCTTGGCCTTGGTGTTTGCGACTCAGAAATTGAGACATTATCTCTTAAATTCAGAAGTCCACGTCATGGTAAAGTTTGATCCTTTGAAGCATCTTTTCTCTAAAACCGATTTATCAGGACGCCTAGCTAAGTGGGTTATGATGTTAACTGAATTTGACCTTAAATTTGTTTCACAAAGAGCAATTAAAGGGCAAGCGTTGACCGATCACCTAGCTGAGGCCCCTTCACCTTTCTCCTTCCCTAACCCTGAGTCTTTTCCTGACGACTTCATCCTTTGTACAGAGAAAGATGAAACTTGGGAGTTATACTTTGATGGCTCTAAGTGTCATACGGGATCGGGGGCAGGTGTTGTTCTGATTTCTCCTACAAAGAAGTCTATTCCCTTATCTTATCGTCTCAATTTCCTATGTACCAATAACATTGCTGAGTATGAGGCTCTTATAGCAGGAATAAAGGCAGCCTTAGCTTTGAATATAAAACACGTACATATTTTTGGAGATTCTCAACTGATTATTAGACAAGTAACAGGACTATATCAAGCGAAACAAGACAAATTATCACAATATAAAGACCTTGCTATCTCTTTGTTACAAAAATTTGATTCTTACACCATGGAACCTGTTCCTCGAAAAGATAATCGACATGCGGACGCAATGGCATGTGTGGCTTCTTTGGTATCTTTAGAGGACCCTATGGTTGATCTTAAATTTGTTATTCACAACCTTATTTCTCCAGCTGTTGTAGATGATTCTAGCTTGGTGACATGTTGTGACTTTATAGACTCGGATGAATGGTATTCGCATATCGTAAGATACTTGACTGATGGTACCTTTCCTGATTCCGCTAATAGGAACACTAGGGCTAGAGTTCGCAAGCTGTCCGCTAGATATATCATTCTTTCTAATGTTCTTTACCGAAGGGTTATAACGGTCTTCTCCTTCATTGTCTTAACAAATCGGAAATCCCTATTGCCCTTGAAGAGGCCCATTCAGGTGCCTGTGGGGGGCATTTTGGAGGCAAATCCTTGGTTCAAAGATTGCTTCGTATGGGATATTATTGGCAAACTATGCAGCAGGATTCTTTTTCATTTGTTAAGAAATGTCATCAATGTCAACAACACAATAATTTGATTCATGCTCCTGCCCAAGAACTTCGTTCTCATGTAGCTTCTTGGCCTTTCTCTGCATGGGGGCTGGATCTTATTGGTAAAATCTCCCCTCCTTCATCTCAAGGACATACTTTCATTATAACCGCAACAGATTACTTTACAAAGTGGGTAGAAGCCGTTCCCCTTAGCTCTACTACTGCTGAAGTGATTTGTCGATTTCTTCTAGAAAACATTATTTCTCGATTTGGGATACCTTCCACTATAATCTCTGATAATGGGACATCATTTAAGAACAAGGACGTGAAGAAATTCCTTGAGAAGTATCATATAAAACATCGATTTTCTACACCATACTATCCTCAATCAAATGGTCAAGCCGAATCATCCAATAAGATAATTGAACAAATTCTTCGTAAAACTGTGAATAAGCATGGTAAGGATTGGAGTACTCAGCTAATCTATGCTCTTTGGGCCTACCGAACGAGCGTACGAATTGCTACCGGAACTACACCTTATAATCTTGTTTATGGTGTTGATGCTATTATGCCTTTAGAATTAGAGATTCCGTCACTTAGAATTTCTCTCAAAGGTATAGTAGATGATGACGCTTATAGAGAACAAAGACTTCAATAGCTTGAGATGCTTGATGAACAACGTATAAATGCTCTTGAGCATATTCAAGCGTATCACAAAACTCTACAACGAAGCTATAATGATAAGGTTATTCAACGTTCCTTCTCAGTGGGTGACTTAGTGCTCTATGAGAATCAGCGCAATGTGAACGCCTTACCTGAAGAAAAGGGAAAATTTAGTCCTAATTGGCTTGGACCGTACATTGTTATTGAAGATTATGGATCAGGTGCTTACAAAATAGCGGGTGTAGACGGTACGTCTCTTAAAGACCCTATAAACGCTATGCACTTGCATAGATACTATGCTTAATTCCTCATTTCTTATCATTCATCTACTTCCTTTCTCACTTCTTCAAAATTGGGTAATATGTTAGCATATCATTGTTAGAGAAAATGGAATTAAATGATGTTTTGTTTAATCTATATTGCTTCGTTCCTGACAAGCGTGTTTCTTTACTCTATGGTTTGTCTTGAATTCATTTTATGTAAATTGCAAAAGATTTACATTTTTCATTATGTTGGCATATTATACAATATCTTTATGTGTTAAGTTGAATCGTGTCATGTTGTGTTTAAATTCAAATTAAAACACATTAGTTATATGATTCCTAGGCTTAACACATATTTTTCTTCCCTATCATCAATGTAGTACTTGATTAAATATTTTAATTAAGTCACACATGTATCAATTTAATCATGGAGCATTGAGAAATCAATCACATTGAAATTAAATTCAAAACATACATGTACATCTACCATATGTATTAACTTTAATCAAAATACCCATTGTTTTTTTTTTTTTTTTAGACATTAAAGATAACACGTTTGAGACAAAGAAGCATGTATATATATGTGTGTGTGTGTGTGTGTGTGTGTGTGTGTGTGTGTGTGTGTGTGTGTGGATCAATATACAAAGGTAGGTCACTACACATCCAAAATGTGACCTACCCTACATCATAAAGATCACCTCCTATCCCTAGGGCTGGTGGCTGGAGAGTGACGACTAGAAGCTCCCTCCTGATCCGACCGTGCAGGTGGACCCATAGGGGTATACCGTGATATAGATAGTGAATGGCTCCGAGAGGAACTCCTACGATCTCTATCAATAAGGATCGCGCGATACGAGGTAGCCTCGGCCTGAGCTGCTGCTAGATCACGCTGTGCCCGCTGAAGGTCCTCTGATAGAGCTCGCTCTCTCTCCCTCCATATCTCTACCTGTACTCAGAATGGAGAAAATAAATCATCATGCCGACCCGCGTTCCCTTGAGGTCTATAAGCAACCTGTGAGGAACTAGGGATCTGCGCCGTCGTGGAGATATCTATCACTGCTTGCTAGATCAGAGAACGCCACTCCTGCACATTAGCTGTAGCAGTAGAACAGATCATGTATTAGTACCATTTTATATCATCAAAACATCAATCAATCAATTTAAACTTACTATACCTGGATCTCCCTCACGCCAGTAGGGATCGTGATATGGTAGCATCTGTGACTGGGAACTACTAGGCTCCCCATGCTCGAATAATCTGTGCACGATGGGTGTAGGCTGGCCCGTACTAGAAACAGGTCTCTGTATCGCCTCATGTTCCCCCTTTTGGGGAATAAGAGGAGGATCCAGGGCTATGGTATCATCTCCTGAATGGTGGGGAGCGGCATCTGACCCCTCCTCATCATCTCTATCCTCATCCTCATCCTCATCCTCATCCGCATCCTCACCTGCATCCTCGTTCTCCTCATCTATATCTGTGTCATCATCCTCCTCCTCCTCGGCACTAGGCTGATCCCCTGTGGGTGGATCAGGATCTCCTACCTCCTCATGACCCTCTCCCTCCTCCAACTTGGATCCCTGATCCTCATCTCGGTCTCCATGTCTCCATGGGCCTGGATGGCCTGTCGGATGATCTGGTGGAAAGATAGGCCCTGGGTATGATCTCATAAACCATGAGAGATACCTGCGCTGTGCCCCGGGATCTGCAGCATAATCAGTGACCACATCCTGGTCGGACCCCTCTATATCTGTGATCTCGATATCATCTATCATAGGTCTCGCTACTGCTCTGGGTCTGGAAAGGACTCGTGAGTGTCGAGTGTAGATGGGCACATCAGCTGGAACACACTGCTCTAGCCCAAACTGCCTCCGTACTCGGTCAAAGTAGAATGGGACTATGATGTGTGGATATCGCCCTCTCAGTAGGCGGTTCCTCTGTAAGCATGCTAACTGTCTCTCCATCCCATCCCATCTGTGCATCCGCAGATATGGTCTCCACACAGTCACCTCAGCTGTCAATCTGTCAAATGTCACTCTCCAATACAATAGATCTCCAAATCTCCACTCACTGGTAAGTGGATAAGCAAATACCCTAGGTCGCTCGCTAGCCGCACTCATCGGATAGCCGACAGGCCTGGTGCATGTAAAGTGCTCAAATATCCACACCTGCAGAAGTGTGCATGTCATCAATGCAACCCTGTCCGAAAACATACTCCTTGAGGTCGTGATAGAGATGTGCAAGCATACTTCGACCCCAGGCATATACTCTCCTGTGTCTCTCCATAGCCCTGATGCACCATGTAAGACCCCCATGCATGTGCGTACCTCACCCATTAAGGCAGACAGCTAGTGCAATGATGGCTATCATAAGATGTCTCAAGAGGGGCACCTCTCCTGTAGGATGTAAGAGCCAACTGACCATGATACGACCTCTCGTCTCACTCGGCATGACTCTCCCTATGCAATATACCTGCTCCCTCTAATGATCCTCTACTGACCGATCGGTCGCATATGTCACGGTAGCTCCTCTGATTGGTAGGCAAAGAATGCGGTGCACATCCTCAAGTGTCACCATCATCTCCCCTACTGGAAGCTGGAACGTGCATGTGTCAGGATCCCATCGCTCCATGAGTGCCATCAGCATCGCGGGATGAAATCGAATGGCCGGCATAAGAATCATAGACCATAAACCCACGATCGACAATGTGTCTCTCTCTGCCTGAGTCAGCCGAGGAATCTGATCTCGCAAACTGCGAAGAATCTGCCCCGCCGTGTGCTCTCTCATGTACGGGAGACCCTGCATCACAAAAACATAACTATAATCAGTACTCAATCATCAAAATCATTCATGCAAACTGTCGAACATCGAATGCTAACCCTGGTATCTCTCGCCAAGTCCTGATTGGGACCATGGCGCCCTGTCAGGGACCATGGCGCCCTGTGTGGGACCCACGGTCAGATTCCAGGGCCCGCAAACGATCACAGAAAGTCAAATGCAGAAAATCAAAGGTCAACGTTCAGTCAACTCACCTCGTCCAGTGGCTCGTCGTCGATCACGGCTTGTCGCAAGATCTCAATCCTCGTGGGATGCTCCAGTCGTCGTGAAGGCATGATGATGGCTATGTGGGCTCCGCTGCAATAGACAATACTCAGAATCAACAAAGTGACAAATGCAAATGTCACTTTCAAAGGTATATACTTTCATTCTTTTACATTTACTTTCAAAACCCTAATTTTCCTCTATCACTCATTTCATCATAACTTGAGTTTGGGAGATGCGATTTTCGAACCGTTTGTTGCGTAGGAATCGTATTTTCATTCCCCTACTCTCGGGATGTTCCAAAAAGTGCTCTGATGAAGCCTTTTTAGTGAACATCCCTCATCAATACTCCCTTACACAATTTGTCGTAAGTAAACATGCTACCCTGTTTCACCTCCCTAATAAGCAAGTCGAAACAGGGGGGGCATATAGCTACTCACAAATTTCATCACTTTCCTTAGTAAGCATTAGGTGATTTTGTGATCTAACGTGTGTTTTGTAGGGTGCGGTTCCTAACTGTGTACTGCAGATACCGCTGGGGGCTTCGTCCGACAACTTATGGATATATCCTTTTTCAAATGATGTTTACTTTCTGTACTTTAGCTTGCATATGCATGTAGTACTCATATGACCACTAAAGTGGGGGCTAAATGTAGCGTCGTAAATTGTATGCAGTTGCTAAGGCAGTACAATTTCACACCTAGTTTAGCACCCACCTTGGCGCAGTTGCATTTTGCATTTCATTTCCCCTTTAGCACTTAATTAATCAAATTAATTAGGTCTAAAGGTTCTATTTCATCACTCTTCCACATCATAAAGTCGGGCCCTTTCGTTAAAGTGTAACCCTATTCATGTTATTCCTCCAATACATCATCTAATCAAAAACCCTAATTAGGCCCTATTTTGAACTTGGGGCTTGATTTTGGGGGTCAAAACATCTCGAAATCACCTGTAACTTTGAGATTCTCTCTAAAATCATCATATCTGACGGCCCTGAAAATTTGGTGAAAAGTTGTCGAACCCTATATAGCCGCCCAAACACCTTTTTCAGATACAAGTGCAGGTTTCGGGACTCGGACGATGCCGCGGGTTGCAGATCCGGGAAAAGCAGGTCGAGACAGCACCCCACACCAAATTGCAGAGCAAAATACCAGGATAGGGGCGTGGGGAGCCCTGGTCCTGCCAAGACAGGGGCGCTGGGTGCCCTGGTCCTTGGGACAGAGGCGCTGGGTGCCCTGGTCCTCCTGACAGACAACATTTCAGACAGTTTTCCAGAGTACAAAATAGCAGTTTCAGGTGCAGTTCCGGGACAGAATCAGGACAGTGGCGCCCGCACCCCCGTCCCGAACATTTTCAGTCGAATTTTGACTCCTGGTACACATCTACATTCTTGTTTTATCCTTGTGTTTACAGCTTTCCATTGTTTAAGTTCAATTCTGCAATCTTGTTGTTAGCTCATACTTGCATTTTAGGGTTAGGAATTGAACTTGCATAATCTTACCTTTCAATTACAACGAAGGAATAGAAATCCTAATAGGTAGCCTGTGGCTCTCTCTTTCACAAAAAGAAGTAGCCAATTGTGTGATACCTCTAGGCTCTTTCGTATTCCGTAATGTGTGTCAAAAGGTAGGATTAGGGCATGAAAACCTAGTCTCGCTTTTTCTCCCACACAGTAATTAATATTGGAATGCATATATATTATTGATCTAAGTTAATTCCAAGTGTAATATTTAGCGAAAGTGGCAAACGTTGTGCAAGCTATTTATTCAATAAGAAGTAGAGATGAATCAAGTTGCAAATATCATACACATTGAGAGTGTGTTTTGATGCAAATCAAATCAAATAGAAGTTGAATGTTTAGTTGTGAAGGTCCACATAATATATCTTTTGTATCACTTGTTTTTACGTTGAGGTTGGTGCCTCATTATTTGAGTTGGTGCTTAGTTCTTGAATTAGGGGATTGGTGTCTCCATCTTGGGTTGTAATTCATGTGGGTTGGTGCTTACAAAAATATTGTATGTTCTTTACTATCTTTGCAAGGCTAGATTTGGGAAGTAGATCCAAGCAACTATTCTCATTGTAGTTTTTCTCTTCTAGGTTTCCACACATATCAGGTGTTCTCATGTGCCGATGTGTATAGTTGGTTTAATGTTAAAATGAGATATGATAAAGATTAATGTTAAATTGGGTTTGAAGTTAAATTTGGTATATATATTTATCCACCTCCCTCTCAGTATATTTATGTGCTTGACAAAATACACTTCCTACACTAATCTATGAGAGAAGGTATATGCAAAATTAAATTGATCATGTAATTGCAAAGAAATAAACATGGAATAATCATGTCATAATATAGTGATTTATGTGTGGAAAAACCTTTTGGTATAAATCAACACATTTCAAAGAAGGTATGATTAAGATTTTTTGGGAAAATAAAAATTGACATCAAATAGTTTGTGGAGGAATGCAATATTTGCAAGTGCAAAAAAGGTAAAATTATTTCTATCCATGGCTAGTCACAACCATTACATATTCTTGTTAAAGTGTGGACTAATGTTTGTATAAGCATGGAATCAAATTAAGGGAAATAAAACAATTAAATTTTAAGAACTATCACAATTCTCCATCTTCATACAAACTTATATTGATTGTATTGTAGTGAATATCTCATTATGGCTTTTGATAATACAATCCAACATTATTCCATTTAGCATTCTATTTTTTATTTAGCCTTTGCCCTACTAGGGGTAAGCTCTCTTTTTCATCATCATAGCTACAATGGAGGTGGAAACACTAGTTCATGGGTTTTGACTTAGGCAAGACCCTATACAAGCACAACCATTTTTTCCTCTTCTTTGTGTAGAGGTTACAAATCTGGTAGCAAAATGTTACAAATTTTCATAGATTAGATTGAGATGGATAGTTCTAGACTTTGAACAAGAAAAAACCCTAGGTCTATGCCAATTTGCACGTGACTGACACTTATTGGCTGAATTTTGGAGGGAATTATCTATAGAAAATCTTGATCCAAAATTGATAATGAGGACTCCTCTAACACACTCAAAACACATGCTTTCTTACACCATCATAACAAAGAGAATAAATCCGAAAATTGCAAGAAATAACTTGCCTTCTATTTCTCGATGAAATGAAAATTTACACTTGCTCTTCTATTTGAATAAAATGAAATACACATTCTTCAATTATAAAATATTATCCACCTATGCTTTACAACTTTTCTTGAGATGAAGCTACAAGATATTCTTATAAACCCCTTACTACTCTTTATCTATGAGGAGAAGAACTCAACCCCAAATGAATGACCACTAGCCCAAGCCTCCCTTTTATAGCATCCTTGTGCCCCTTGAAAATCGCACTCCCCCTCTTGATGAATAAGACATGGCTATCAATAAAAGAAACACATAGGCAATAGATGACCTTTCAACTTCCCTATGGGGGGGATCCTAAAAGGTGTCTTTTCAATTTTCCAAAGTGGGTGCCTAAAAAGGTGTATTTTCCCATTTTTTATGTAACCATTTATTAAATATGGGTGCATGACTCTTCTCCTTCCTTGCTCCCATGCCAAAAAAGGGTGTTTTAATGATTTTATCATTATAAATGATATTAAAAGGTGTCCCTTCCTGAAAATTACAATTTCCATTGAACATAGGCCACAAATTTTAAAATAATTTCAACCTCTTATATCCCCATTGGGCACTTTCCTAGGTACATGGAGACCTATATATGCTTCCATTTATTTTTAACCACCCAACCATAATATAAAGTAAAAATAACAATATTTCTAGGAGATGCAATATTACCTTACTCTCCTAGATGCTCTTGCATTTAAAATCCAAAGTTTTAGGTGATAAAAGAACCTTCAAGTCTAGAGCAAATAACATACTTGACCAACACTTTCAGCTCCATATTTCAGTGATAGGTTCTTCTATGTATCTCATTTCTATATTTATTCTTTTGACTTGACTTTTAGTTCTATATATGCCTATTTATGCTTAATACTATCAATCTTGCATCGCTTTACCTAGTCATTCTGGTGTAGTCACTGATTAGGAGGGACCTCAAAGAGATCAATCCAGACCAGGCATCAAGAGTAAACACAACAGAAACAAGAGGATATGATGGAGATGATTCATAACTGAATGTACTAGATCATGAAAATGGTTTACAAGCAACCAATAACATCTGGGTTATAAGATTCAGCTCACTGGCCAACCACATAGATGCTCAATTACAGAACATGTCAACTCTGGACCTCTAAATCTAAGATCTATCCTCTATGTTCTATCTTACTCCTCTGGAATGAATTCTAAAGCTCAATTATAATGATTTATACGATCCAAGGGGATCCAGTTGGTCCAAAAGGGAATAAATGCCAAAGAACAAGATCAAACATGTAAAACCAACAGGTCGACCTCTGCCAAAGAGATACCTCCAGAAAATCCAAAGGATGGTGTGCAAATAAAAGGGAAGGTTGACCACATGCCAAGGAACATTGGAATCAACAAACTGGGCTATGCAAGCTATGAAAAGGATCTAGTAGATTCACCAATGCAAAGAGGTCCAAGTGGTTCTGGTGCCAGAAAACTATCTTGGAATCCGGAATTGATAACTTGCCGAAAAATGATCCAAAGGTTCCGTGGTTTAGGAATAAGGAATATGATCATGTCCTCAAGCAAAATCTATCTCCACTAGATCCGGTTCTCTACATGTTTTCCAAGGCTTTGCAAAATCCGGGTCATCATCATACAAAGTCTTCAACTCCTCAAATCCTAATATTGTCACTCTCACCTTTGTCAACAAATTCCCCCTTCTACTCAATGCATCGACAAATTTTTTTGACTTCCCACTTCTATGCTTCAACACAAAGGTGTAACTTTGCAAAAATTCTACCCATCTCATATGTCTTTGATTCAACTTACTCTGACTATTCAAATGCCACAAGGCTTGATGATTAGTATACAACACAAACTCCTTAGGCAACAAGTAATGTCTACACTTCTTCAAGGCTTGAACTATGACAAAATTCTTGATCATACACTGAATATCTCCTCCTGGCATCATTCAACTTCTCATTGAAATAAGATACTGCTCTCCCTTCCTGACTCAATACGGCTCCAATTTTAGTTCCACTTGCATCACAATCTACTTGAAATACTTTGTTGAAATCTAGTAAAGCTAACACCGACTGCTTAGTCACCTTCTGCTTCAATAATTCAAAACTTTTATTTGCTCGGGTTGTCCACTTGAATTCTTTCATATCCCCTCTCATTGTCTCAGTCATAGGGTTACAAACAAAATTGAAATATCTGATAAACTTCTAGTAGAAACTAGTCAATCCATAAAATGATCTCACCTCTCTAACGCTTTCTGGTGTAGGCCATTCAACAATTGTTTTTACCTTCTTAGGGTCCATCTTCAAACCATCCACAAATATCATAAATCCCAAATAGACTAACTCTTCCTTCATGAAAGTACACTTCTTTAGGTTTATCAACAACTTCTCTTCCCTCAACCTCTGCAAAACTTGTCTTAAATGCAACAAATGCTCCTCTTTTGTCTTACTAAAAATCAGAATGTCATCCAAATATACAATTACAAACTTACCCAATAATTTATTCAATACCTCATTCATCAACCTCATGAAGTACTCGGTGCATTATTCAACCCAAAAGGCATTACCAACCATTCATACAATCCTTCATTTGCCTTGAATGATGTCTTCCACTCATCTCCCTCTCTAATTATGATCTGATGATATCCACTCTTCAAGTCTATCTTTGTGTAGTATTTGGCTCCACTCAAACAGTCCATTATGTAATCCATCCTAGGTAAAGGAAACTGGTATTTCGTTGTGATCTTGTTTATTGCTCTGGAATCCATACACATCCTCCATTCTCCATTCTTCTTAGGTGCTAATACTGTTGGCACTGCACAAGGACTTAGACTTTCTCTGATCAAACTTTTCTTCAGCAATTCATACACTTATCTATTCAACTCTTTGTTCTCTGTCGGTGTCATCTGGTGTGCAACTTTGTTAGGTAAACTAGCTGCAAGAATCAAGTCCATGCAATGACTGATACTCCTCACAGGTGGTAATCCGTCAGGCACATTATCTAAAATGATGTCTTCATACTTTGTCAGTAAATCCTTTATCTCTTCTGGTTGTTCTTCATGCTCCAGGTTCTCAGTCTTCTTAGGAACTAAGGAAAAACACACATTCTCATATTTCATTCCATCCACCAAACAGATTCTAGCATTTGTACAGACTTCACTCTTCAAAGGATCCTTCGAGGGTAACAAGGCTTGTTTCATCCCATTTGCTACAATAGTGTATATGTTCTTTCTCCCATCATGCATTTCCTATCTATCAAACTACCCAGGTCTACCCAACAAAATATCTATAGGCATAATATCACATAGAACTTCATCGTGATAATTCCTAATTTTCAGTTTTACCAAACATTGCTCACTTACTAACAACTTATGATCATCCTAAATGATGTAGAGCATCATGAAAATCCCTTCAAGAACCCCAATCAACATGGAGTTCCAATCTCAACACAACATCTTCACTTGTATTAGAGGCATAATCTGATCATAATCATCATTCTACAGTCCAAAATAATATTATTATCAAAGCATTACACATATATACAGTCAGCAACTTGCTTCATAGTACTATCTCATTCTCTTGATTCAAGGTCATGTTTGTAGATCTATGTTTATTACTAGAATTAGGCCTCAAAGCCTATTGGCCTACAATAGCCATAATTCACTATTACCTCCACACAATTCAAGAGGTCACCATGTTGTCCATCAACAACTCTTCACAAACATCAAGAATCATTCAACAAACTATCCTTCATTAAGTTTGAACAATCAAAGCTGCAACTTTTGATAGTACATAACTTTGTTGCTAATAAATTTCAGAGAAGACATTATATTTACAATCCCTCCAGTGGAGATGTAGCTAACTAGGTTTACAAACACATATCTAAAATATATCCAGATCCAACGGTTAATTTGAGAGTTATGCCCCCCGTACCGAGACTGTTTTGACTGTTACAAAAAAAAACAAGAAATGTGCATGCCCTATCCGCCCAGGGCATCAAATTACTCACACAATACCAAAACATTCAATACCAAATCAAAAGGGTCTGAAATTTCTCTGAATCTAATTCAAGATGAACCAAGAATAACATTTTTTTAGCAAGTAAAAACTAAGTTATGAACAAACCCTTGTCAACTATTTGTAATAGAGGGTTTTATGACAGTTTTAAGAAACTTCATTATATCTTTCTCCATCTTCCACGATTGAAGTCGTCACTAGATCCAAAATGGAGGTAATTAACCATACTTCATGTCCAAATAGATTTTAGTGGTTTTCCAATCCATTTACATATAAAGAAATGCACAAAAACAGTCAATAAGGTGACTGAGACAACAAATGGTATAAAACTTGAATAAAACAACATATTTGTTTACTTAATTCATCAAAACCAAATACATACAATTGTTCCTCATGACAGAGTCTTCCTTCCTTGACCATCCACTAATCACACATGAGAAATAACAATCATCTTTATGCACCAACTTCATATCTGTCACCATTCTGCAGAGATGGATGACAGTTAGAGGTTTTTTTGAAGGTATAACCTCTCAAGTACTTCCTCCAGTGTGATCGCCCCCTTCAAATCTGACCATTACAAACATTTAAATAATTCTCTTGACAGTTCCAACTGCCCCAACTTCCTTTTAGGACTGAACACATGACTTTTACAACCTTTTGTGCAACTTTTGAAATGTTGCACTTTACAACTTTTTATGAACCCTCCTGACACATCAAAATGGACTAGAAATGACTAGTTACAACATGTTTATCCTTCCATGGGCATGTTTGAAATATTTGACCCTTATGACTAATTCGGGACCTTATTAGGACAACTTTAAAAACTTATTACAATTGTCTTGCATAGCATTATACATTAAACCAAATGGACTCAAAATGACCACATAAACTCAAATATGAATGAAATGACTCAAGTCATGACCCTTAACCTTCTAGATTGCCTTTGTGCTAGGTTCTCATGCACCACTAAATCCATGCTATCTGATAAGGCTTAGGGTGTTTCAATCTTTCCAACTGCAATTTATTCACCATTTCTTTTGAAACAAGATTATCTGAACTTCCACTACCAATAACAACTTTGCAACACTTACCGGATACCTTACACCTAGTCCTGAACAAATTTCTCCTCTGCAAGGGCTCTTCATCTTCTCCGATATGGCACAAATCTCTCCTCATTACCAATAATTCTTCATCTTCTGGTTTGTTAGTTGATCTGGTGGGACTTTCTTCTACCAAAATTGTTCTCCCAGTGTTCTCTGTCTTCTTACATTTGAAAGCACGATGTCCTTCTCCTCCGCACTTAAAAAAAGTTCCTTTAAACACTCTTTTTTCTTGTCTTCTGCCATCTTTTCCAAAACCCTCATTCTGGTAACTATCAGGTTCTCTTCTCCGGTAGATCCTTCCTGATGCAGCCATAACTGGTAAAACCCTCAAAGAGAATCAATCGGCTTATGCAGCAAGAGTAACACGACGAAAGCAACAAGAAAACATAACAATATCATATTATTGCTTTAGAACTTCCGGAAATCATTCGGCTATCATCATATAATCATCAAAGAACATCCGGTAGTTAATCGGTTACATGCAGGCTATCAGCCAGATACAATGCAATCCGGGACTCTAAGAATCAACCGGATCACAAAATGTGAATGTCAACCCTTATTCTCCATTCTACTTCCTCCGCCCCTACAAATGATTACATAATAACATATTTATACCCACCGAAACATATTCGGGTCGACCTCATAAGATTACATTTACCAGTGCAGGAAAATAAAACGTGTAATTAGGTCGGCCCTAAGAATTAAGAAATATTTCCAAAAAATAACAACCACGAAGTGCGATTTGGCAAGAAGGTCAGCCACATGCCAAAGAACATCGGACAAGACCTGAAATAGATCCACACGCCAAGAATCGTGCCGGTAATGAAGGAAAACCAACCGGTAAGCACAAGAACTGTCCCAAAACCCATAAATAGTCAACCAAAAGTGATAACTAATTGGAAAAGAACCCAAATGAACTGAAATTTGGAATTAAGCACATGAACCAACCTAGAAACCAAAAATAAGATATGCCATGGAAAGAAAGCAACTACCGATGCCAACTGGTAAGAATACAGAAAAGAACTAGAAAAGAAAAAAATTGAAAGGAAATATTTTTGGTTGATCCAAGATTGCTCATCGACCGGGAATGCTCCTACATCAGACAACCCAGGTAGAAAAAGATGTTCCATGAGAGGAAACTCATGAACATCTAAAAGGATTCAGAATAAAGACCCCATGCTCATTTCTGATCCAAACATCTTCCTTATCTGCCAATCTCTACTTTAGCTTCTCTGGTGACTCAATCGACTTCTCTAACCTTTGACTCTCTCTATTTCTCTTCCTTTGCTTCAGATCTGCACATTGTCTTTGTTTATTGACTTCTTTCTTCTACCACAAGACTTCATCCGGTTTGTTATCATAAGCTCTTTGTCATCCAGTTCCATCTGTCTATCGAGTTCATCTATCAGATCCTTCTGCAAACTCATGTCAACCTCTACAACTGGTTCTATCAGATCTTTCTTCAATCCTTCCAGTATAACCTCAGCAACCGGTTTCTTAGGACTCAGATTCTTCACCTCCTTCTCTTTCTCTTTCAAAGAAATCAATGTGAACTTCTTCCCATCCTTCTCAATAGTGACTAGGTTTCTTCTACAATCATAAATAGCTCCTCTATCAAACTGCCAAGGTTTTGCCAACAAGACATGACAAACACTCATAGATACAACATCACACAAAACCTCATCTCTGAAAGGCCCAATATTAAAATTCACCAAACACTGCTCCTTTACCTGTATCTTTCGATCATCTTGCAATCAACTTACCTCATAAGGACAAGGATGCTCAAGCCTCTTCAATCCAAGCTTCATGACCATCTCCTCAGATACCAAATTGTCAGTACTCCCACTATGTACAATAACCTTGCAACACTTACCACCTGATTTACACACGGTCTGGTAATGACTCTTCCTCTGAGTAGATCTAGTATCCTTTCTTCTGAACGTAAGGCATTCTCCTTACTCCAGTGCATAGTCAGATCCGGTACCTTCACCTTACTGTTCATCATTTGCCACATAACTTCTTGCCATTCCTTGTTTAAATTCATAGATCTATGTCCAGTTTCTCCACATTGTAACATTTGCTAGGAAATTCTCTACCAGTACTGCTAGTGCCTTTCGTCTGTATTTTCTGCTCTGGTTATTTACTCCACTTAGGTTTTGATTCATCTTCCTCAACCGGTTTTTGCTTCTCTACACTCACCAGTCCCTTGAATTTCTCCTTCTCTCTATTTGGTTGTCTTCTTCTCATCTTCTCCTCAGCCTTCAAAGCATACTGGTAAGCTTCTTCAATTGTGGAAACCCTCAACATACTCATCTCATCCTGAATGTTAAAAGCAAGTCCATTTATTTACCTCGCCACCTTTTCTCTGTCCATCTCTCTATGTCCAGATCTAATCACCACCTTGTAGAATTCCTCAGTATACTCCCTCACAGTCATGTTTCTCTATTTCAGGTTCTGCAACTTCTTGAATAATTCTAGTTCATAGTATCCTGGTATGAACTTGGCCTTCAATCTTGCAACCATTTGTCTCCACCAGGTGATCTTCAATTCTCCATTCTCCACTCTGTCTTTCTGCAATTCTTTCCACCATAAGGAAGCATGCCCTTTCAACTTAGTCTACGCCAACCAGACTCTCTATAAGTCCTTGACATCTTCAAACTCAAAGTAGTCCTCCAACTCTATGATCCAATCGATCAGATCCTTCGGGTTCAGTGTTCCAAAAAAGTTGGAAACTTCAAATTTATGAACTTTACTCGCTTGTGCCACTTCTCTCAGGAATATTTCCTCTCTTTCATCTTCCGGTCCGCTTCTTCAAGCTCTTCACCGACTTCCTCATATTCATCCTCAGAATCAGGGTTTCTTTGCAAACCAGCCAAAGCGCTTCGGATTTCATTCCTCACT
Organism: Cryptomeria japonica; assembly: GCF_030272615.1. Lineage (NCBI taxonomy): Eukaryota > Viridiplantae > Streptophyta > Pinopsida > Cupressales > Cupressaceae > Cryptomeria > Cryptomeria japonica. Next base: position 50,835,642 of record NC_081405.1, read on the forward strand.
TCATTCTTGAAGTCTTCCATCATCTGATCTACCCTCTAGGGGTTTGTTCTTCTAGGCGACATCTCCTCCACTCCGGTGAACTACCTCAACTCAGCGATCTGACTACCGGTTTCAATTGCCTCCCCTCGGTGATCTATTGAACACACACGCAACCTGCCTCCAATCGAGGATCTGTTCACCCAAAAGAATGCCTCGATGTTCGCAAACAATTCTTCCACTAGCTAGTCCATAAAAAACTCTGATACCACTTGATGCAACCATAATTGGCAAAACCCTCAAAAAGAATCAACCGGCTTATGCAGAAAGAGTAACACAATGAAAGTAGCAAGAAAACATAACAAGATCACATACACATATCATATTATTGCTTTAGAACTTTCAGCAATCATCCAGCTATCATCATATAATCATCAAAGAACATCTGGTAGTTAACCAGTTACATGCAGGCTATCAGCCAGATACAATCCAATCTGGGACTCTAAGAATCAATCGGATCACAAAATGTGAATCTCAATCCTTATTCTCCATTCTACTTCCTCTGCCCCTACAAATGATTACATAATAACATTTTTATACCCACCAGAATATATCCGGGTCAGCCTCATAAGTTTACATTTACCAGTGCAGGAAAATGAAACGTGTAATTAGGTCGGCCCTGAGAATTAAGAAATCTTTCCAAAAAATAACAATCATGAAGTGCAGTTCAACAGGAAGGTCGTCCACATGACAAAGAACATTGAACAAGACCTGAAATAGATCCACATGCCAAGAATCGCATCAATAATGAAGGAAAACCAACCGGTAAGCACAATAACTATCCCAAAACCCAGAAACAGTCAACCAGAAGTGATAACTGACTGGAAAATAACCCAAATGAATTGGAAATCTAGAATTAAGCACATGAAATAGCCTGGAAACCGAAAATAAGATCTGCCACGAAAAGCAAGCAACTACCGGTGCGAACTAGTAAGAACACAGAAAAGAACTAGACAAGAACAAAACTGAAAGGAAATATTTTTGGTTGATGCAAGATTGCTCATCGACCGGGGATTCTCCTGCATTAGACAACCTAGGTAGAAAAAAATGTTCCATGAGAGTCAACTCATGAACATATAAAAGGATTCAAAATAAAGACCCCATGCTTATTTCTGATTGAAACATCTTCCTTATTTGCCAATCTCTGTTTTAGCTCCTTTGGTGCCTCAACCGGCTTCTCTAACCTCTGACTTTCTCTATTTCTCTTCCTTTGCTTCATATCTGCACATTATCTCTATTTACTGACTTATTTCTTCTGTAACTTTGATTTTCTTCTGCCACAAGACTTCATCTGGTTTGTTATCATAATCTCTCTATCATCTGGTTTCATCTGTCCATCAGGTTCATTTGTCAGATCCTTCTGCAAACTCATGTCAAACTCTGCAATTAGTTCTATCAGATCTTTCTTCAATCCTTCCGGTATAACCTCTATAACCAGTTTCTCAGGACTCGTATTCTTCACCTCCTTCTCTTTCTCTTTCAAATAAATCAATGTTAACTTCTGCCCATCCTTTTGAATAGTGACTAGGTTTCTTCTATAGTCATAAATAGATCCTCTATCAAACTGCCAAGGTTTTCCCAACAAGACATGACAAGCACTCATAGATACAACATCACACAAAACCTCATCCCTGAAAGGCCCAATATTAAATTCACCAAACAGTGCTCCTTTATCTGTATCTTTTGATCATCTTGCAACCAACTTACCTCATAAGGACAAGGATGCTCAAGCCTCTTAACCCAAGCTTCACAACCATCTCCTTAGATACCAAATTGTCAGTACTCCCACTATCTACAATAACCTTGGAACACTTACCACCTGATTTACACACCTGGAAAAGACTCTTCCTTTGAGTAGATCCGGTATCCTTTCTTCTAAACATAAGGGATCTTCCTTGCTTCGGTGCACAGTCAGATCTGATACCTTCACCTTCTGGTTCCTCATTTGCCACACAACTTCTTTCCATTCCCTATTTACATTCATAGAATCTATGTCTGGTTTCTCCACACTTGTAACATTTGCCAAGAAATTCTCTACCGGTACTACCAATTCCTTTCCTTTGTATTTTCTGCTTTGGTTCTTTACTCCACTTAGGTTTTGATTCATCTTCCTCGACCGGTTTCTACTTCTCTACACTCACCGCTCCCTTGAATTTCTCCTTCCCTCTATTCGGTTGTCTTCTTCTTATCTTCTCCCCAGCTTTCAAAGCATACTGGTAAGATTCTTCAACTGTGGAAACCCTCAACATACACATCTCATCCTAAATGTTAAAAGCAAGTCCATTTATGTACCTCACCACCTTTTCTCTATCCATCTATCTATGTCCAGATCTAATCATCACCTTGTATAATTCCTCAGTATACTCCCTCACAATCATGTTTCTCTGTTTCAGGTTCTACAACTTCTTGAACAATTCCAGTTCATAGTCTCTCAGTATGAACTTGGCCTTCAACCTTGCAACCATCTGTCTCCACCGAGTGATCTTCAATTCACCATTCTCCACTCTATCTTTCTGCAATTATTTTCACCACAAGGAAGCATGCCCTTTCAACTTAGTCTGTGCCAACCAGACTCTCTGCGGGTCCTTGACATCTTCAAACTCAAAGTAGTCCTCCAACTCTCTGATCTAATCAATCAGATCCTCTGGGTTCAATGTTTCAAAAAAGTTAGAAACTTCAACTTTATGAACTTTACTCGCTTGTGCCACTACTCTCAGGAATATTTCCTCTATTTCATCTTCTGGTCCTTCAGCTTCTTCAAGCTCTTCATCGGCTTCCTCATATTCATCCTCAGAATCAAGGTTTCTTTGCAAACCAACCAAAGCACTTTGGATTTCATTCCTCACTTCATTCTTGAAGTCTTCCATCATCTTCTCTACCCTCTGAGGGTTTGTCCTTCTAGGCGGCATCTCCTCCTCCACTCCGGTGAACTGCCTCAACTTGATGATTTGACTACCAGTTTCAATTGCCTCCCCTCGACGATTTATTGAACACACGCGCAACCTGCCTCCAATCGACGATCTGTCCATCCAAAGGAATGCCTCAATATTCATAAATAATTCTTCCACCAGCCAATCCATAACCAACTCTGATACCACTTGATGTAGCCATAACTGATAAAACCCTCAAAGAGAATCAACCGGCTTATGCAGCAAGAGTAACACAATGAAAGCAACAAGAAAAAATAGCAAGATGACATAAAAAATCATATTATTACTTTAGAACTTCCGACAATCATTTGGCTATCATCATATAATCATCAAAGAGCATCTGGTAGTTAACCGGTTACATGCAGGTTATCAGCCAGATACAATCCAATATGGGACTCTAAGAATCAACCGGATTACAAAATGCGAATCTCAATCCTTATTCTCCATTCTACTTCCTCTGACCCTACAAATGATTACATAATAACATCTTTATACCCACATAGATTCCATTTACCAATGCAGGGAAATGAAACATATAATTAGGTCACCCCTAAGAATTAAGAAATCTTTTTGGAAAATAACAACCACGAAGTGTGCTTTAGCAAGAAGGTTGGCCACACGCCAAAGAACATCAGACAAGACCCGAAATAGATCCACACACCAAGAATCGCATCGGTAATGAAGGAAAACCAACTGGTAAGCACAAGAATGGTCACGGAACCTAGAAACAGTCAATCAGAAGCGATAATTGACCGAAAAAGAACCCAAATGAACTGGAAATCTAGAATTAAGCACATGAATCATCTGGAAACCGAAAATAAGATCTGCCACGAAAAGCAAGCAACTACCGGTGCCAACTGGTAAGAACACAGAAAAGAACTAGACAAGAACAAAACTGAAAGGAAATATTTTTGGTTGATGCAAGATTGCTCATCGTCCGAGGATGCTCCTGCATCACTTCTGGTATGAATTGCCTTCTTTTCTTACTTCCTTGTCCTTATTCTAATCTGTACAGGTTCCTCTTCCTTTGGAATATCCTCTTCCTCCATGAAATCTCCCTCCAAAAAATCTTCCACCTCTTCCTCTTTGTCTCTATTCATATCTTTTGTTCAACTTCTCTTATGTTTTCAAGGCATATTGATAAGCTTCTTCAACACTTTGCAAATTGATCAAACTGAGTTCATCTTGTATAGACAACCACAATCCATTTAAATATCTTGCTACTTGTTCAACCTCATCATCAACATGTCCGGATATGATATTCAACTTGTAGAATGCTTCGGTATACTCCTTCACACTAGATTCTTTCTGCTGAAAAATCTGTAACTTCCGGAATAGGTTCACTTCATAATCAGCTGGCATAAACTTTGATTTTAACTTAGCAACCATCCGCTCCCATGATTTGATCTTCTCTTTTTCTCTTCTCTATCTATCAACCTGCAAATATCCCCACCAAAGAGATGCATGACCTTTTAACTGGGTACAAACATACTTTACCTTCCTTTCTTCTGCGGTGTTCTCAAAATCAAAATACTTCTCCATCTTCGAGATCCAATCCATTAGTTCATCTGAATCCAACTTTCCATCATATTTTGGTGAGGTAAAATATGGTTTAGTGTTCTCCCTACTTAAAACCCTCAAGAACCTTTCTTCTTTTGGATCGATTGTCGATGGATTCGCTACTTGTTCTGTCGGTGCTTCTTCTTCTTCATCTTTGCTCACATCTCCAGCATGTCGGCCTCTTCTCTGGCCTGTCTCAATGGCTTCCAACTGAGCTGCAATTCCTCTCAACATTTCCATCACCACAGGGTCTGCATTCCCATGCGCTCCACCATTCCTATTTCCTCTTCACGCCATCTTTACGCCAGTCCTCTATAGCTGCAGGTCGGATCCACAGTTTGCCACCCTACAAAAAAATTCTCAGGACAATGCTATCTCCAGAGTGAAATCTCACTCTGATACCACTTGGTGCAATCACCCATTAGGAGGGACCTCAAAGAGATCAATCTGGACCGGGCAACAAGAGTAAACACAACAAAAATAAGAGGATATGATGGAGATGATGCATAACTGAATGTACTAGATCTTGAAAATTGTTTACAAGCAACCGGTAACATCCGGGTTACAAGATTCAGCTCACTGGCTTGCCACATACATGCTCAATTACAGAACAGGTCAACTTCGAACCTCTAAATCTAAGATCTATCCTCTATGTTCTATCTTACTCCTTTGCAGTGAATTCTAAAGCTCAACTACAATGATTTATACGATCGAAGGGGATCCGGTCAGCCCAAAAGGGAACAAATGTCGAAGAACAAGATCAAATGTGTAAAACCAACAAATCGACCTCCACCAAAGAGATTCCTCCGGAAAATCCAAAGGATGATGTACGGATCAAAGGGAAGGTCAACCACATGTCAAGGAACATTGGAATCAACGAACTGGGGCTCCGCAAGCTACGAAAAGGATTCGGTAGATTCACCAATGCAAATAGGTCCAAGCGGTTCCGGTGCCAGAAAACTGTCTTGGAATCCGAAATCGATAACTTGCTGGAAAATGATCCAAACGCTCCACAGTTTAGGAATAAGGAAGATGATCATGTCCTCAAGCAAAATCTAGCTCCACTAGATCCGGTGAGCCAATGCAAGAAAATACCAAAAGAAATGTTGAAACTACAAAACATAAATCAAAGTGGAAAATAAATTTTTTGGTTGATGCAAGATTGCCAAGAACCAGGGATTCTCCTGCATCACATTGCACATTCAAATGAAATAAAAAAAAGAGGAAATAATCATACACAACATCTAGCTCTCCTTTAGGAATAAAGTTGGATCTTGTTGGTTGTTTTGCCCAATGAATGATATTGCTTTGGATCTTTGTTTATGTCTCCAAGTTAGGATCCCATTTCAATACACTTCAATTTTCATATAACCAATGACATGATCATTTTTAAGAGTATTTTTCTAAGTACAATAAGATCAAAGTGGAGAAGAGGATCAATTAAAGACCTCTTTCAACACATCTTGGGAACCATTCACTTAAAGTAGATTACTTTTGTGAAATGTTTCTTTGGAAATATTAACTTTTTAAGGATGGCTTTTTTTTTAACTTTTTTGAGATCTCAAGACCAATTTCATCAATCATGAAAGGAATTTTTTAAAGATGATTCAAGAACACAAAACTTATTTTTGAAAATTTAAATATGTGATCTCTTTCACTCTTGTGCTCATATGACCTTATTTTGGGGAGTTTATAGTTTATATCTATGCATCTAATTATAGAATTTATGTAATTATGATGAAACCAAATGAGGATAAGCTTAAGTATCCTATCTCTTTAATGATTTATGCATTAAAGGACTATGGACTCAAAACATTCTTTCTCATTGAAGATTGCATATGTAGTGCTCAAGACAATGAAATATTTTCATTTATATCTAGGGATCAAGGATATATATATACACACACACACACACATACACATACACATACTTACACATATAGATACTTATGTGTACACACACATGTATGTGCTTACATACATTTACATATATGTATAGATATATTGGTATATACATATACGCTCACATGTATTCATGTAGACATATACGTATGTGTATATGAGTTCACATATATAATTATTCTTCAATTATTGGTTTCTAGCAATCTTGATTGTGTTGTGTGTGTTTTTTTATAACAAAGTGTTGAAGTGGACATGAAAAAATGACATATTTTTACATGCCACTTTTTGTTTCCTCTCGATGCCCTCCACTTTTCAATGAGTAGACATTGCAATCTACTTTTAAAAAATTCCTCATCTTGATGATAAATGTGATCTAAAATGTTACGCTAAAAAATTACCCCATAATTAGATCTATAAACACTCTCAAATAGTATCAAGCACCATAGAAATATGATATCTCTTATTAGACACACTATAATTAAAAACACTAAAATGTATAAATAATTGCCAATCTTAAAATTCAATCGAATTATCATATTTCAATAACTAATTGCAATATCTAAAAGTAATATTCATAATACATATACATCTAAATATGCATTTGCTAGTTCATTGTAGAGTTGTTTTTTTTAATCAACATTATCATAATCTAATGTACGAATTATATATATATGAATCTAAAAAAATCTTATATTTTAATAATTAAATAACAGTTATCAAATTTTTAATAATATTTAAAAAATAATTTATTAGTTTTTTCAAACAATTGTTTTAATAGTCAAAGATATTTATATTTCTACAATTCATGACCTCAAACAAAAAGTAGAAAAAGTTGAAAAAGTTGAAAAGTGCTTGGACAACAACATGTGCCCGCCGAAGAAGTTGGTGGGATGTATGTGACCACTTCCGCTACACGACAAAAGACTGCTCAAAAGTTGTATTTTGTAGTCAAGCGAACTCAAGTCACAAGCGACATCATCAAAATTTAATTTCAAAAGCTGCCAAGTTTTATACGGCACCTACTTTCTTCCCATCATATCAAATATTTATTCATGTCAATTTAATCAAAATGTAAATTTTGAATAAAAGTAATTTCTTAGAATTTTTTTGTTTTTATATTTGTATTTATGATATTTTGTAAGTTTTAATATAATGTCATTATTGTTTTTCAGATATTACTATTTTCTTAATATTTGAGTTTCATTAAGATGAAAAGAAATACTAAATCTAAAATTACTTATATAATATTAGATGATTAATTAAATGTTATATAATATTTTATAAAATGTAAATTCATTTTAAAATATATGCATTAACACATGTATTATCTTATATGCATCATCATATAATTGTTTCTTTAAAATGATTTATGAATGTGAATACTTTTGGTTTATTTTTACATACAAACTTGATAATTACTTATACTAAATTTTACAACTAAAAAAACGAGTACTAACATAATATCATAATAATTTTTAATATACACACTAGATCTCAAATGTGAGTATTACCAAAAGTATTTTGTAAGATATTAATAACTTATTATGCCAACCTATACAAAGTAAATGAAAGATTGTTGTGGTTTGATTGAGATTACTTTTTTTAACTTACCAATCTAGATAATATTTTTAGAGTAAAAGAATAGTATTTTTATTTTTGAACTATGTATTTCTATTCAACAAAGATTGGTAGGTTAAAATTATGGTAAACAAAACAAAACTTTGAAATATGAGTATCTTGTTTTAGTAAGAAATCTCTTTGATAAAGGAGGGCCCCACATAGATATTGAGTCAAAGAGATGATAGGGTGAGTTAAAGAAAGACACCCCATATGAGTTCAACAAAACATTCTTATTTTATTGATTAGAGCTAGAAGTTTATAGTCTATTTAAGAATTGTCTTTTACAAGAGAATTCAATATAATATTTTAGATTATATATAGTGTGTTTATGTATTGATAATTAGAATATTATGTCAAAGTCATATAACTTTAATTTATAATTTTTTGCAATTTTTTTTTTTTTTTAATAATTTGCCTTAATGTTTTATTTTAAATATTTAGTATGTGATATTTACTTGTTTACAACGATAAAAAAGATAAATATTTCTACACTCTCTTTCATATAAAATAATAATATTATATTGGATTTGATTATGTCTAGCACTACGAAATTGTGTTTGACATTCCTCGTGCAAGTCTACTTTTCTATATATAATATATTTTATTACAATATATGTTTAATTGTGTTATTAAATTGGGTAGACATTATTTTTATTTCTATATATTATATATTGTTAAATACAAATAATATATACCCACATAATAATTTCTCTTCCATCTCTTCCATCTCTATCTATACCCACATTTTCTCTCTTTATCTCTCCCTCTCACTACCTCTCTCTTTATATCAATTCTTATCTCCCCTCTCTATATATGTATATCTTCCACCTCTATCTATACCTTAATCCTCTCTCTTTGTCTCTCCCTCTTCATCTTCATTTCCATCTCAATCTCTATCTTCCTCTCTATCTCTATCTCTATGCCCTTGCCCTTACCCCTCTCTCTCATACACTCTCCCTCTTTTCATCTCTAATCCCCCCCCCCCCCCTCTCTCTCTATCATCCCTATTGAAAAATAGAACAATTTCTTTCCTTACTCACTTTTCACACCTATTCGGCGTTAATTATTATTATAAGGTATTTAGGTTTATTAAATAAGTACTGTATTTAGAAAAATGGTTTGGAGTTAAAGTTAGATTTAGAGTTTAAATTGATGAAATATAAGATTTAGATGAGTTTTGAAGATATAATAATGATGTTGAAGTTGTTGAGAATTCATTTGTATGTTAGAATTTTTTAATTTGTTTAGATGATTGCATTAGAATCTACAAGTTGACTATGTTATGTTGTGGTATAGATTTAACCTATTGAAGTGAACTAGTGTTGAATCAATGTTTGTGATCTCCTAGTGGTATGTATTTCCAGCAATTCTAATATGGCTTCATCATTTTCACACATATCTAAAGTAGGTGATCCTTGTTGGTCCCAATCGATTAGCTTAGGGTATACAAGTTGGAGTTCGGACATGGTAGATGGTGTGATAGTGCAAATGCAAATGAAAGAGAACATTTCAATGAAGTATTGAAAACTTTCATCATAAAACTCCTCTTCCGTGTCGTCAACATTGGAAGAATTTTATGGAGCACCAGCGAGGGTCAACGTAGGTTCTGGGTTGTAATCCAAGCTTCTATTCTTTGGATTCGATGTGGGTGTAATTGGTTATTGTATGCCTTGTTCATTAGCTCCAAGTCCCTTTGCTTGGTATCCCATATGTTTTACAATAGGAAATGCTTTGGGATATTTTTCTTTAGGTATATTAATGGGTTCTTCATCTTCTTTTCTATATAGCCAAGAGGTGATATCTTCTTCAAGATTTTCTTCATCTAGAGGACCCCACTGCTGAAAGGTAGTGTCTTTGCATTGTACCATGAACTTTGGTGAATGTCTGTGTGTTTAGGTCAACCATGTGATTTTGGAGAAAGTGGGAGATGGCCAACATATAATGCATTTTGAAGGTCATACTCTCCACATCATTTATCAACTATCTTAGCCTTGATCTCGAGTTGGGTGCGTTTAGAGGATGAGGTAATTTGCGGGATCAATGGAGGATGTTGAAACATGGGTACTAAGTGGGGAATGGTTAATGTGTTTCCCTTCGAGGAGTTTGCAATATTGGAAGGGCTTAAGATTAGCGTGAATAGTGATTTCTCATCCATTACAAGGGAATTTTAGGCATTCATGAAAAGTAGATGGGACAAATTGCATTGAATGGGTCCATGGTCTCCCAAGGAGGATGTTATAGGGGAGATCAATGTCTAAGACTCAACAAGTAGTCTCAACCATAACTAGACCAACTTGGAGTGGTAATGTGACAGTTCCTTTGGAATCTCTTTTAGCATCATCATCATAAGCCTTCAGGGTAATTGTTTTTTGTGGATCAATGATATCATTGAGGTATCCCAATTGTTTTATTAATCTTAATGTACATAAGTTTAAGTGTGATCCACCATCTATAAAGAATTGTTTGATTTTATGTTTGTGTATGAAGGCTTTGATATGGAAAGGTTTATTATGGGATGTATCAGTGGTTTGAAGATCTTTGTTGGTGAAAAAAAGTGGTGTTGTATGACAAGGTTCGCTATTAGGGCATAGAATTGGGAAGCATTAATGTTATTGGGAACACAAAATTCATGTAAATCTTTTTCAAGAATTTATTTATGGACTAGCAATGTTCTAAATAGCTTGAGGATGGATATTTATGTAGGAGTCTTACCAAGGTGATCTAAGAGGTTGTATTGGGATGCTGGTCTTATGGAGGAAGAGGGAAGCTCCTTGGACAATTACTTTTCCTCTTTGGGTGGTGGCAATGCGAGTGGCACTTTTGACAATGATATTGGTTATGTGGTTATCGACTCCTTCAATGCAGCCTACAAGGGAATCAAAGGATGAAATATCGTTGGCATAATCATAAGGTATGGCCAATTGAGATGATGAGGTTTTTTCTTTACCATGCTTAGGAAATGGGTTATTGTAAATCTTAAGTTCATCGTTGGATGTATTCTATGTGAGTCCCTCAAATTCAATCTCACCTTTCTCAATAAGGTATTGAGTCTATTTTTTTTATTTTCATGCAATTATAATTATTGTGATCTATGATGCAATGGTATTCACAATATTAATTTTCTTTATACCATGTGGGTTTTGGTTGGTTTTTTTCATATGGTTTTGTGGTTAGGTATTGGACCAAGTTTGCTTGGACTAGTTTTTGGAAGACAACCTTAATAGGTTCAGTGAGGGGAGTGTATTCACGTTTTGGTTTGTTGTTTTTATGAGGTTGCCCATGTGGGATGGTGATGTTAATGTTGTTTTTGTTGTGATGGGTTTGTTGAGTGGGGTTGCATTGTTGATTGGATTTATTTGATGAATTAGATGGTATGTGGATATTTTGGACATATTTGGCATTAGTCACACCATCATTAATAAAAAAAATATTTTTGGCCCAAAACTTAGGTTTGCTATTGGGTGAGGAACCATTGTCGTCTTTGTGATAAGGTTTTATTGAACCTTTGGCAATGAGTGCTCTTTCCATAGGTATTCCCTTTTTTATGACTTCCTCAAAATTGTCAATACATTGCACTTGTAGTTGAAAGGACAATTTTGAGGTTAGGTTTTGGATAAAGATAGGCATTAAGTGTTGTTCAGGAATCGGCCAAAGGAACCTAGTAGCAAGATGTCTCCATAATTGTAAAGAATTGGCCAAAGTTTCCCCATTTAGTTGTTCGTGTTGCACAAGTCTATAATGGATACTTTATGTTCAATATTGTATTAAATGTGTTCAATAAATTTTTCCCAGCCTTTGAATGTAGATATTGAGCCATGTGGGAGGTTGGTAAACCATTCTAGTACTTGTTCTAAACTTTTTGGCAAAAGTCTCTTTTAGTACACAACATTGTAGGAGACTTCTTGGCATGCTATGTAAAATTATTTGACATGTTCTTTGGGATCACTCAAGTTCCTTTGTATTTATCAAAATTGGGAATTTCAAAGTCAAATGGATAGATGTCTTGGTGGTAGGTTGTGGATCTTTCTCTTCATGTATTGTAGTTCTTGTGCAGGGTTTGGTGTTAGAATGTTGTTATGTTGTTGATGATGAAGGGGTATGTGCATGTTATGAGTGTTTTTCTGGTTGGACATGTTGTGGATATGACTTGAAATTGGTTGTGAGGATGATGTGTATGTATTGGTACGAAGATGTGTTGGTTTTGGTGTTAGTGGTGGTATGTGTGTTTGTGTGGGAGATATGTGATGTATGTGTAGTGCTTATGGGTGGGAGACTAGTGTGAATGAAGTTGATTGTGTTGTTTGTGGGTGCATAAGGTATGGTTGGATGAGTACATGTATGTGTGGTTTTAGAAGGTATTTTGGTATGTAAAGGCGGGTTAAGGATGTTGCAGATTGAGATTGTGTTGTGGGTTGATGGGTGGGGGTTGTTATAGGCACCTTTTATGTTGGGAGTATGAGATGTGTTGGTGAGTTGTGACATGTCAAAACCTTGTGGAAGTCTAGCCCCATTTTCTAAGAGGAGTGCATCTTGGTTGATCTTTATGGATTTTTTCATCATTTCTTGGTTATACTCACATTGTAGGGATGTGGCTAACCTAGGGGAGACTTTAGGTTGATCTACAAAGGTTTGGTCCCCGTGTGGTGATTGTGGTGGACTTGGAATGTTGGGCGTCTCAAAGAAGAGCTCATTAGTGTGGTGATTAGACTTTCCCAAGATTCACAAAGGGTAAAGAAACAAAATACACTTATCCTCATCTTCTATCTTGACATCTACTGATTAAAGCCAACTTAAAATTAAATTGAAAACATTGAAATGATCTACAATAGAATCACCATCCTTCATATTTAAAGAATAAAAATGCGATATAATTTGTTAGAGAAACTTTTAGCTTGATAGATTCCACCTATCCTCTTCCTCAACTTAAATGTGGTGTCTTTAATAAAGACAATCAAGAGAATGAAATCCACAAGACACAACCAAATGGTTCCTCATGCCTTGTCCAACTTCTAATCTTCATTAGCATTGTAGATGACTTGATATCTTATGAAACTGACAACTAGCTAATCACTCTCATCAACGAGATCCTCCATCTTCAAATTTCACATCTTGTAACCAATACCATTGAGTTTATCATTCTAATGAGAGGTAGTGGTCATGAAATACAAACTTCTCCATAAATGTACAAAACCCACAATAGAAAACCTCCCACTGTAGCAAAAAAAACATTCAATTCTTAAGAGGTAGGCAACCCTCTGTTTGTTTGCTCTAATACTAAATGTTGAAAACCAAGGTGAAATAAAACTACGATATATTGTAGGTCCCGGGGACAACTGAGAGGGGGGGGGGGGTGAATCAGTTGTCTAATAATTTCAAACCAAAATCTTATTAACCAACTTAATGCTTAGTACCGATAAGACAGTTAAGTATGCCGGTAAATAGTGTTAACATAAAATTGCTATACCGGTAAGAATTAATGCATGAAACATAAACATAAAGTCATCCACAACACATGACACAAATATTTGTACGTGGAAACCCTGTAAGGGGAAAAACCATGGTGGGAAACCTTACCCACAATTAGATGATACTACTGCAGATAGTAAGTGTACAAAGAGGGGTTTGCACATGCAGAAAGGCCAACAGCCTAGAGCTCACTGCTCAATCACAGATGGGAGTCACACTGACTACAGTTGGATGGTTAAATCCAATGAGAATGTACTGCACAAAATAGCATCTTCATATGCTGGATTCAGTACCGGTGTAATGCTGATATGCTTTTGCAAAACCTAACTTCACCTTCAAATGATGTCTTTGTGTATATCTCTGCTTGATCTCGCATATACCCTTCCTTAAATCTTTTTCGCATTCCACACTTGATCTTACAAATAAGATCTTACATTTATACCATACCCTAAGACCAATTTTAGTAGGTCGGCTCTACAAGATATTACAATAAAACATTTTACAAATAATACAATATCCGATGCAATAACCGATTGAACATGTCGGCTTAATGTATTTACAACAATAATAAATCATCTCCATAGCATGCCATGCTGATCTGGAAAAGATAAACCTGTCGGTGTAACCCTAGATAACTTGGACCTATTTGTCTGTAAAAGCAAATATGCAAATAAGAATATGCCAATGATTATTACTTCAAAGAAAAGTGTCCACATGATGTCTTCGATATTACCAAGTGTCTTCCATGTCAATGCAGGTACTGGTGAACATTATATCCTGTCGGTTAACCATATACCGGTGACTATTTTGAACAGTTTACTGATTGCTGGTAAATGTTGCTGGATCTCCAAAGTAGGTGTATTTAGCAGGTGTTGACATCAAGGACAAAACCATACCAAAATACCAACAATCTCCCCCTTTGGCATTGATGGCAACACAAGATGGAAAAACCATCAAAGTGCCAAAACAGAAATGCCAAGTACAAAAATCAACAATCTCCATTTCTCCCCCTGAGAGTAACATGTGTTTATTCAAAGATTTATTTTCAATACCAATCTCTCCTAAAAAAGATAATGCATTTTTCAATATATCTTTCCTTAATGTTTTTCCATATATCTCTCCCCCTTTGACATCAAATGCCAAAGTCACAAAAAGTCAAGTTCATACAAAATACCAACCAATTCAATATACCAACTACTCCCCCTGAGAAGTAGCTTCCTCATCAAATACCAGAATCAAAGATTTTTCCATTTAATTCTGTCGGTTGATGAAAATGATCAACTATCTAAGTCTCTACCGGTGGAGGTAAGACTCCGAGTTGATCTCTGAGATACTCAAAAGTTTCCTTAGGAAAAGGTTTTGTAAAAATATCTGCCAGCTGTTCTTTAGTATTCACATAAACCAGTTTTATTTCCTTTTCTTCAACTTTTTCCCTTAGAAAATTCAGTTTGATAGAAACATGTTTTGTTTTAGAATGTAATACTGGATTCTTAGATATATCAATTGCTGCAGTGTTATCACAATATATAGTAATAGGTTCCTTGCATTTTACCTTTATGTCTTTCAACATTTGCTTAAGCCAAAGTACCTGTGTACAGTTTGTTGCTGTTGCAACATATTCTGATTCTGCTGTTGATAAAGATGTACAACTTTGTTTCTTACTTAACCAAGAAACTAATCTCTTTCCAAGAAAGAATGCTCCTCCAGTGGTGCTTTTTCTATCATCTACATCTCCTTCCCAATTTGCATCTGTGTATGCATATAGATCAAAATCTTCATCTTTAGGATATCATAATCCAAGATTTGTTGTGTCTTGTAAGTACCGGAAAATCCTTTTTACTGCTGATTCATGATTTTCCTTAGGATTACTCTGAAATCTAGAAACTATACATACTGCATTCATAATATCAGGTCTGGTTTGTGTCAAATACAGTAAACCTCCTATCATAGATTTGTATCTAGTTGGATTGACAGGTGTAGATTCATCCCTTTGAGATAATTTGTCATTTGTAGTCATAGGTGTGCTTACTGGTTTAGAGTTTTCCATCTCAAATTTCTTAAGTAGTTCTTTCAAGTACTTAGATTGACTCAAAAATATGCCTTTATCAGTCTGTAAAATCTGCAACCCTAAAAAGAATTTTATTTCTCCAATCATAGACATTTCAAATTCATGCTACATTTTAAGAGAAAATTCTTTTCATAATCCATCTTCTCCTCCAAAGATTATATCATCAACAAATACTTCCATAATCAAGATGTCATCATTAGTTACTTTGTAATATAAATTGCTATCTGCATTTCCTTTAGTAAAACCAATTTTTAAAAGATACTTATCCAATCTTGCATACCAGGCTCTTGGAGCTTGTTTTAGTCCATACATAGCTTTTCTTAATCTAGAAACCATATCATTGTCATCTGTCAAAGAAAATCCATCAGGTTGTTCAATATAGACTTCCTCTTCAAGATCTCCATTCAAAAATGCACATTTAATATCCATTTGATAAACTTTGTAATCCTTGTGAGCTGCAAAGGCCAAGAATAATCTAACTGCCTCAATTCTGGCTACCGGTGCAAAGGTTTCATTGTAATCAACTCCTTCTTTCTGAGAATATCCCTTACACACTAGTCTTTCTTTATTCCTGACAACCTTACCATCTTCATTGAGTTTGTTTCTAAATACCCATTTGGCTCCAATTACATTTTTATTTTCAGGCTGGGGAACTAATGTCCAAGTATTATTTTTCTCAATTTGTCCTAATTCTTCTTCCATAGCTTTAATCCAAAATTTATCTTCACATGCCTCATTGATAGATAATGGTTCAATTTGAGAAATAAGACATACCTCTTCATTTGCCAATCTTCCTCTTGTCATGACTCCTTTAAATTTTCTTCCAATTATCTGATCTTCAGAATGATTCAGTCTTACATACCAGGGTGTCTTAGTCTGTTGTTCTTCTTCAATTACTGTGGTATCCTCTGATGATACCGAAGTAACTGGATCATCATTCTGTACCGGTGGATTTACTGTTGGCTCATTTGTCATAATTTCTATTACCGGTTCAGAGTCTATATACCTTGAAGTTCCTCTGAATTGTTCATCAATCTTTACATTTGTACTCTCAACAATTTTTTGTAATCGTTTATTAAAACATCTATAAGCTTTACTCTTAGATGAATAACCAAGAAATATTCCTTCATCACTTCTAGGATCAAACTTGCCAATATACTCATCTCTTCTAATATAACATTTACTTCCAAAAATTCTGAAATACTTAAGAGTAGGAGTATTACCAAACCATAGTTCATGAGGGGTCTTACCGGTTTCACCTTTGATGTGAACTTTGTTAAATGTATAGACAACAGTGCTTACTGACTCTCTCCAGTACACATGTGGTAGATTTGCTTTTGATAACATACTTCTTGTTGCATCCAAAATAGTTATGTTTTTCCGTTCAACAACTCCATTCTGTTGTGGTGTCCAAGGTGCTGATAACTGTCTTTTGATTCCATTTACTTCACAGAATGTATTAAAATCTCTGGATGTGAATTCTCCTCCTTGATCCGATCTTAAACATTTAATTTTCTTACCGGTTTCATTTTCAACCATTGCTTTGAATAGTTTGAACTTTCGAAGTGCTTCTGATTTTTCTCTGAGGAAAGTAACCCAACACATTCTAGAATAATCATCAATAATTAGCATGAAATATCTATCACCTTGTAAGCTTTTAGTTCTAGCCAGACCACATAAATCAGTGTGAATTAAATCAAGAGCATTATTGGATTTTTCTGGAATACTTTTGAAACTAGCTCTAACTTGTTTTCCAAATTGACATTCCTTGCAAATTGTATTATGAGGTTTCACAATTTTAGGTAGATCTCTAGCTGCCTTAGAAGTACTGATTTTTACCATACAATCAAAATTTACATGACATAGTCTTTTATGCCATAGCCAACTTTCATCTATATGAGCAATTAAGCATGCCTTTTCACTGTTATTCAAATGAAAGATATTACCTCTAGTCTTATTACTGGTTGCAATTTCCAAACCAGTTCTATTCATGATTTTGCATTTTCCATTTTTAAATTGTAATTGAAAACCTTTCTCAACTAATTGACCAACACTTAAAAGATTATGTTTTAATCCTTCAACATAGTAGACATTGTCAGTGTTATGTTTACCTTCAAGAGATATTGAACCCTTACCTTTGATTGAACAGGCTTTGTCATCTCCGAATCTTACTAAACCTCCATTGTATTCTTGAAAGTTCAAGAATTTACCTTTGTCTCCAGTCATGTGATGTGAGCATCCTGAGTCAATAATCCATTCATCCTTTCATTCCACTTTAGTTGCTAGGGCTTGTTCTACCGGTTGAGCAATAGGTACCAGTTGATCTTCTGTTATAGCAACAAAGACCCATCCGTTGTCTACTGGATCCTCATCAGAATCATCAGTCACACCTTCATCAGCAATGTAACAAGATTTATCTTTGTTTTTCTTAAATCTGTATCTCTGATATTCAGGATTAGGTTTGTATGTCCTTCTAGCTTCTTCTCTTAGTCTAGCATGTCTATCAGGGCATCTTGAAGCCATATGACCAATCTTATTGCAGTTGAAACATTTAAAGGGTGCTTTACCTTCATACTTACTTCCAATTGGACCTTTTGGCATTTTTCTTGCAAATAGTGCTTCAAGTTCTTCAAGCTCTTCATTTTCCTTCCTGGTTTCTTCAAGTTCTCTTGCATAGAAGGCTTTCCAGTTTGATTTATCAAAAGATGGAGCAGATGATGTTGATGCTTTGAAGGCCAAATCAGTTTTTATAGTAGTAACAGGACCAAATTCCTCAATTTCAAAAGCTGAAAGTTTTCCAATCAATGTATCCCTAGTTACTGATGTATTTGGCATTGTTCTCAACTCATTAATAGCAGTAACCTTCATTTTATATGCCGGTGGAAAACCTCTTAAGATTTTTGAAACAATCTGATCTTCACTCAAGGTTCCTCCACAACATTTGATACCTAAAACAATTTCATTTACTCTTTCCATAAAAGCAGAAATTCTTTCATCTTCTTCCATTTTCAGATGTTCAAACCTGACTCGGAAGCTATCAAGTTTTGCAATTTTGACTATGGAATCCCCTTCATTCAGTGTTTCCAAATGATCCCAAATAGCTTTTGCAGTAGATCTATCTGATAACCCCATGATTTGTTGATCTGATAATGCGCTCAAAAGTGCTTCTCTTGCTTTGCAATCATTTTCTTCATCTTTAGCTAAAGTAATAGGAGCAGTCTGACCAGCTACAACAACAGTATAACCATTCTTAGTAACTTCCCAGATATCTTTACCAATGCAATTCAGATGTGTCTCCATTCTGATTTTCCATATTCCATAGTTGGTTCCATCAAGTTTAGGACTATCCTTTCTGAAATAATTAGTAGACATTGGATCTCCTCAAGTTGTTAAACTTCTGCAAAAAGAGGATTAAGCTCTGATACCAATTGTAGGTCCCGGGGACAACTGAGAGGGGGGGGGGGGGTGAATCAGTTGTCTAATAAATTCAAACCAAAATCTTATTAACCAACTTAATGCTTAGTACCAGTAAGATAGTTAAGTATGCCGGTAAACAGTGTTAACAGAAAATTGCTATACCAGTAAGAATTAATGCATGAAACATAAACATAAAGTCATCCACAACACATGACACAAATATTTGTACGTGGAAACCTTGTAAGGGGAAAAACCACAGTGGGAAACCTTACCCACAATCAGATGATACTACTGCAGATAGTAAGTGTACAAAGAGGGGTTTGCACATGCAGAAAGGCCAACAGCCTAGAGCTCACTGCTCAATCACAGATGGGAGTCACACTGCCTACAGTTGGATGGTTAAATCCAATGAGAATGTACTGCACAAAATAGCATCTTCATATGCTGGATTCAGTACCGGTGTAATGCTGATATGCTTTTGCAAAAACCTAACTTCACCTTCAAATGATGTCTTTGTGTATATCTTTGCTTGATCTCGCATATACCCTTAAATCTTTTTCGCATTCCACACTTGATCTTACAAATAAGATCTTACATTTATACCATACCCTAAGACCAATTTTAGTAGGTCGACTCTACAAGATATTACAATAAAACATTTTACAAATAATACAATATCCGATGCAATAACCGATTGAACATGTTGACTTAATGTATTTACAACAATAATAAATCATCTCCATAGCGTGCCATGCTGATCTGGAAAAGATAAACCTGCCGGTGTAACCCTAGATAACTTGGACCTATTTGCCAGTAAAAGCAAATATGCAAATAAGAATATGCCAATGATTATTACTTCAACGAAAAGTGTCCACATGATGTCTTCGATATTACCAAGTGTCTTCCATGTCAATGCAGGTACCGATGAACATTATATCTTGCTGGTTAACCATATACCGGTGACTGTTTTGAATAGTTTACTGATTGCTGGTAAATGTTGCTGGATCTCCAAAGTAGGTGTATTTAGCAGGTGTTGACATCAATGACAAAACTATACCAAAATACCAACAAGGTAGTGGTCATGAAATACAAACTTCTCCATAAATGTGCAAAACCCACAATAGAAAACCTCCCACTATAGCAAAAAAAACATTCAATTCTTAAGAGGTCGGCGACCCTTTGTTCGTTTGCTCTAATACTAAATGTTGAAAACCAAGGTGAAATAAAACTACGATATTAATTTATAAATGTGTTTGCAAATCTAAAAAAACAAAGATTATCCAATATGATTTGAGTGATTGCTCATTCAACAAAAGCATGTAACCAACAATACTAAAGATGACTCGGGATTTATATGAAAAAAATCTTGTGAGAAAAAAGTCCACATGAGAAGAGGGAAAGTATATTATTGTTGAACACATGACAATACTGAGAGGGGGAGTGAATGAGTTTGAAATTTCAAAACAAATTAATTATAATCAACATCACCTAACATAGCAACAACAAATCAATCATCAACACATGAACACTCAAATTTACATGGAAAACCCAAATAGGGAAAAACCATGTCGGGAATATAACATATGAATATGAATGATTACAATTTTTTAGGATCACTTCCAAGGAACAACAATGCCCGATGGACTTGCAAGGCCAAGGCACACTTCCTTAGGGCAATATACAAGGAACTGCACAATCAAGGCTCATTGCTTCTAAACAAGATACAATATGCTGCTGAAGGACTCACTGTCAATCAACAATGAAGGAAATAGTAGAATTGAAATCGAGAAGGATCTCCTTAACATGAAATTTTCCTTGAGCCACTAGATCAAGTGACCAACATCATGGCAAACATCTCTGATAATCACCACTATCACAACACATTGTTTCATTGAAAATATCACCTTTAAAGCTTTGACTTTTGTACTTATGCAATCTCAAATTTACTTGCACATCATTTACATACTCTTCTCATCAATTCACACACAAGACATACACACAACTTCTCCAACCACACTCCTTAAATATGAGATAGATCATTGAAAACTTAATTTAGGATAGACCAAGAACTGAATAAACATTATTACACAAAATAAGCCACCCAGATAAAAAATAATCAAAGTGGTCCACTCCAGGAGAAAGAGAAAACCAAAATACATCACAATACACCCTTCCAAGATGAATCCATTGATCCACACATGCTAATATATCCACCAATGATGTTACTAAACATAATATATAGACATAACAATCAGCTGTCCAAAGAACATCTTCTGATGCGAAATACCTTACATGAATATTTGCATGCCATGGTGAGGCACATAAAATTTTCTTAATACATCCTCCAATGCATATTTGGAGCAAAGGAATATGATTTGTAAAGGGGGGAAAATTTGATTTGGCAATTTACAACATAGAAAGAAGAAATCACCAAATCAATTTTCACTTGGGACCTTTACATTCAAAAGAGGGTTAGAATCCACTAGATTCAGTCACAAATCAGATAAGGATTGAATACTAAAAGGATTGGATTAATTTGGGTTTCCTCTTTTGTAAGTTCAAATGCTGAAATAGGTAAAGTGCTAAAAAATGAAGGAAAATATGCATAAAAAGTAAGCTACAAACGCGAGATTGAGTTGGGCACTTGGAATTGAGCAGAATAAGCCAAATCGGATTTGACCCTCTAAAAAGCTCCTAAAAAGTCAGGACCATGACACGACACTATGGTTCTCTGAACTTTCCGTGTACTAAAAAGGGTTGATTTGTCTCTGTGAATGAAGCTTATTTAGAAGAGTACAACTCCATACAAGTTACCTGCATACAAAGAGAAGGGGAAAAAGGTTGGAAATAGGGGTTTGTCTAAGTCAAACCTCAGTTTGGAATCAACCTTGAATGAAATATTGCAAATAATTAAAATAAATGATGGAAAGGTATACCTCAGATCTGCAATGATTGATAATGATGCTTTTCTTCTTGAATGTAATCACATATGTTGTATCTGGGCCAAGGTTAAGGTACAATGCACGGTATAATGTGATAATATGACATTTATTACATGGTACAAACATAAATGAGTCTAGATAAAGTGTGAGGATGAGAAAACTAAAGCGAAGGCCCCAAATGCGGTCAAAATTGCAAAGGGTGCAATTCTAGGATGCTACATGATCCAATCAAGATAACTCAATCAGACACATCGAATCATAACAAAACTGAATATCCTAAACATAAATCAACAAAGCTCTCTTGTAGAACAAATAATCCACTAGAGAAGAAAACTGAGAAAACTACAAGAGTCACAAAATCATGTCCACTAAACTGCAACACAATCTGCAACATATTCGGAGGCCACCAAAGAATTTTCAAACCAGCCTGATAAACACACTCATTGCCGGAGAACAAAAATAACCATCTAATTCAAAGTACCATAGCCAACACCAAAATACTAAACTCAATTTGCAACACAAAACAAGGCTGCAACAACCAAGAGAATATCCGAACTAGAATCCATCAAGACAACCAAGTTTGACATCAATGGCAACCATACAAGCTCATACTTCCAACAATTATCAATCTTCAAAGAGAGATGTACACTAATACACTTTACTATAATTCTTTGATCAATCTAGCAGAACTCAGATACCTACAATTCAATATATGAAACTACTATCTCAAGGCTCCAATTTATAGAGATTTGTGAGAGGGAAAACCACTGTGATATCCCAAAACAAGAGTTAAAACCCACATGCAAAAACCCAAGTCTAGTATAATGAGCAGCCAATAAGCATACTAAAATATTAATAAACATCACATGGCTCTCACATGGGCACTTAGCCTATAGCCAATTAAAACTATAATTTCTTGATGCATCATAACTCTCTGACAACTCCACAAGCAACATATACAAACATGGACACCCAACTTTGGGTAACATGCAAATGACAAATGTCAACATGAAATTCAAAATGACCCCACTCCCAAAATGGATGCCAAAATAAAATATTCCTCCATCATGCCCTGCAACCACCATTGAACATGTGTCCACCTCTATGAATGCAATTACAATTTGTCAATGAATAATAAATATTAAATATTTTAGCCTCTCATGTTCCCTAGGTGTCCAACCATTCCAAGGAACATGGAAACACATTAAAAATATCTTATGGTTGCAAGGTTAATGTCACACTAGCCTAACATTGAGGGGGCTTACTAAAATATTTTATCAATTTTTTTTAGAATTTAATGAAATAACTTGCATAAGAGAAGAATATAATAGAAATTATTCCACAAATCTGGAAAGTCAAAATTTAGCCTTAGGTGCTAAGTTGGTTTGGAAATTGTATGAGAGACCATTCTCCTTTTGGGCACAAATTATGTTTGCTAAATATTTAAATAATGGACTGAGAGAGTATGTTTTTCAAGTTTCTAATTTACCGTCTGGTTCAGCTATTTGGAATTTCTATGTAAATGTAGATCAGTGATTTTGCCTCATCTCTCATGGATTGTTCATAATGGTAGAAAGGTCAGGTTTTGGGAGGAAGTTTGGAATGGACATCCCCCTTTGGTGAACTCGAGGGATTGGTCTCCTTTAATTTCCACTCTTTCTTCCCTTTGGGGTGTCTTTGTGGCTGATTATTTTGAAATTGAGTATAGTGGGAATCTTAAGGTGGCAAAATGGAAATCAATTGAGTTTTTAGATATTGATCAAAATGTGAAATTGGAATATGAAAAGATGTTGGGGGAGAGAGTAATAATTCTTTCTGATTCCGACGATGAGCTTATCTGGACAAGGAATATCTCTGGCAAGTACACAGTTAAGGATGGCTATAATTCTCTCTTGGTTGCTAAAGATTTATCTATTTGGCCATACAAGCTGTTTTGGCATATGGCTTGCCTCCCAAAGGCTGGTGCTTTTGCTTGGTTAGCAGTGCAGGACAGGGTCCTTACAGGAATGAGGTTGGACAGGTTGGGTATTACTGCACTATTTTCTTGTGTCTTTTGTAATAAAAATTTAGAATCCTCTACACACTTGTTTCTTCACTATGATTTTGCCTATGCTTGCTGGCAGTGGTTGTTTGAAAAGCTTAATCTATCATTTGTTATTGTTAAGGATCTCCTTTCCCACTTTAGATCCTGGCCTCTCCTGTTTGCCTCATCTTTCTATGCATGTCTTTGGATTATTTCTCCATCTATTGTGATTTGGAATATTTGGTTAGAGCGTAATAATAGGATTTTTAGACAAACAAGTTCTTCCTTGGCTGAGGTTTTATTGAGGATTGAATCTTCCATCTCTAAAGTTGCTTTGTCTTTTATCTATAAGAATTTGGAAACCCTTACCTCTTTTTCTCATTGGGATGGTAGGGTAACTTGAGTTTGGAGAATGTTATCAGTCTTACCTTCTCATGGATCTATTTTAAATAAGACTAATGTTATAAGTAAAAGAAATTTTGCTTGCTAGAAACCTTCTCTGCAAGGGCACTTTAAGTTGAATTTTGATGGTGCTTCTCGTGGGAACCCTGGCCTGGCAGGGGCAGGTATGGTAATTTATGATCATAAGGTAAGATTTGTTCAGGCTCGTTGTCATGCGATTGGTTTCAAGTCTAACAATTGTGCAAAATTCTTTGCTTTGTCCTTTGGTTTGGATATGGCTATATCTTTGGGAATTAAGGACTTGATAATTGAGGGTGATTCTATGGTTATTATTCAAAGTGTCATGAAAAAGAAGTCGAATTGTTGGCAATTACAATATATACTTGATCATATTTTGCAAAAATCAGATTTTTTTGATTCCTTTTTGATTTCCCACTGTTATAGGGAAGTGAATAAGATTGCAGATTTCTTGGCTAACTTAGCCATTGACAGTGAAGCTAATATGCGGGAGGTAAGTGTGGATGAGATCCCTTCCTCGATTTTGGAATATTTGAAGTAAAGAAGGGCATAGTTGTATTCTTCATCAACCTCCTTATTTGGTGTGGCTTTTCTTTCGTGTGGGTTCTGCTATGCTTGGTCACAATGTTTATTTTG
The DNA here is from genome assembly GCF_030272615.1 of Cryptomeria japonica. NCBI lineage: Eukaryota > Viridiplantae > Streptophyta > Pinopsida > Cupressales > Cupressaceae > Cryptomeria > Cryptomeria japonica. The sequence goes on from NC_081405.1 coordinate 50,860,662, forward strand.
ACAAGGTCTCTGATTATGGTTTCATTTCTGCTATGTGGTATCATTCTAACCAGTGGTTTGGAGAATTGTGTTTCATAGATAGGGGTGGTTCAGACTGATGTTTTTTGGTAGCAATGGATATGCATCCTTCGGTGATCATACTTTAATCTTCCTTCTATATGCTTCTGTTGGCGGCTTCCTTTATATCTAATGCGGCTTATGTAATTGGGATGGGTTTTTTGATGTACTATGCCAATGGGCATTTGGTATTGGGTAGAATAGGCTTGTGTTACTTAAGCAATACTGAAGGGTTTTCTTATTGGTTCTTTCCCTTCAGTGCTTTTTGAACCAGACACTGTAAAAAACTTTTAAAATTTAATATAGTTCAGTGGTTCTATCCACTTTTATCAAAAAAAAAATTAAAAAAAAAAAGTACTTCAAGGGAAGAAACTCCAAATTTTTTAATACAAACATAATCCGATGTTTGTAAACTAACCACTTGCTCTTATATATACCCTTCTTATGCCTTAAATGTCACATAAGATGGCTTAACTACCTATATAATACTATATTAATGATCATATAACTTAATTAAAAGTAATGGTACCAACAAGCTAATTCTACTCATACACCTATGTGCATTGTAGATAAAATCAACTGTGGATGCTTCTACACAAAATTTTCATCGTTCCACATGACATCTTCAACTAACAAACTCTTCCATTTGTGAGTGTCCTAGTCTTCAACTCCTTTGTGCATTTATAGAAATTCAAGTCAAGCTCTAAGTTTACATCTAACCTAAGTAACACTATTTGTATTAAAATTCCACGCTCACAAACTTGTTGCTTCATTTTGTTTTGTGCCTTTGCCTTATTCTCCTTTCAACTAAAGATTACCTCCTATTCTAAAATTTCACGCTCACCAACTTGTTGCTTCATTTTTTTTTAAACCTTTGCCTTATTCTCCTTTCAACTAAAGATTATATCTATTGTTCATATTGAATGTGGAATGTGTTCCTCCATTGCTCCAACCTTTTACTTTACCTTTCTCAAAGAAATAAAAGATGATAAAGCTTCTAGTGATTAAATGACTTGCTTAAGGACCTCTTCAGAATATATTAAGAATTTAATTGAGAATATTTAAGAGCTTCTACAAATAAATGGTCCATAGATTTTATAAAGGCAAACAAGCTTAAAACTTGATTCCATCCCAACATTTCGCCATAACAATTGGAGGGAAGCGTGGAGCAATTAAATGGAACATGCCTCTTTGACTTCGCAAACATCAAAGTAGTTTTATGTGGAGAACTAAGGAATCCAACGCCATTTCAGACCTTGACCAATGATATTAGATTTATATGATTTTTGTCCTTTTCATGTGCAATACAAATGTGCATTCAGAATGTTGTATTATTTTATGATTTTTTGTGTTTTGAATTATAAATAATTTTAAAATTTATTGAAGTTATAATTATTATTTTTTATAATAGAATTATATAGTTATGATTTTTTAATGTAATTATATTTGTTTAAAATAATATTGAAAATTATTATGGTTGTTATGGTAGTTCTTTTGTCTCTTGAGATGGTATGTTATACTAATATGAAGACTCTTTGTGTGAAAATTTGACAAATGTGAAATTTTTAAAAATCAAATTAAATTTGAGAAATAATTTGAAAATGTGATGTCCTATATTCTTTGTTTCATGGGAGATAAGCTTGTACTAAATATCTTCATCATAGTAAGCTTTTTGAAGAAACTATCAAGACTTTGAAGCCCAAATTTGGTGAGGCGTCATTTGACATTGAAGTCCAAATTTAGTGAGCTATCATTTGACATTTTGTAGCTTGCTAGTGACAAAATCCTAGTTGTTAACAATTAGGTGTTTGTTTGTGTCATTTCAATTGTTATGTCTCCATAGTATTGAATAGTGATCAGCTATTTAGATGTGATTTGCTCATAATATCATATTTGTTTTATTTTAATAGTGCCTTTGGTTTGAGCTGGTTCATGTTTTTTAGATCTATCACATGAAAGATGTAATCTTAGGTAGATCGATTTCAATAAATTTTTACCTTGATCTTTAATTGATGCACTTGTACTTAGTAAAACTGCTAATATCTTCTTTTTTTATATAGATTTGTAATGATTTATTTATTAACAAAACTAGTCATATCTATAAAGAAATTCAATAGATCTCACTTTGAAATGAGATTTATAACTTTTTTTCTCTCTTTAGACATAGATAGATTAGTCAATATGAAACACTTGTGTAGGATAAAATATGATAGAACAAGTCCAAGAATAAGAAAGACCGGTAAGGTGACTCGCACGATCCCAGCCTCATCTCTGGTGGACTCATTTGAAACCATTCAACTTCACCAGTAGACCAAAGGCCCATTGACATCATAATTACATTTTGATTTTCAACAATAATACGATAATAGCTATTTGTTGCTGAATCAATTCATGATATTTGATTATTGAGCTCATCTTCTTCATCTTGATTGTTAATAGATCATCATTGACATGAAAGATTTATAATAGTCCTCAAATTCTACCAACAAATATCCCACAAAATTTGAATTTATAAAACTGTATATCCCATACTAGAGAAGAAAATCAATTTGGGCTGTTTGTTTTGTGGTCTACCTTCAGATCCCATTATAGAAAGGCGTGGGGCTGGAATGGGCATTACAAATTACTCATATAAGACATTGGACAAGTGACGAAGTGGCCTACCAAATGTGGAATAAATTTCGTACAAGAGTTGGATCTCTAGTAGGCCACTACTGAAGCACTTGGAATTTGTACACCACTCTTAGCATTTTGCCAATTAGAAAAAAACCAAATACTTTAAATGGAAGTTTGCCAATTTTGAATTTAGCTGTGTCCTAGATAGAGATAGAGAGCGATTTGAACAGCATCTTCCCAGCTATCAAAATCAGAGAAGCGTAATAAGGAACTGATCTTCTGTCCTTCGTGTGATTAGTGAAAAAGTTTGAAAAGGCTCGCCTCCCTCCGGGGAAAGTATTACAGAACGCACAACAATGATTAGGAGATAGAGCCTCCATTGGCGTTGTGCTAGAGGGAAATGGTGTGGCTATTTAGTCTTTACGATGCATCAATACATAAGTTATTTATATATATTATAATTTATGTATTGGTGTATTTTAGGAGCTAAATAGTCATTTTCGTATTACAAAAGATTAAGTGCAAACAAAATTTAACAATTAGAGGGCTAGAGGAGAAAGGATTGGGCTTAGGAGGTATTAAGTAACTAGGATAGTAGGGCCTTCTCCTCGCTATATATAGCAAGGTTCTTTGATTTCTTTGATCTTATCCACCCATGTAGAATTAGTAGTATTATCCACCAATTTTCTTATTAGTTGCATGGGGTGGGTGGGCCCACACCTAGCAAAGGGATATATATTAAATGAGGAGAGAAAGTCTTATTAGAAGAAGAGATAGGAGATGAAACAATAATGGGATCTTTTTTCTTCAATAGTTGAAGGTAGGGTCGAGAAGGTTGGTTTCTCTCGAGGGTTGCTTTCTTGCCCTATCTATCAACAATGCTTTATTTCTTGTTTTCAACCTTGTTTTCCATTAAGGTGAGTTGGACTTTGGACTAGCTGTAGCAGATTAGTTGATTGTGCCGCGGGGGGGGGGGGTGTTGGAGGGGGGTGGGTAGTTAGAATGAAACTATATTTCAAGACAGTCGAGAAACATCTTTTGCTCGCCTCCTAGCTATAACCATATAAAGTTGTTTGCCAATCCAACTATCTATAGTAGGGGGATACCACCTTTATTTAGGCTCTTTAAGAGATTATGGTTAGGCTTTCAAAATTCTCTCTTCACTCGTGTACATCACAAATCTCTTTTTTATTAGGCTTTCTTTCAAGGAATTTCTTGACCATAATTGATGGTAGGCATTTGAAGGAAGGATTATGTGTTGATGCTAGAATTTTAAATAGAGAAAATCACTCACTCCAAGAGCTAGTAAAGGTTAGCAAACATGCCTAATGAGAAATAAAATAGTAAGACTTAGAAATGAAAGAACATCCCTAATCCCTATAGAAAGTATAGGATTCCCACCTTGAACCTTTTTTTCTAAGGTAGTATCTCCATTCTCTAGGGTAGAAAAGGTCTTTGAACAACTCAAAATTTTTCCTACTCAACTCTTTCCCTAGGGACCTATATATATGCACACATAATCTTTGCTGGTTAGGTTAAGCTTCACTAGAAAAGAGAGATGGTGATGGGTCCAATCCTCTCCATCCACCTAAGCTTATATATTGTCTTCTAACATTCTAGCCTCATTTAGGTCTATGGATGATAGAGCTAATTGTTGGGATTTAGGTGTCATCAACCTTATAAATCCATGTAATTAATTACTCATAGTGTTGTTTGTAATTCACCTATAAGGGATAGAGGGTTTCACCAAGAATGGTAGTTAATATATTACTAGTATAGTAAATATGTTTTTACTAGTCTCAATAATTGTCTATTTATCAGCAACGAGTTACTAAGTTACTTTCACTAGATAGGCATCACAAAAACTATTTTGGGATGTTAAGACACCTGTCATAAGTTGTAAGAGAATCTATGACAACTATTGCACCTATTATAAGATTCTACGATGACTGTGACTTACATATATGATGAAACATTTTCTATTTTGGTTCCTAGGCACCCATGCATGGACAATGTTTTATGATAGTTGTAAGAGCATCTATAAGAGGTCATTATGAGCTGAAAAATGATGAGTACAAGGTGGGAGGTCTTGGGTTTTCAAACTTGGATGCCATTATTTATGGTAGTATTATTTTCCTATCAAAATAGGTGCTTGGAGTGGATTTTTATCTGTTTATGTTAAATTTGAATCCTATTTATAAACCCTAACTATGCCAACCACTAACCTAGATCTACGAACTAATTTAACACAATATCAATAGAGATATATCATTCAATGTAAACAAAACAAAATAAACAAAGTTATACCTACACCACCATTCATAATAGGCTTATCTCCATTGTTCTCATATCCTCCATGATCTTGTATTTGATGTTGTTGCTCTCATATTTGTGTTGCACTTGCACAAGAGCTCAAGGAAGAATGGATGTAGCTGTGATGATGTATAGCAATGATTGTTATGATGCATTGCTAGAGTAATTTTGACATAATTTAAGTATGCTCCAATGATATGTTATAGAAAATGAGAGGAGGAAGCCTCTTTTATAGAGATCATCCTAAAAATGAGAAATGACTATCCATCCATCAAGATGCACCATATAATCCATGGTCGGATGCTACATAACTAATGTTTTGACTTCTCATCATTGAGGATCATTTGTAGCTTGTTCATTGTTCAATTGCCTTAAAAGAATAAGAAATGTCCTCATCAATGAGAAGTCAAAACTTCAATTATGTAGGAACCAACCATGGATTCCATGGTGCATCTGATGGCTAGATAGTCATTTCCCTAAAAATGGAGGGTTTGGGTTAAGTAATTATAGCGTGAATGACCAAGATCACATAGTTGAAAGAGAATAAATAGGATTCGAGGATAGGTAAAGATAAAGGGAGGAGATTAAGAGGTGAAAAGGTAAAAGATAAGGTTGAATATGATTAAGATGTTAAACTGAAATGAAGGGCTAAGATTGAGGAGTAGGTAATGTAGGGAGACCGTGTTGTCATGTGAATAAGAAGAAAAATGTAAATGAATGAATTAAATTTAGATAAAAGTTTTTATTTAATTAATAAAGGAAGGGGCTAGATAAATTAAGTAAAATATTTATTTAATTTGAGAAAGCGGAATGAGATTAAATAAATAATAAATATTTATTTAATTTAGAAAGAAGTGACTTAGTAAATTAGTTAAAAAATCAAAATATGTATTTAATTAATAGAGCAAAAGGCTAATGAAGTAATAAAATAAATAATTTTTTTTATTTAATTAATAGAAGATATTAGGATAAAATAATAAAATAAATAATAAATATTTATTTAATCGAAGGACAATCTTAGGTGTCTACATTTTGCCACTCTTTGAGACAATGCAGTTTATCGTGTTGTTTCAAAGAAGATTAAAATTTTTAACTGATATGTGCCCTAGTTTAGAAGGTGGTGTATGCCCCCTCGATAGATTGGGTGAAAAATAAAAAAAGTTTGGACAATCACTTGACATAAAGAGAGGGTATGGGTGAGTGAAGCAGCAAAAGACACAGGTTAAATTGGCAGAAAATGGGGTAATGGGAGGTCACAGGGATCATGAAGACCATAGAAGGTCACCACGTCCAATTAGGGTTAAAATGCCTATATATAGGAGCTATGGGGAAGAATCTACTCATTTGCATCCATCACTTTTAGAGATCTTGACATAGAGAAGAGCTTAGGAAGGAGAGCATAGAAGTTGTAGAGATGGCTAGCATAGTAGAGTGATTTCATAGGTTCGAGCATGTGTGATAGTCTGATCGGCCAAAGGAATACAAAGAGGCATTGAGTGCTATTGGCATGTGATGAAGCGGTGATAGTGTATGTTGTCATTGATGTCAATAAGTGAACCGGTATATGATGCTCAAGCAGGTGAACCGGTATGAACTGGTGTGAAGACTGGAAGCGGCTATAGTCAACTGGGATGGTGTGAACCGGTGTCGGGGTTCACAGTGTGACTACTAGTTTGTAGTCTCAATTCAGCTCGAGGGTTTCCGGTTTGGCGATCTGACTTGTGCGGTGCAACCGATGACATTATGTGATGAGTTAGTTAAGAGATAAGGATGAGATCAAGGTGCCATGTCAGCTATGTGCATGCGAAGAATCTCTTTGTGGATCTTGCACGTGAAGATCAAATGCATTGAATGTCTACCTCGGGAATGTGCGTTTTTCTTAGAGGTATGCGAAAAGAACGTGATGGGTTACTATTTTCCAAATGCGGTGAAGATTGGACTATGCAGAATGACTTGAGATCTATTTTAGATTGTTTCACTCTATGCAATATGTTTGGACGGTCAGGATTGGACCGCTTGTAATTGTAAACCTAAAATGTTTAGGGTTTAGGGTTTATGCTACTGACCTAATTGTTGTCTATAAGGTCAATGATGTTTGTTATTGTTTGTGTTGGAAAAAGTTGTGTTTGTGTTTGCGTATTGAGATACTTGCCAAACCAGAGTGTGGAATATGCAGAGTGTGATTGCAGAGGAGAGGAACTAAAAAGGATCCGCCTTAGCAAGTAGTGTTGTTATCTGATTAGAGATTTACCTGTTGACTTCTAACCATCTCAACAGAAGGAAAATCCCTTGACCGAGTACCTTTAACAGGCTTGTTGCAAATCCTCTAACCAGGTGACTCAAGTTCATTGAGTTCTTTAAATCCTCTAGTGAGGTAACATTTAATAGGGTTTCAACCTTTAGCAGGGTTTATAGCCATCCCTTAACCGGGTGATCCCTAATAGGTTTGGTTCCTAACAGAACCTTATTGTAAAGTCTTTAACCGGACTAGGCTCCTAATAGAGCAGACTTCAAAAGAGTTCAAAACAATCTTGTGGGTATTCATACCCACTGTGGTTTTTCCCATTTGGGTTTCCACGTGAAAAATCTGTGTGTCATGGGTTGTGTGTTTTTCATGTGATGATTGAGAAGTTTTTGTTCAGTTGTATATGCATGCAAAGCTAATGGTGGTGGTATTACTAATGCAACTCATGCATGATCGAACTGGTAAAATAACTATCTAGATTTGAGACTTGTTGTATGCTATTTGAAGTACTCTTGTTTAACCGATTTAGCTGTCTGAAGTATTTCTGTTAACTGGAATTGCTATAGTTAAGTACAGTGGTACAGTAAACCGGATTATTAGTGTTCTAAACTGTCAGAGCATTGAAGTGAATTTTGTGGGTATTGATTCACCCCCCCTCTCAGTACCGATTAGGATCTTAGAGATTCATCATTATTCATCAATTGGTATCAAAGCGACTCTAGGTCCTTGGTGATATAAGCTTAACCGCTTGAGGCAAAAGATCCTACTTTAATGATGAAGAGGGAAGGTCCTAAGGTCAATAGGGATACTTTTAAAATATGGAAGGACAAAATGAAGATTATATCTAGAGTTTGGGTGCTCAACACTGGAGCTATGTTGAGAATGCCTATGTAATCCCCAACGACACTCTAAACGATGATTAGAAAAGAGAGATTCAAGAAAATGGGCAAGTCATGGAAGCCCTTATTAGTAGCTTGTTCGATATTGAGTTCATTGATGTACAAGATAAGGATAATCCTAAGGATGTATGGGACACACTAGAAACCATTTATGGGGGTGATGAGCATGTCAAGCAGGCTAAGGAAGAAAGCCTCAGAGGAAAATTTGAAGACATGAGGATGGTTGAAGGAGAGACCATTCAACAATATGGAATAAGGATCAAAACTATGGTTGGAGATATCGAGAGCATTGGTGGAACAATTGATGATGCCACCATTGTCAGTAAAGTTCTGAGATCATTGTTACCAGTCTATGCAATCAGGGTTGCCGCTATTCAGGAGCTAAGGTCTATCGAAAAAACCAATGTATCTTTAGACTCTATTATTACAAAGTTGATTGCATATGAATTGAATAGCTATGATAGTAGTGCTAAGAAGATAGAGTCAGCCTTTAGAACATCTATTTCCTCTGCACCAACCCAAAAAGGAAAAGAGGTCAGCACCAGTTATGAATCCAGGCCAAGCAGAAATATGGACGATGAGGAGATTCTGATGGAGTTTGAAGCTCTTCTTGCCAAGAGACTACCAAAAGGCACTAGAAAATACAGAGGTAAGCTTCCTCTAAAATGTTTTTCCTGCAATAAGATATGACATATAGCTGTTAACTGTCCTAAAAATGACAACAAGGATAAACCAAAAAGGTTTAGAAAGTATAAAGGAGGAGGTAGGAGAAATTGTGTTGTTGTAGTGGATGAAGGTGTTACCGATGATGAATATGAGGATGAAGAGAATGATGACATAATGTTTGTAGCTATAAAGGAAGAGGTGTCTGATTAGAAAGCCCTTGTCTCTCGCATTGACAACTCTAATGAGTGGATCATTGATAGTGGATGTTCTCACCACATGACTGGTGACCAGAGAAAGTTTTTGACTCTGGAAGAATATGATGGAGGTGTTGTCCGGTTTGGCAACTATGCACCTTGCATGGTGAAAGGAAAAGGATCCATCTCACTGAATGGAAAGAGCAGTGCAGATGACGACTACTGGATAGAAGGCCTTAAGAACAACCTTTTGAGTGTTGCTCAGCTAAACGACAAAGGAATTATTCTAGAGTTCAAAGGTGGGGTCTACAAAATAATCAGAAAGAGTGGTGAACTTATTGCCACTGGTAAACAGACCAAAGGAAAATTGTTTCAGTTGAATGCCAAGATTAGTCAGTGCCTAATGGTGAAATTTGATCATAGTTGGATATGGCATAGGGGACTCTGTCATATGAATTTTGATAATATTGTAAAGGCTAGTAAGATCAAGGTAGTAAGAGGATTGCCTTTGCTGAACAAACCGAAGAATGCTTTATGCAGAGAATGTCAGCTTGGGAAGATGTCTTCCTCAACATTCAAAGGTAAGTCTTTTTCAGCAGAGAACTTACTTGATCTAGTGCACATAGATCTGTGTGGTTTGATGAAAACAAAAAGTATTCAGGGAGATCGGTATTTCATGATTCTTACCGATGACTGCTCAAGAATGATGTGGGTCACATTCTTCAAAGACAAGTCTGAGGCATTTGGAAAGTTCAAAGCCTTTAGAACATTGGTGGAGAAGGAAAGTGACAAAAGAATAAAATGCCTAAGAACCGATCAGGGAGGTGAATTTTTTTTTGATGAATTCAACAAGTACTGTGAAGAGAACGACATCAAGAGGTAGTTGTCTACCCCAAGGACACCACAACATAATGACATAGTAGAAAGGAATAACAAGACTGTAATTGAAGCGGCAAGAACTATGTTTATCCAAGGAAATGTAGCTCATACATTTTGGAGAGAAGCGGTGAGGACTGTAGTGTTTACTATGAACCAGGTACTCATCAAGAAAGGTAGAGAAAAAACCTCCTATGAGTACTGGAATGGGAGAACTCCTAATGTGAGTTATTTTAAAGTGTTTGGCAGTAAGTGCTATATCAGGAGAGGTGAGCATCTAAGCAAGTTTGATGCTAAATGTGATGAAGGAATATTTTTGGGATATTCCACTTAAAGAAAAGCTCTCAAATGATACAACAACAAGACTTAGAAAATTTTTGAGAGTATCAATGTCAGGGTTGATGAATCCCCTGAGGAGCCTGAGGAAACTAGCAACAAGCAAGCAGAAGATGAACTGGGTGTAGCCTTCTAGGAATCGGTTAAGAAGGAAACACGTTGCAGACACCAGAAAGACCTCAGTGCTCCTATACTGGTAGAAGCTGTAGTAGGTGAAGAAGAAGATGAAGTGGAAGAAGAAGAGGAAAAGCAAGCGGAACCAACTAGGGTCATTCCTAGGTATGTGAAACTACATCATGATCTGAAGCAGATCATAGGAGACAAAGATGCAGGGATAATCACAAGGAGAAGGGTGGAAGAAAACTCTTGCATGATTTCAGAATTTGAGCCTAAGACCACTAGAGAGGCACTTATCGATGAAGACTAGATAAAGGCAATGGAAGAGGAGCTGGACCAGATAGAAAAGAATGCAACATGGTCCTTGGTACCTGGACCGGAACACAAGAATGTCATACGTACCAAATGGGTCTTTAGGAATAAGCTGAATGAAGAAGGCACAATGGTAAGAAACAAGGCAAGACTTGTATGCAAAGGATATGCTTAGGAAGAGGGAGAAGTATATGGAGAAACCTTTTCCCCAGTGGCGAGACTAGAAGGTGTCTGAATGCTACTTGCATTTGCAGCATTCAAGGGATTTAAGGTATACCAGATGGATGTGAAGTTTGCATTCTTGAATGGAATCCTAGAAGAAGAAGTGTTTATTGAGCAACCAGATGGGTTTGCTTTGTCACATGATAGTGACATGGTGTGTAGATTACACAAGGCCCTCTATGGATTGAAACAGGCACCAAGGGCATGGTATGAACGGTTACACTCCCATCTTGTGAAGATATGATTTCAGAGAACATGTGAGGACAACAACATCTACCTAAAATCTGAAGGTGATCAGATTCTTATCTGTGAAGTATTTGTAGATGACATAATCTTTAGAGGAGATGATAAAATGAGTCATGCATTCGCAGATGAAATGAAGAAAGAGTTTGAGATGTCTCTGATTGGAGAGGTAAAGTTCTTCATTGGTCTATAGATTCAGTAGATGAAGGAGGGTATCTTCATTACCCAGTCCAAGTATATCAAAGAGGTATTGAAGACCTTTGGCATGGAGGAGAGAAAACTGGTTGGAACACCGATGGTGACCGACTGCAAACTAACAATGGAGGATGATACAACGTTGGTGGATGAGAAGAAGTATCGGTCGATGATCGGTAAGATGCACTATGTAGTGCACAACAGACCGAATATTGCTCATGTCGTGGGGATAGTGGCCCGCTTTCAAAAGAGTCCAAGAGAATCCCAATTGGTAGTGGTAAAGAGGATTCTTAGATATCTGAAAGGGACAGTTGATTATTGATTGTGGTATCCGACATACAATGGCGACTTTGATCTCAAAGTGTTTACCGATACAGATTGGGCAGGTAATGTGGATGAACGTAAGAGCACAACTGGTGGAGTGTTCTTCCTTGGTGAAAGACTAGTCTCATGGACGAGCAAGAAGTAAAGCTGTATTTCCCAGTCTACAGCTAAAACAGAGTATGCGACATCATTTATGGACTGCACTCAGGCAATCTAGATAAAGCATGTACCGAATGGCTTCAAAGTGCCTATATCTGAACTGGTGAGTATTTTCTGTGATAATACTAGTGCAATAAATATTTCCAAAAATCTGGTATTGCATGCTAGGACCAAGAATATTGAGCTCAAGTATCATTTCTTGAGAGAAAAATTTCAGAATAAAGAGGTTGTATTAGAACATGTTCCCAGTAAGGAGTAGCTAGCAGACATATTCACTAAGCCCTTACCGAAGACTACAGTTACCTATTTGAGAGGTGAATTAGGGGTTCTGCCCCTTCATGACATAAATTAAAGATGTGTGCTCCACATCAGTCAGGTACTACAGTGACAAATCTTACATGATTGATGTGTTGAAGGATGCTACTCCACAGGGGGAGCAACATAGTGGAGCTTGGACGCTTATGCCTCCACTTTGGCATTGTTGTCAAAGGGGGAGAAGTATTGTTTAGGGAGAAGATATTGAGCATGTACACACTGACCAGTCCAGGTGGTGGTGATATTTTTAGTTGCACAAGTATAGTGTCAACCGGTATATATTTTACTGAGCAATGATGCATTGAGTATTGACATCAATGCCAAAGGGGGAGATTGTTGGCATATGATGAAGCGGTGATAGTGTATGTTGTTGTAACGTCATAAATTGTACGCACTTGCTAAAGCGGTACAATTTAACACCTAGTTTAGCACCCGCCTTGGCGTAGTTGCATTTTGCATTTCATTTCCCCTTTAGCACTTAATTAATCAAATTAATTAGGTCTACTTCCACATCATAAAGTCGGGCCCTTTCATTAAAGTGTGCCCCTTTCATTTTATTCCTCCAATACATCACTTAATCAAAAACCCTAATTAGGCCCTATTCTGAGCTTGGGGGCTTGATTTCGGGGGTCAAAACATCTCCAAATCACCTATAACTTCGGGATTCTCTCTAAAATCATCATATCTGACAGCCTTGAAAATTTGGTGAAAAGTTGTCGGGACCGTGGCACCCGGACTGCACACGGTCCCGGACATTTTTCTTGAAATTTTAGGAGCGTGATCCAATCATAAAATAAAGCTTAACCCCAAGAAATTGGCGGGATATTCGATCTCTAGGTCGGCCAAAAGACGAAATTGCGACCTAGGGTTTCATACATAAGAGCTCTCTTTCTTCATTTGAAAAGATCGGATTTTTGTTTCTAGGAACCTCATATGCAGCGAAAGAGCAGATCTTTGAAGACTTCAACCACTTTTCAACATCCCTCTATCAAGCATTTATCAAATCCATTCATCCATTTAGGGCTTGGAAGACATTGAAGAACAATAGGAGATTACCGACTGAAGATTGGCTTGTACCCCTCCCTTGAGGGTTGGGTATGATTTCATGTTGTTTTCATGTCTTTGCATAAGCTTCAATATATCCTTCATTCATGCTTTAGATCACTTTGCATCTTAATTTAGAGCATTTACATTATCATTTACAAGCAATTAGGGTTTACTTTCTAGATTGCTCTAGTTTGCTTTCTTGCATTTTAGGACCTTGCACACACACTAGGTCTGCACACACATTTTACAAAACAACTTGGCTATTCATGGAGGTGGAAATCACCGAAGCGGGGGTTTGACTAAGGCAAAACCCTATATAGCCACCCATACACCCTTTTTAAGATATCAGTGCAGGTTTCAGGACTCGGACGACGCCGCAGGATACAGATCCGGAGAGAACAGGTCGAGACAGCACTCTGCATCAAATTGCAGAGCAGAACACCAGGACAGGGGCATGGGGCGCCCTGGTCCTACCAGGATAGGGGCGCTGGGCGCCCTGGTCCCTGGGACAGAGGCGCTGGGCACCTTGGTCCTCCGGACAGACAGCTTTCAGACAGCTTTTTGACAGTGTTTTAGAGTGCAGAACGACAGTTTCCGGTGCAGTTTTCAGGACAGTGGCGCCCGCGCTCCCGTCCCGAACATTTTCAGTCCGATTTTGACTCCGGGTACACATCTGCATTCTTATTTCATCCTTGTATTTACAGCTGTTCATTGATTAATCTCAATTCTGCAATCTTGTTATTAGTTCATACTTGCATTTTGGGATTAGGGTTTGAACTTGCATTACTTGATCTTACAATTTCAACAAGGGAATAGAAACCCTAATAGGTAGCCCGTGGCTCTCTCTTTCACAAAAAGAAGTAGCCAATTGTGTAATACCTCTAGGCTCTTTCGTATTCCGTAATGTGTGACAAAAGGTAGGGTTAGGGCATGATAACCTAGTCTCGCTTTTTCCCCCACACATTTTGGTGAACCCGACGTGAATCTATCATTGCTTCTTCTTGCATTGCATTTGTTAGATCTAGATCTAGATTTAGTGTGTTTTCATTTCATTTTTATTAAAAAGAGAGAAAAAAAAAAAAAAAGAGTGTGTTTCTTTGCATTGTGTGTTTAAATTTCATGCAATTTTTATTTCAAAATGTCCGACTTTTATTTGCAAAATGTTCATGCTTATGATGATTATTATGAGTATAGCCAAGATGAATTAGATGAAGCTTTAGATGAGTTTTTGAACCCTAAAGATGCCAAACCTTCATTTTACCAAAAACTCATAAACCTTGTTACTATGCCATTTCGTTGTGATGAGAAAGATAAGTTGAATGAGTCCTCTCAAGGGTACATTCCTATCAACTCTTCCACTAAATCTAGTAACATGGTTGTTTTCAACAATCCCCTCTATGAGGAGATGTCTCCTTTTGAATCAAAAGATAAACCTTTTAATAGATATGATCATGCTTTGTTGGATGACGCTCTTGATGACTTTGTGGCTTTATCGAAATCTTTAAACAAGAACAAGACTTCTAAATTAGTTAACATGATAAACTTGAATGAGCATAAAAAGCCTCTCTTTGAAGTCCAAGGAGCTTATCCTTCTCCAACCTTTCAAAGTCCTAAATCACCTCTCCTTATTGTCCAAGGAGGGTATGATCGTGATTCCTTTCGTACTCCGAATAAACCAATCATCACTGTGCAAGGAAGAAAACCTGTAAGTCCTTATAGTTATGCCAAGCAAATAACTAGAGAGAGTTATCATGCGGTTGCCCATACTTATCATACCAGAAATAATAGGCAGCCTAGTCCTCCTCCTGTTATTCTAGTTTCTCTTCTGAATCCTCAACCAATTCTTCTGCAAGCTCCACGTATTTCACAAGTTCTTGGCAAGGAATATGATCTCATAGAACAACTTGAAGCTACCCCTGCTAAGATATCCCTTTGGGATTTGATTCAAACTTCTTCCGCTCATCATGGAATGTTACAAGATGCCTTGAAAGATTTGAATGTTCCTCCACCGAATACATCTAGTAATATAGCATCTTTGGTTAACTCTGTGATGAATCCTAAAGCTCAAATTGTGTTTACCCAAGATGAGTTGCCTACTAGTGAAATCCAACATCAATATGATCCCTTGATGATTGTGGTTATCATGAAAGACACTGCTATAAGGCGAACACTAGTAGATAATGGCTCTAGTCTTAATGTGTGTAGCATTAATCTTTTGCATAAGATGAATGTGGATACATCTCTAATTGTGCCGGACTCTCGTCCTATTCGAGGCTTTGATAATGTGGCTAAAACTTCATTAGGTACTATCACCTTACCCATCACAGTGGGGTCTGTTACTTTGCCTACACCTATCCATGTTATGTCGGGAAATCTAACGTACAACTTGCTACTAGGGAGACCTTGGATTCACAGTATGCAAGCTGTCCCCTCTACATTGCATAGACAAGTTAAATTTATTTATAACAATAAGACATATACCTTGATAGGTGATACTAATTTTCAAGCTTGTTTGCAAACATCTACTTCCAAGGGGGGTTCTTCTAAGCCATCCTCATCTAGTGATGACTCTTTAAATAAGATACCTATCGGTGAATCCTCGCTCTCCGATGATCAAAATTCTTCGGATGAGTCTGGAGCTCTTGAAGAAGATTCTTCTCGACTTGAAACTACACATAAGAAGGATTTTGATCCTGGGAAGATCCTCGAAGAAGACGATTGGGGATCTCTTGATTTTAATCCCACCTTTGTAGGTGAATATAAGGTTCCTTCTAGAGAGCTTAAAGTTGAAAAGAAGGAAGAAGCTAAAAACCAATCAATCTTACCCGAACCTATGAGTAATAATTTTGTGGCCGCTTCTCAAACTTCTTCTCCTCACACCTCTAATTATGAAGAGTTTGATTCTTTGTCTTATGAAAAACCACCTTCTCTTCCTGAAATGGCTGATCGTTATGGTCGTGGTTTTCGCATTTTTGCTAAGCATGGGTATCATGGAAATGGTTGTGGTGTTCATGAACAAGGGATAAAAGTTCCTCTAGAGACTAATTTTCATAGTTATGCCATTGGACTTGGCTATAATCCCTGCAAGCGCACTAAAGCTTCTAACAAACCATGCATTAGTGTTAATGTTATTTCTACCTCTCTATCAATGCAACACCCCGAGTACATTGATGGGGATCCTTCGTGTGCTTGTGCTTTTGACATTTTCCCTACCGATGATGCTTTAGCTGAATTTTTAGGAGCTTATGACACTCTTCCTCGTTATCATCACAATAGGGGACTCCCTTATTGTTTGAACACTGAAGCCTACTTTGGAAAAGAGACGGATAATGATGAGATTGTGAAAGAATTCCCTCAGCTAAAGGATACTCCTCAACAAAGCAATCTTCTCATAAGTGACACCACTGATGTTAAGATGGACCCTTGCAATAAAGAGAAAGTTATTAAAATTGGAAAATGTTTGGATGGAGAGGAACAAAAACAATATGAAGATTTATTGCATGAATTCCCCGAGATCTTTGCTTGGACATACTCTGACATGCCTGGTATAGATCCTAAGATTGTTACTCATAACATTGTCTTAGTTCCTGATGCTAAGCCCGTGAAACAAAAGATTCAAAAAATGAATCCTAAGGTGGCTCTGCTTGTTAAGGCCGAGATTGAAAAGTTATTGGAGGCTGGATTTATCCGCCCTATTGATTATTCCCCATGGATTTCAAATATTGTCGCTGTGGCTAAACCAGATAACAAAATAAGAATGTGTACCAACTTTCGGGATCTAAATAAGGCTTCTTTAAAAGATGATTTTCCTCTTCCAAACATTGACATGATAGTTGATTCTACGGCAGGACATGCCTTGTTATCCTTCCTGGATGGTTTTTCAGGATACAATCAAATTTTTATTAACCCTCAAGATCAATTCAAAACCGCTTTCACTACTCCTTGGGGTACGTTTTGTTGGATAATGATGCCTTTTGGACTTAAAAATGCCGGTGCAACTTATCAATGAGCGATGACCTTTATCTTTCATGATTATATGCATAAGATTTTAGAGGATTATGTTGATGACATTTTAGCCAAATCCTTTCTTCGCATGGATCATATTAAAATCCTTCATCAAATCTTTGAAAGGATTCGTAAATATCACATGCGCTTGAGTCCTCGAAAATGTGTTTTTGGTGTGGATAGTGGAAAACTATTAGGATTCATAGTTTCGCATCATGGGATTGAGGTGGACACTAAGAAAATAGAGGCTATTGTCAACATGCCACCTCCTAGAAATGTGTCTCAACTTAAAAGTTTACAAGGAAAGATTCAAGCTATTCGTAGGTTTGTATCTCAACTTGCGGATCGTACTTTTCCTTTCACTCAACTTCTCAAAAAGAATATCAATTTTCAATGGAATGAGGATTGTCAGCAAGCATTTGAAGATTTAAAAATGTATTTAGCTAATCCTCCTATCCTTCGACCGGCTGAACCTTCTAAACCTTTCCTTATTTATACGGTTGCATCCTCTCATGCTCTTGCAGCATTATTGGCACAACATGATAAAGATGGCAAAGAATGTTCGGTTTATTACATAAGTCGTACCTTACTCGATTATGAGACCTGATATTCTGCGATAGAAAGACAATGCTTGGCCTTGGTGTTTGCGACTCAGAAATTGAGACATTATCTCTTAAACTCAGAAGTCCACGTCATGGTAAAGTTTGATCCGTTGAAGCATCTTTTCTCTAAAACTGATTTATCAGGATGCCTAGCTAAGTGGGTTATGATGTTAACTGAATTTGACCTTAAATTTGTTTCACAAAGAGCAATTAAAGGGCAAGCATTGACCGATCACCTAGCTGAGGCCCCTTCACCTTTCTCCTTCCCTAACCCTGAGTCTTTTCTTGACGACTTCATTCTTTCTATAGAGAAAGATGAAACTTGGGAGTTATACTTTGATGGCTCTAAGTGTCGTACGGGATCGGGGGCAGGTGTTGTTCTGATTTCTCCTACAAAGAAACCCATTCCCTTATCCTATCGTCTAAATTTCCTGTGTACCAATAACATTGCTGAGTATGAGGCTCTTATAGCGGGAATAAAAGCAGCCTTAGCTCTGAACATAAAACACATACATATCTATGGAGATTCGCAATTGATTATAAGACAAGTAACAGGAATATATCAAGCAAAACAAGACAAATTATCACAATATAAAGACCTTGCCATCTCTTTATTACAAAAATTTGATTCTTATACCATGGAACTTGTTCCTCGAAAAGATAATCGACATGCGGATGCAATGGCATGTGTGGCTTCTCTTGTATCTTTAGAGGACCCTGTGGTTGATCTTAAATTTGTTATTCACAACCTTATTTCTCCAGCTATTGTAGACGATCCTAGTCTGGTAACATGTTGTGACTTTATAGACTCAGATGAATGGTACTCGCATATCGTAAGATATTTGACCGATGGTACCTTTCCTGATTCTGCTAATAGAAACACTAGGGCTAGAATCCGCAAGTTGTCTGCTAGATATATCATTCTTTCTAATGTCCTTTACCGAAGGGGTTATGATGGTCTTCTCCTTCGCTGTCTTAACAAATCAGAAATCCCCATTGCTCTTGAAGAGGTGCATTCAGGTGCCTGTGGGGGGCATTTTGGAGGCAAATCCTTGGTTCATAGATTGCTTCGTATGGGATACTATTCGCAAACTATGCAGAAGGATTCTTTTTCATTTGTTAAGAAATGTCATCAATGTCAACAACATAATAATCTGATTCATGCTCCTGCCCAAGAACTCCATTCTCAAGTAGCTTCTTGGCCTTTTTTCGCATGGGGTTTTGATCTTATTGGTAAAATCTCTCCTCCTTCATCTCAAGGACACACCTTCATTATAACCGCAACAGATTACTTTACGAAGTGGGTAGAAGCTATTCCCCTTCGCTCTACCACTGCTGAAGTGATTTGTCAATTTCTTCTAGAAAACATCATTTCTCGATTCGGGATACCTTCTACTATAATCTCAGATAATGGGACATCATTTAAGAACAAGGACATGAAGAAATTCCTCGAGAAGTATCATATCAAACATCGATTTTCTACACCATACTATCCTCAGTCAAATGGTCAAGCTGAATCATCCAATAAAATAATCGAACAAATTCTTCGCAAAACCGTGAATAAGCATGGTAAGGATTGGAGTAACCAGCTAATTTATGCTCTTTGGGCCTACCGAACGAGTGTGCGAATTGCTACAGGAACTTCTCCTTATAATCTTGTTTATGGTGCTGATGCTATTATGCCTTTAGAGCTAGAGATTCCATCACTTAGGGTTTCTCTCAAAGGTATAGTAGATGGTGACTCTTATAGAGAACAATGACTTCAACAGCTGGAGATGCTTGATGAACAGCATATAAACGCACTTGAGCATGTTCAAGCGTATCACAAAACTCTACAACGAAGCTATAATGATAAGGTTATTCAACGTTCCTTCTTAGTAGGTGACTTAGTCCTTTATGAGAATCAGCGTAATGTGAATGCCTTACCTGCAGAAAAAGGAAAATTTAGTCCTAATTGGCTTGGACCATATATCATTATTGAGGATTATGGATCAGGTGCTTACAAAATAGCGGATGTAGACGGTACGCCTCTTAAAGAACCTATAAATGCTATGCACTTGCGTAGATATTATGCTTAATTCTTCATTCCTTATTTATCTTCTTTTCAGTTCTTCAACATTGGGTAATATGTTAGTATCTCCTAATTAGAGCAAAATAGAATTAAATGTTATGATGTTTAATCTATATTGCTTCGTTCTTGACAAGTGTGTTTCCTTACTTCATAGTTTGTCTTGAATTCATTTATGTAAGTTGTAAAAAATTTACATTTCCATTATGCTAGCATATTATACAGTGTCTTTATGTGTTAAGTAGAATCGTATCATGTTGTGTTTAAGTTCAAAATTAAATCACGTTAGTTATATGATTCTTAGACTTAATACATATTTCTTCCCTATCATCAATGTAGTACTTGATTAAATATTTAATTAAGTCACACATGTATCAATTTAATCATGGTGCATTGAGAAATCAATCATATGGAAATTAAATTCTGAACATACATGTACATTTACCAAATGTATTAGATTTAATCAAAGCAAAATATACATTGTTTTAAGCATTAAAGATGACACATTTGAGACAAAAGAGAAGCATGTATATATATATATATATATGTGGATCGTATACAAATATAGGTCACTATACATCCAAAATGTGTCCTCTCCTACATCATAAAATCATCTCCTATCCCTAGGGCTAGTGGCTGGAGAGTGTCGACTGGATGCTCCCTCCTAATCTGGCCGTGAAGGTGGACCCATGGGTGTGTAGCGCGATACAGACCGTGAGTGACTCCGAGAGGAACTCCTACGATCGCTATCCATAAGGATCGCGCGATAGGTGGTAGCCTCGGCCTGAGCTGCTGCTAGATCTCGTTGCGCCTGCTGAAGGTCCTCTGATAGGATTCTCTCTCTCTCCCTCCATATGTCTACCTGAACTCGGAATGGGGAAAACAAGTCCTCATGCCGACCCGCGTTCCCCTGAGGCCTATAGGCAATCTGTGAGGAACTGGGGATCTGTGCTATCGTGGAAATGTCTATCACTGCCTGCTGAATCAGGGAACGCCACTCCTGCACATTAGCTATGGCAGTAGAATAGATTTTTGTATTAGTACCATTCTATATCATCAAAACATTAATAATCAATTTAAACCTACTATACCTGGGTCTCCCTCACGCCAGTAGGGATCATGATATGGTAGCATCTATGATTGGGATCTACTAGGCTCCCCTCGCTCGACTAATCTGTGCACGATGGGTGTAGGCTGGACGGTACTAGGAACAGATCTCCGTATCACCTCATGTTCCCCCTATTGGGGAATAAGAGGAGGATCCAGAGCTATGGTATCATCCCCTGAATGGTGAGGAGCTGCATCTGACTCCTCCTCATCATCTCTATCCTCATCTGCATCCTCATCCTCATCTGCATCCTTGTTCTCCTCATCATCAGTTCTCTCCTCCTCGTCCTCATCTCTATCTATGTCCTCCTCCTCCTCGGCACTGGGCTGATCGCCTGTAGGTGGATCAGGATCTCCCACCTCCTCATGACCCTCTCCCTCCTCTGGCTCCTCTGACCTGGATCCCTGGTCCTCATCTCGGTCTCCATGTTTCCATGGGCCTAGATGGCCTGTCGGGTAATCCGGTGGAAAGATAGGACCTGGATATGATCTCATAAATCATGAGACATACCTACGCTATGCTCCAGGCTCTGCAGAATAATCAGTGACTACATCCTGATCAGATCCCTCTATATCTGTAGTCTCGATGTCATCTATCGTCGGTCTCGCTACTGCTCTAGGTCTGGGAAGGACCCGTGAGTGTCGAGTATAGATGGGCACATACTGCTCTAGCCCGAACTGCCTCCGTACTCGGTCAAAGTAGAAAGGGACTATGATGTGTGAATATCGTCCCTGCAGTAGGCGGTTCCTCTGTAAGCATGCTAACTGTCTCTCCATCCCATCCCATCTGTGCATCCGCAGGTAAGGTCTCCACACTGTCACCTCGACTGTCAGTCTATCAAAAATCACTCTCCAATATAACAGATCTCCAAATCTCCACTCGCTGGTAAGTGGATAAGCAAACACCCTAGGTCGCTCGCTAGCCGTACTCAGTGGAAAGCCAACAGGCCTGGTGCATGTGAAGTGCTCTAAAATCCATACCTGCAGAAGTGTGCATGTCATCAAATTGCAACCCTGTCCAAATACATACTCCTCAAGGTCGTGATAGAGATGTGCAAGCATACTCCGACCCCAAGCATACACTCTCCTGTGTCTCTCCATCGCTCTGATGCACCATGTGAGACCCCCATGTATGTGCATACCTCGCCCATTAGGGCAAATGGCTAGTGCTATGATGGTGATCATAAGGCATCTCAGAAGGGGTACCTCCCCTGTAGGATGTAAGAGCCAGCTAACCATGATGCGACCTCTCATCTCGCTCGGCATGACTCTCCCTATGCAATATACCCGCTCCCTCTGATGATCCTCCGCTGACCGATCGGTCGCGTATGTAACAGTCACTCCTCTGATAGGAAGACGAAGTATATGGTACACATCCTTGAGTGTAACCGTTAGCTCCCCTACTGGAAGATGAAATGTGCATGTGTCAGGATCCCATCGCTCCATCAATGCCATCAGCATTGTAGGATGGAACCGAATGGCTGGCATGAGGATCACATACCATAATCCCATGATCGATAATGTGTCTCTCTCTGCCTGAGTCAGCCGCGAAATCTGATCTCGCAAACTGCGAAGAATATGTCCCGCTGTATGCTCTCTCATGTACGGAAGGCCCTGCAACACAAAAACATAACCGTAATCAGTACTCGATCATCAAAATCGCTCATGCAAACTGTCGAACATCGTATGCCAAGCCCTGATTGGGACCATGGCACCCTGTCAGGGACCATGGCGCCCTGGGGGGACCAGGGCACCCCACAGGGACCATGGCGCCCTGGGGGGACCATGGCACCCTGGGTGGGGCCCGGGTCAGCCTTCAGGGCCCGCAAACGATCACAGAAAAGTCAAAATGCAGAAAATCAAAAGTCAAAGTTTAGTCAACTCACCTCATCCAGTGGCTCGTCGTCGATCACGGCCTGTCGCATGATCTCAATCCCCGTGGGACGCTCCGGTCGTCATGAAGGGATGATGATGGCTATGTGGGCTCCGCTGCAATGAATAGTACTTAGAATCAACAAAGTGACAAATGCAAATGTCTCTTTCAAGGTATATACGTTCATTCCTTTACCTTTACTTTCAAAACCCTAATTTTCCTCTTTCACTCATTTCATCATAACTTGAGTTTGGGAGATGCGATTTTTGAACCGTTTGTTGCGTAGGAATCGTATTTTCATTCCCCTGCTCTCGAGATGTTCCAAAAAGTGCTCTGATGAAGCCTTTTCAGTGAACATCCCTCATGAATACTCTCTTACACAATTTGTCGTAAGTAAACATGCTACCCAGTTTCACCTCCCTAATAAGCAAGTCGAAACAGGGGGGGCATACAGCTACTCACAAATTTCATCACTTTCCTTAGTAAGCATTAGGTGATTTTTGTGATCTAATGTGTGTTTTGTAGGGTGCGGTTCCTAACTGTGTACTGCAGATACCGCTGGGGGCTTCGTCCGACAACTTATGGATATATCCTTTTTTCAAATGATGTTTACTTTTCTGTACTTTAGCTTGCATATGCATGTAGTACTCATATGACCGCTAAAGTGGGGGCTAAATGTAACGTCATAAATTGTACGCACTTGCTAAAGCGGTACAATTTAACACCTAGTTTAGCACCCACCTTGGCACAGTTGCATTTTGCATTTCATTTCCCCTTTAGCACTTAATTAATCAAATCAATTAGGTCTAAAGGTTCTATTTCATCATCTTCCACATCATAAAGTCGGGCCCTTTCATTAAAGTGTGCCCCTTTCATTTTATTCCTCCAATACATCACTTAATCAAAAACCCTAATTAGGCCCTATTCTGAGCTTGGGGGCTTGATTTCGGGGGTTAAAACATCTCGAAATCACCTGTAACTTCGGGATTCTCTCTAAAATCATCATATCTGACGGCCCTGAAAATTTGGTGAAAAGTTGTCGGGACCGTGGCGCCCGGAGTGCACACGGTCCTAGACATTTTTCCCAAAATTTTAGGAGAATGATCCAATCATAAAATAAAGCTTAACCCCAAGAAATTGGCGGGATATTCGATCTCTAGGTCGGCCAAAAGACGAAATTGCGACCTAGGGTTTCATACATAAGAGCTCTCTTTCTTCATTTGAAAAGATCAGATTTTTGTTTCTAGGAACCTCATATGCAACGAAAGAGAAGATCTTTGAAGACTTCAACCACTTTTCAACATCCCTCTATCAAGCATTTATCAAATCCATTCATCCATTTAGGGCTTGGAAGACATTGAAGAACAATAGGAGATTACCGACTGAAGATTGGCTTGTACCCCTCCCTTGAGGGTTGGGTATGATTTCATGTTGTTTTCATGTCTTTGCATAAGCTTCAATATATCCTTCATTCATGCTTTAGATCACTTTGCATCTTAATTTAGAGCATTTACATTATCATTTACAAGCAATTAGGGTTTACTTTCTAGGTTGCTCTAGTTTACTTTCTTGCATTTTAGGACCTTGCACACACACTAGGTCTGCACACACATTTTACAAAACAACTTGGCTATTTGTGGAGGTGGAAATCACCGAAGCGGGGGTTTGACTAAGGTAAAACCCTATATAGCCACCCATACACCCTTTTTCAGATATCAGTGTAGGTTTCGGGACTCGGACGACGCCGCAGGATACAGATCCGGAGAGAACAGGTCGAGACAGCACTCTGCATCAAATTGCAGAGCAGAACACCAGGACAGGGGCGTGGGGCACCCTGGTCCTACCAGGATAGGGGCGCTGGGTGCCCTGGTCCCTGGAACAGAGGCGCTGGGCGCCCTGGTCCTCCGGATAGACAGCTTTCAGACAGCTTTTCGACAGTGTTTTAGAGTGCAGAACGACAGTTTCCGGTGCAGTTTTCAGGATAGTGGCGCCCGCGCTCCCGTCCTGAACATTTTCAGTCCGATTTTGACTCCAGGTACACATCTGCATTCTTATTTCATCCTTGTATTTATAGCTGTTCATTGATTAATCTCAATTCTGCAATCTTGTTATTAGTTCATACTTGTATTTTGGGATTAGGGTTTGAACTTGCATTACTTGATCTTACAATTTCAACAAGGGAATAGAAACCCTAATAGGTAGCCCGTGGCTCTCTCTTTCACAAAAAGAAGTAGTCAATTGTGTGATACCTCTAGGCTCTTTCGTATTCCGTAATGTGTGACAAAAGGTAGGGTTAGGGCATGATAACCTAGTCTCGCTTTTTCCCCCACACAGTTGTCATTGATGTCAATAAGTGAACTGGTATATGATGCTCAAGGAGGTGAACCGGTATGAACTGGTGTGAAGACTGGAAGTGGCTATAGTCAACTGGGATGGTGCGAACCATTGTCGGGGTTCATAATGTGACTACTGGTTTGTAGTCTCAGTTCAGCTCGAGGGTTTCCAGTTTGGCGATCTGACTTGTGCAGTGCAACCGATGAAATTCTGTGATGAGTTGGTTAAGAGATAAGGATGAGATCGAGGTGCCATGTCAGCTATGTGCATGTAAAGAATCTTTTTGTGGATCTTACGCATGAAGATCAAATGCATTGAATGTCTACCTCAGGAATGTGCATTTTTCTTAGAGGTATGAGAAAAGCGCATGATGGGTTACTATTTTCCAAATGCGGTGAAGATTGGACGATGTAGAATGACTTGAGATCTGTTTTAGATCATTTCACTCTATGCAATATGTTTGGACGGTCAGGATTGGACCGCTTGTAATTGTAAACCTAAAATGTTTAGGGTTTAGGGTTTATGCTACTGACCTAATTGTTGCCTCTAAGGTCGATGATGTTTGTTATTGTTTATATTGGCAAAAGTTATGTTTGTGTCCGCGTGTTGAGATACTTGCCAAACTAGAGTGTGGAATCTGTAGAGTGTGATTGCAGAGGAGAGGAACTAAAAAGGATCTACCTTAGCAAGTAGTGCTATTATCAAATTGGAGCTTTACCTGTTGACTTCTAACCATCTCAACAAAAGGAAAAGCCCTTGACCGGGTAGCTTTAACATGCTTGTTGCAAATCCTCTAACCAGGTGACTCAAGTTCATTGAGTTCTTTAAATCCTCTAGTGAGGTAACCTTTAATAGGGTTTATAGCCATCCCTTAACTGGGTGATCCCTAACAGGATCAGTTCCTAACATAACCTTATTGTAAAGTCTTTAACCGGACTAGGCTCCTAACAAAGAGGACTTCAAAAGAGTTCAAAAAAATCTTGTGGGTATTCATCCCCACCATGGTTTTTCCCATTTGGGTTTCCACATGAAAATTTTTTGTGTCATGGGTTATGTATTTTTCATGTGATGATTGAGAAGTTTTTATTCAGCTATATATGCATGCAAAGCTAATGGTGGTGGTATTACTAATGCAACTCATGCATGATCGAACTGGTAAAATAACTATCTAGATTTGAGACTTGTTGTATGCTATTTGAAGTACTCTTGTTTAACCGGTTTAGCTGTCTGAAGTATTTCTGTTAATCGGTATTGCTGTAGTTAAGTGCAGTGATACAGTAAACCAGGTTATTAGTGTTCTAAACTATCAGAGCATCGAAGTGAATTTTGTGGGTACTAATTCAACCCCCCCTCTCAGTATCGATTAGGATCTTAGAGATTCATCATTATTCATCAAGTGCATCATACTTTTGTCTGAGATAGAGTTGAGGTCAGAGTTGTCTGAGATAGATATGTTGATTATAGGTGCAGCTGAATTATTGAGTCAAGTGTTTATGTGCAAGTTAAGAACAAATCTAGGGTTTCTATCAGTGTTGGCAGAGAGATGGTATAGCAAGCATAGAGAATTCCACTTGCCAACTTAAGAGATGTTCGTGACACTAGAGATGTGTATTGCATACTATAGATACCTATAGCAAGGGAGCTCGTGATTTATGATAGGGATGGAGATCCTAATGCT
This sequence comes from Cryptomeria japonica, assembly GCF_030272615.1. Lineage (NCBI taxonomy): Eukaryota > Viridiplantae > Streptophyta > Pinopsida > Cupressales > Cupressaceae > Cryptomeria > Cryptomeria japonica. The sequence continues at coordinate 50,887,465 of NC_081405.1, forward strand.
TTGCATCGTACATTTAGAGATGATGACTTGGAGATTCAAGGAGGAAACACCAGTTAGGATGATATGATCTGGTTAGGAGAGGCATTACCGGTAGTTCTAAGTGGGGTCATAAGAGGATACATATGTCCAAATAAGATGTCTCATGGGTTGTCTCATGGCTGGGGTCGAGTAATGGAGATGATTGTTGATCATGACATGCAGTTACATGCGGTCCATGTGTATTGGCCCATCCATACCATGATTTGCATGATTTTGTTTACATGGGTGGATGCATTTTGTCAGCAAGGGATGCACTTCTTCACATATGGGCTTATGAGCACATTGTAGTTTTGTGGCTAGTATGCATGAGGTTTCACAAAGTAGGCCAACCTTATGTATTTATGTATAGCATGATCACTTCCTAGCCTAAGGGAAGATGGAGTATTAACAAAGGATTATAGATGACATAGACAGTGCCACTTGAAGACTCTCTTTAAACTCAAAGATTGGGATGAGGATGATATACATATGTCATACTACTTCCACCCATGATGTTTGATAGGTTGGACACCATATATTATTGAGCATCACTTGTCACATAGGATACTGAGACAATTCCAAAGGATCCAGAGTATGTTGCAAGGTTCAGTCAAGTTTGCATGAACCCGATGAGAGATGCCACATTGGGTACTGACATTATCTTATGAGGTAGTATTGGAAGAGTTCAAATAATTGGTTCCAATGCAGTGGCAACTATGATGTGACATTGCAAATGTAGGGATGACTCTCAATTTTGAGGCCTACTTCACATTGCATTCATTCCCATAGTTGATCGGGGTAGGAGAGGTACCTCCTAGACTAGATGATGATACCAAGGGAAAGGGATTCCAAATAAGGAGACACGTATAGTGGAGGAGGAGAGGACAAGGGAGAGGAGATGGAGGGGATGAGGATGAAGAGGGTGGAGAGGAAAAAGCACAGGGACCACCTAGAGAACGGAGGGGTTGAGGAGCACAAGATAGAGCACAAACATAGCCATACGTTCAACCACAGATGCAGCCACAAGAGGAGGTACATGGTCAGGATCTAGAAAGGGATAGACCCCAAACGGTATATAAAAAGGACATGCAAATAGCTACCCTATAGGTATAGGTGCAAGCTAGACATGCACATGTTGCATCTTTGTAGGGAGAGGTGCCTACCCTTAGGTAGCAGGTATAGGCATTGACACAAGAGAGGGATACAACCATACAAAGATATAGCCAAGTTGAGGACACCATTCATCAAGATATTAAGACACAATAGGGTGATATTATTGAGAGCATGGACTTTTTCCTATGAGAAGGGTTGGAGATCGCCTTGGAGGTGATTATATGAGTCAATAGTGCCTGAGGGATAGAGGGTAGGAAATTTTAGTAGACCTCTCATGGGAGATCTTGACAACAATGAATGAAGAGTACACGGGTGATGGGCCCACTATGGGAACTATCAAGAACAACAGGATCAACAAGAGGAGCACCATCTCCAACAACATGGACAAATTGGGGAGAAAGACCTTCTAATGCTTGGGGACCTTCAAGACCAATAGGTTATGATGGTGGGAATTAATCATAGCTCCAGTACTGTGTACCATTTTTAATCAATTTTCTATGATATGCAGACACTTTATGAGTCATGATTTTGGTGCTCCTATTAGCCATTTTGAGATATATGACATCATTGTATTTTAACACATTTTGATTATATATGAGATGACCTAATTTATTGCAGTGGCTATATGCATGTGTTCTATTATGTAATGGCTTTCTATTATGTTCATGGATGCATTTATGTTCTACATGATTCTATGATGTCATGCTATGATGTATGCGATGGATTATGCATTATGTTGAATGTGATGCATTGAGTACTTATGCGATATGATCCTATGATAGGATGCATTTGATGAGATTATTTTGTATTCTTTATATGATGTATGATGTCTACATGTATGCATGTACATTATTATGCTGGACTTATGATGGATAATGATCTTATGTGGATATGTGCATAGATCTATGATGCTTCTATATGTGTTATGTATAAATGATGATGCATATTATCATAATGCTATGCACGCCCCTAATATTTTTGGTATGTCATTATACTTAGTCGGTTGATACGAGACTACTAGAATGAACAAGGGGATGATGGTCAATTGGCCATAAAAGAAAGAAGTGATGATGGAAGGAAATGGATAGATGGTTGATGAGCTCTTGTGAAAATTTAAAGTGCTTATATCATCATTGAGCTTATTATGGAAAGAAAATGCAACTATTTGGATATGGGTTAGATCCAAACAATCCACATACCATTTTCAAGGAGGGAAGATACTCATAGACAAGGAATGCCCTTGTTCACACTAGACACATTAGGTCCTCGATGATCATCGACCATCGTATACTCAAACAAGCCATAGTGTCACTAGAGAACATACCACAAGTACAATCAGGTGATCTGCCCTATGTTGACCACTCTAGTCTATAGACAACCTTAAGAAGAAAAGTAAGCATTTCACAAAAGATCAAATAAAAATAAAAATAAAGATGTAAACCAACAATCAATGCAATCATCATGTCACATATATTTCTTGCCAGAGTGTAGATTTTTAATAATATTATGATAAAAGATAGATAGTGCTTAGGCAAACAGGATTATCGGTCATGGTAAGACCTCTATCTTGATTGAAGGATTTATTTGGTTAAAGCCTAGTGCTACATAGATCTACCTAAAAGTATCCCACCTCATGAAAACAATGATTTATTGTGAAGCAAGGTGGAAAAATTTATTGCAGATTGCGATGCAAGTGAAAATTTATTGTAGATTGTGAATGTAAGAAGGAAGGTATGAAAAGTGAAGTTCCTCATAACATGTGGTGCCAGGGATCTAATTCCATCACTAGGTCAAGGATATACCTCGAGTTAGAGATAAGGACCCAATTATTAAGTGTGAAGCAATGGTGACCAAAGGTTTATTATGGAAGGTGAAAACCTTGGTGTAACCATATAAAGTCATGATGGGGATGGAAAGGTTTATTATGAAGTGAGGGATGTGAGTGTGTGCAAAGTGAAAAGATGATGTAGAATCCTAAAGGAGGGAGGAGCGGAGTCCTTACACATGGCGTCACTTGCCCAATTTTCACCATGGTAAGTGTCTACATATACCATACAAAAAAATTAAGTTGTAGAATTTGAGACCAAATTGTGGATCTAAGGTTTGAGATTGTTGGTGTAATTAAGGTATTTTGCCTTTGTTATTTATCACCTGGGTCCTAATTACACTTTACTTAAGCTTACTCAGAGAACCACATAGGAATTTTTGGAGTATATCCATTTTAAGTGGCATTATCATGTTATCATTTCTATTTTATGTGGTGTTTCCACCTTTAGTGCCTTTATCACATTATCATATCCACCTTTCATGGTTGCACTTTTCCACCTTTGGTGAGTGATCCAACTTTAGTGGTGTTATCACACTATCACTTTTCCACTTTAGGTGGGATGATAGGTTTTCACTTTTTGTCTCATATCAATCTTATACACTCTAATTTTCTCACCTTGGCTATATAACCAATGGGTCTCGTATGTAATAATAATCTAGTTGATCATATTGCATTATTGATAGGAATATAGTTTATTCTTGTCATATTCTATCTCTCTTGTTGTTGTGATTTCCATTTGGCCTCTAGATCTTGGGTGGCTACATTCATAGACAATTCCTACATGGTATCAAAGCTAATAGATTGTCATTGGTTTGCCATTCGAGAGTTTATTTTGAGCAATTTTGGATTTTTCTCAACTCATGGTTTTTTTTTTGTTGCAAGTCAAAATTAGAGCTTGTTGGGTCAAATTTGAGGCCACCATTGGATTCAAGAGGGTTGAGAAAGTCAGAATTTCCTTTTGTTTTATCCAAATCAGACTCTAGAGACCAAATCTAGAGCCATTTGAAGTTTGGAGGTGTGACAACAATTCAAGCGTCATAAGTACATATGTAATTTTCAAATATTGATTTCTTAGTCGTCGAGACTCCTTTTTTCTAAAATTTGTTTTTGATTTGGGGTAGAATTTTGTGCTCTTCACAGTGGTGTAGGAGCTTTATGATTTTCTTACTTAGATTTATTAGAAAATTGCAAAATCCCTATTTTTGTAACTTTTGGGGCATCGTTTGGGCTCAAATGGCCTCCTTTCCAGGTTTTTTTTTTTTCAAACTGCACAATTTTTTCTATATTTAATAGTGGTTCTATAAGTTTGTAGTCATTGTGTAAAAAAATCACTTTTAGAACTTGGCCTTATTTGGCTTATTTTTGGCAAATTTAATGCATAGATTACAATTTGGTCTTTTGCATATTGATTTGAGTCTAATATAGTGTAATTGTGGTAGTTGTAAACAATTAATTCAGAAGTCCACTTTACCTTGTTTACAAGTGGCCCATTATAAACACACTAAGTATAAAGTGCCAAATCATCA